>NC_056732.1:149524294-149799294 GCF_019279795.1 Protopterus annectens
TTTTATACCCCTGACTACCTGACGTCATGGAAGAAGGGACAGCAACCGATGCAGGATCCAAGACTTTGTTAATCAGGCCGACTGAGGGCTACCTGCAAGCAGATAACCCAGATGTAATGCATGCAACAGTGAATACACTTGAACATCTACATTTATGGTAAGTGTACACAACTGTACTTTCCCTCTTCTTCTACAATTAGCCTAGGGTAATCGCTACTAGTTATCTCACTGGATGGGCTTCTCATTCAGGGCAAGGGATCATTGATTCATCCCCATATGTTAACCCTGCATCTGATTTTTTTGGTGTTAGACTTTTGATGCCTTTCAGGCACCTATTTTCTAAGGACGTGCTGTGGAATGTTCATCGTGTTTCACTGTTGCAGTCATTACACTTGGGTTATCGTGCTGGCAGGCTACCCGCAGTCGGCCTGAATTCCAAAGTCCTGGTCCAGCGTCGGTTGCTGTCGCCTCTTCCCTGACGTCAGTGCACCAGGAGTATAAATGATGCAGCTGACGCCATTTTCTTCAGTCTTTCTTGCCGCGCAGTGCCCGAAGCAAAAGCAGTTCGCAAGTTCTGGTCGGCTGACTCCTGAGATTTTTGAAATTGAATTTCAGTTCTGAAGTCTTCAATAAAGCTAAGTACCCTGTTGGGGAAACTTTTTTCTTGCTCCAGACCGATGTCAGAAAAAGTTAACAATTGTATTTCTTGTGGGAAGCAAATACCTCATAAGGATTTTCATTCTTACTGTATTCCTTGCCTAGGCCCTGAGCATGACGTTGCTAGTTGTCGGTTTTGTGCTAGAATTAACCAACGCACTATTAAACATCGGTACGATTTTGCTTTTCATTATTTTGGCCGAAGGTTTAACTATATAATGCCGTCGGAACAGCCGACGACCGGAATTTATAAAAAGCGCAAGGAAAAAGAAAAGGACAGGCATCCGAGGTCCAAAACCGATGACAAAGCCTCTTCTAGGCCAGTCGCCGGTTCTCAGTGAGGCGCTTTCGCAGCCCCTGACACCCGCTACCTCAGAGCCACAGGCCGCCTCTGACTCCCATGTGGAGACAACTAGGCCTCTGGATACTCAAGGTATTGGGCCTTTGGAAACTAATCCCTTGGATGGGTCCGGAGCCGCTGAGCAGGCATCGGCTTCTGAGGGTGTTTTCAGACCTACACAGCTTTATATCAAGCCAACTTCAGCATCCAAGACAAATTCTAAAACAGTTTTAATGACAAGGAAACAAGTACAGCATTTTCCAGGACAGACTTCCATGCCTAAGAAACAGATGCTCAAAATGGCCGAAGACCTAATTACTTTGATCAGGGGTTCCCATCCCCCTCCTGATAAGAGGCCTAGGCAAGACACTGAATATGATTCCTCTGATCAGGTTTCCATTTCCTCTGATTCCTCTTCAGAACAGGGATACTCTGTTCCTCCCTATGAGGATTCTGATGCTGAAGAATCTATTCCTTCAGCTTCTTCTCCTGAGGATTACTCATTTGGGGAAACCCTGCATACCATGAGGGAGCATTTCCACTGGGAGAGCCAAGATTGTTCAGAATCTAAGAAAAGGCTCAGAGACTTTCTTTTACTACCTCAGCACAGACCTCTTGCTATTTCACCTGTTCTAGACATTGTAGATGATGTATTTTCAGAGTCCGGCATGTCTCCCGACTCTCTACCTCCTGCACCTCTTAAGCCAGACAGATACTACAGGGTTCCAGACTCTCATAAATTTCTATATAAAAACCCTGCTGCTGACCCAGAAACTATTTCTCAGGGTCCCAAAGGGGTCAAGGCCGCTACTGCAAAAAACCCTGTCCCCTCAGATAGAGATTCAAGGGCACTGGACAGATGGGGGAAAAAAGTTTACACTTCCTGCTACCTTGGCTGTAAGGGCTTTAAATTGTCCGTTTCATATGCTTAAATATCAGCAGTCCTTAATGTCTCTGCTAAAACAAAAAATTTTGACCAATTCTGAATGTTCTGAGAACAAGGAAATGCAGGATTTATTGCATGCAGCTGAACAAGTGGGAAAGCATACTTTGCAATGTGGTTATGATTCACTGGAGGCCTCTTGCAGGGCCGCTGTAACAGGTTCAGTCATTAGAAGGCATGCTTGGTTAAAGGAACAGACTCTGCCTGATCACGTTAAAGCAAAATTATTGGATGCTCCATTACAGCATGATACTTTGTTTGGTGTTAAGGCAGAAGAGATGTTGAAGAAAATGGAGGATAAAGCTAAATCTGTGCAGACAGTAAAGGATTTCTTACAGGTACAGCCACCCAGATTTAGCAGGAACTGGCCTTCTAAGAATTGGTCCTTTCCCGTGTCAGGCCACAAAGAGGCAGATACAGACACCCTAGAGTCAGACAACAGCCCCCAGGGCTCATACAGGCCCAAACAATGGGGTGCTTCTACCTCCAAAAGCAGAGAAGACAAGTCACAGCCATTTAGGAAACAGTCCCAATGACTTCCCTCTGCCAATGCCAAGCATTTATCTTTTGGCAGCACCCTTAGGGGGAAAGCTAGCACTTTTTTCACAAAATAGGCATTGATCACCCAGGACAAATGGGTCTTAAATATAGTCTCTCAGGGCTACAGAGGATGTTCATCGTGTTTCAATGTTGCAGTCATTACACTTGGGTTATCCTGCTGGCAGGCGGCCCGCAGTCAGCCCGAGTTCCAAAGTCTTGGTCCGGCGTCAGTTGCTGTCGCCTCTTCCCTGACGTCAGTGCGCCAGGGGTATAAAAGTTGCAACAGACGCCATTTTCTTCAGTCTTTCTTGCCGCGCGGTGCCCGAAGCAAAAGCAGTTCGCAAGTGCCGGTCGGCCGACTCCTGAGATTTTCAAAATTGAACTTCAGAACCGAAGTTTTCAATAAAGCTAAGTACCCCGTTGGGGAGACGCTTTCTTGCTTCAGACCGATGTCAGTAAAAGTTAATAATTGTATTTCTTGTGGGAAGCAAATACCTCATAAGGACTTCCACTCTTACTGCATTCCTTGCCTAGACCCTGACCATGACGTTACTAGTTGTCGGTTTTGTGCTAGATTCAATAAACACACTATTAAATGTCAGTTTGTTTTTGCTTTACATTATTTTGAATGAAGATTTAATTATATAATGCCGTCGGAACAACCGACGACCGGAATGTATAAAAAACGCAAAGACAAAGAAAAAGACAGGCATCCGAGGTCCAAAACCGACGACAAAAGCTCTTCTAGGCCAGTTGCTGGTTCTCAGTGAGGCGCTTTCGCAGCCCCCGACGCCCGCTACCTCAGAGCCACAGGCTGTAACCGACAGCCACGTGGAGACACCAAGGCCTGTGGAAACTCAAGGTATTGGGCCTACGGAAACTATACCCTCAGATGGGTCCGGAGTCGCTGAGCAGGCACCGGCTTCTGAGGGTGTTTTCAGACCTTCACAGCTTACAATTAAGGCTACTACAGCAGCAAAGGCAAAGTCAAAAACACCTTTAAAGACAAGGAAACAAGTGCAGCATTTTCCAGAACAGTCATCCATGCCAAAGAAACAGATGCTTAAAATGGCCGAAGACCTCATTACTTTAATCAGGGGCTCCCATCCCCCTCCTGACAAAAGGCCTAGGCAAGACACTGATTATGATTCCTCTGATCAGGTTTCTGTTTCCTCTGATTCTTCTTCTGATCAGGGCTATTCTCTCCTTCCTTATGAGGACTCTGATGCTGGAGTCTCCATTCCTTCAGCCTCACCGCCTGAGGATTATTCTTTTGGGGAAACCCTGCACACCATGAGGGACCATTTCCATTGGGAGAGCCAGGATTACTCAGATTCCAAGAAAAGGCTCGGAGATTTCCTTTTATTGCCTCAGCACAGGCCCTTGGCTATCCCTCCTGTGCTTGATGTTGTAGATGATGTTTTTTCTGAATCCAGTCTGTCTCCAGATTCTTTACCCCCTGCACCAGTAAAGCCAGACAGGTTCTACAGGGTCCCTGACTCTCATAAATTTCTTTACAAAAACTCCGCTGCAGACCCAGAAACAATTTCTCAGGGTCCTAAAGGGGTTAAACCTTCCACTGCCAAAAATCCGGTCCCCTCAGATAAGTATTCCAGAGCTCTGGACAGATGGGGGAAAAAAGTTTACACTTCTGCTACTTTAGCTGTAAGAGCTTTAAACTGTCAGTTTCACATGCTTAAATATCAACAGTATCTCATGTCATTGTTAAAGCAGAAAATGGTTACAAATATAGAAAGTCCTGATGGTAAAGAAATGCAGGATTTATTGCATGCAGTTGAACAAGTGGGAAAGCATACTCTGCAATGTGGATGTTCATCGTGCATACAGCTGCAGTAATCACAGATGGGTTCTCTGCCGTCAGGCGGGTCCTCGGTCGGCCGAATTCCAAAGTCTAGGTCCGCGCTGGTTGTTGTCGCTTCTCCTGACGCCAGTGAGGCCGGAGTATATAAGACACAGCCGACGCCATGTTCTTCAGTCTTTTTGCCGCGGTGCCCGAGCAGAAGCAGTTCGCAAGTGCCGGTCGGCCAGCTCCTGAATTATGAAAATTGGAAACCAAGTCTTCATTAAAGCTAAGTACCCTGTTGGGGAAACTTTTCTTGCCTCAGACCGAGGTCAGAAAAAGTTAATAATTGTATTTCTTGTGGGAAGCAAATACCGCATAAGGATTTCCATTCCCTCTGCATACCTTGTTTAGGCCCAGACCACGGCGCCTCGGCTGTCGCTTTGGCGCTACTTTCAATAAACGACTATTAAGCCGCCGGGCGGAGTTCGCCCAACACTTTTTTGGTAAAGCCTTTGATTATAAAATGTCATCTGAGACTCCGACTACCGTTTTGTCCAAAAAACGCAAGGACAAGGACCGACACGCGAGGTCCACGGTCCCCACCGACACCACGCCAAATCCGGCTACACGTGGTCCGGTTCTCAGTGAGACGCCTTTGCAGTCCCTGACTACCGACGACACTCCTTTGGCGGTGTCTTCTGTAACCGAGACCGCAGGTACCTCGGCCCTTTCCCAGACTACAACCACTGAAGCCATTGTCAGTGTTGAGCCTCCTTATGTGGACAGGTCCACTTCCACCCATGGTGTCTTTAGACCCTCATCTTCCTTTTCTATTAATGCCTTCACTAAATCCAAATCAGCCAGGCATCCCAAGAGGCCTGTTGCACAGGGCCCATCTCCAGGCCCCATGCCTAAAAAACAGATGCTTAAAATGGCTGAGGATTTAATTACTCTTATCAGGGGTTCCCAGCCCAGAGACCCAGAGTGGAGGAAGATTCTCCCTCTTCTGATCAGGGCTCCATTTTATCAGAACATTCTGATGTAGAGGAACACTCTTACTCCCCTTTTGAAGATTCGGATGCAGAGCAGTCCATTCCTTCTGTATCTCCTCCTGAGGATTTTTCCTTTGGGGAAACCTTGCACACTTTGAGGGAACACTTCCATTGGGAAGGCCAAGACTTTTCCGATTCCAAGAAAAGACTTAGGGAATTTCTTTTGTTACCTCAACACAGACCTCTGGCGATACCTCCTGTCTTGGACATACTTGATGATGTTTATTCGGAGGCTTGCCTTAACCCGGATTCCCTGCCTCCTGCACCAGTCAAACCTGATGGGTACTACAGAGTTCCTAACTCTCACCAATTTTTCTACAAAAGCCATAATGCTGACCCTGAAACCATTTCTCAAGGCCCCAAGCGATTGAAGGCCTCTACTGCTAAGAATCCACTTCCTGCCGAAAGAGAATCAAGATCCTTAGAAAGATGGGGAAAAATGTATATACCTCGGCCACCCTAGCCATGAGGGCCTTAAATTGTCAGTTTCATATGCTTAAATATCAACAGTTCCTATTATCACAATTAAGGAATAAAATGTCTCAACCTGAACAACCAGTTTTGAAGGAGTTGCAGGATATGACGCATAGTGCAGAGCAAGTGGGTAAACACACCTTACAATGTGGCTATGATGCCCTAGAGGCCTCAAGTAGAGCTGCTGCTACAGGATCAGTCATTCGTAGACATGCCTGGCTTAGGGAACAAAGCTTGCCTGATCATGTGAAAGCTAAACTTTTAGATGCTCCTTTACAAAAGGATGTGCTGTTTGGTACTAATGCTGAGGAGATATTACGGAAAATGGAAGAAAAAGCCAAATCTATGCAAACTGTCAAAGCTTTTCTACAGGTCCAACCACCACGCTTTAGCAGAAATTGGCCTTCAAAAACTGGTCCTTTCCAGCCACTGACAAGCCCCAAAGGGGTAGATACAGACGCACAAGGGGCAGAGGGCAATCACAAGGATCATATAGAGGCAGACAATGGCAAACTCCAGCACCAAGAGGTGGCGAAGACAGTGCACAACAATACAGGAAACAAACCCAATGACTCCTCATTTCCATGCCAAGCAAGTCTCAGCTGGCAGCACCTTTGGGAGGAAAGCTGGCATTATTTACAAGAAATTGGCATATTGTCACAACAGACAAATGGATCCTGGACGTTATAAACAGAGGCTACAAATTTCAATTCCACACTCTTCCAAAATGAGAGGCATGCCAAACCTGCCACACAATCAAAGGGCAGAGGCACAACTACAAATTTCAAAGCTCATAGGCATGAGAGCTATACAAGAGGTACCTACTCACGAACAAGGTCAAGGTTTTTATTCAAGACTTTTTCTGGTACCAAGGAAAGGAACCGACTGGAGACCCATTTTGGACTTATCCATCCTAAACACATTTCTACTTGTACCAAAATTCAAGATGCTCACATTACAGCAGCTTCTTCCCATGCTGGGCAAGGAGTTTTGGCTGGTAACATTGGACCTCAAGGAGGCATACCTGCATGTCCCAATCAGACAAAGCTGCAGAAGATACCTCAGATTTCTTGCAGGTTCAATCCACTATCAATTCTCTGTATTGCCCTTTGGCGTATCTACTGCGCCCAGAGTATTCACAAAATGCCTGGCATCAGTGATTGCCTACTGCAGACTTCAAGGGATACAAGTTTACTCTTATTTGGACGACTGCCTGATCCAAGCGGACAGCAAGCACATACTTCTGGAACATCTGGCGTATGTAACACGGTTACTGCATTCTCTGGGATACACAATCAACAAAGAGAATTCCAGGCTAACACCATCTCAGAAAATAACTTTCCTGGGTGCCAACTTGGACACAAACACCCAGATGGCCTATCTTACGCCAGAAAAACAGGGGCAACTAACTCAGTACTTCAAAATACTAGCAAAATGTACCAGGCTTACTGCAAGGAAAATCCTGCAGGCTCTGGGCTTCATGGCATCTTGCATTCTTTTAATCCCATGTGCAAAGCTGCATATGAGGAAACTTCAATGGTACCTAAAAAACCTATGGTCTCAACACAGTCACAGTTTCGAAACAATAATACCAATAATTCCATGTTTGCAAAAGGAATTTCTATGGTGGGCCCAAGCATGTCAAGCAAACACAGGTCTCCCATTCTGCAAGCCTCAAGCAAATCAAGTCATCACAACAGACGCCTCAAATTACGCCTGGGGGACGCACATGACAGACAGGTGCATTCAGGGCAAATGGTCCCAAAAGGAAAAGCACCTTCACATCAATCAAAAAGAAATGCTAGCAGTAATAAATGCAATTACAGCTTTCAAGGACCTCCTGCATCCAGGACAATTACTGATAAGAACAGACACCACCACAGTAATGTGGTACATAAACAAACAAGGAGGAACACATTCATACCCCTTGTGCAGACTAGCCATGACTCTTTGGAACTTGGCTCTGGAATGGCAAATCGAACTTTAAGCACAGTACTTGCCAGGATTGGAAAACATGCTGGCAGACAATCTAAGCAGAAATTTGACAGATCCACACGAATGGAAGTTGCATCCTCAGGTGTTTACAGAGATAATCCAAGCGTGGGGGAGGCCAGCCATAGATCTTTTTGCCTCCCACAGGAATCAATTGGAAAAGTTTTGTTCGAGGACCTTTCATCCAAAGGCCTGGAGAGTGGACGCCCTTTCATTCAGTTGGACAGCATGGACAGTTTACGCTTTCCCACCTCTGCCTCTCCTGCCCAAGGTGCTCTTCAAAGCAAGAGCAGACAGACCGAAGATGATACTGATTGCTCCAGATTGGCCAAGGCAACACTGGTACCCGCTCCTGAGGAGCCTAACACATACTCCTCCCTGGTCCCTACCTCTAATGCCTCTTCTGCTGACTCAGCACAGCTACAAAACTCTTCACAGTCAGCTGAAAACACTCAATCTCGCTGCATGGAAAATTCCTTAACACCACAACAGACCCTACTCTCCAAGGAGGTGCAGGATGTCATTTTGGAGGCCAGAAGGCCATCTACTAGAAAGGCTTACTCCGCAAAATGGAAACAGTTTTGCTCTTGGAATGAGAAAAAAGGCCAGGATCCTAGAAAACTGAATTTGCCTCCGGTATTACAGTATCTAGCTGAGCTGCTGAACAGTGGACTTTCATTTTCTTCCATAAAAGTCCATGCCTCAGCCATTTCCGCAGAATTCAACACGGATCCACCTTTATTTTCTCACCCACTCTTACGACAGTTCCTCACAGGGGCTAAGAATATAAGACCACCAAGGAAACAACCAATACCAGCCTGGGATCTTAATTACATACTAGAAAAATTAACATTGCCTCCTTTTGAACCAGCTGCCTCAACAGATTTGCAATATTTGTCCTGGAAAACAGCCTTCCTTCTGGCCATCACTTCAGCTCGTAGGGTTTCAGAACTACAGGCCCTCATGGCGGTGCAGCCCTTTCTCATCTTCCATCAGGACAGCATCTCCCTTCGTACCAACCCGTCATTTATGCCTAAAGTGGTATCCAGGGTAGCTTTAAATCAAGCCATACACTTACCTACCTTTTACCCCAATCCTCAAAACAAAGGGGAAAGGCTGCTACACTCTTTAGACATCCATAGGCAGCTACATTATTATTTGGACAGAACAAAGTCCTTCAGGAAATCAGAACAACTTTGTGTCCTATGCTGTAGGGGCTCAAGGGAAGCCAGTTACCAAGCAGACTATTTCAAAGTGGATAGGCCACTGCATACGGTTTTGTTATTCCTATCATGGGAAATCTGTTCCTACAGGCATCAGATCACACTCCACCAGGGCCACAGCTACCTCTACAGCCTTCCTCAGAGGAGTTCCTACCAAAGATATTTTGGAGGCAGCCACTTGGAGTTCTGTACATACCTTCACAAAACACTACCACCTGCCTTTATATTCCAAAACTAGAGCAGGCTTTGCCACTGCTGTGTTGCAGGGCATTTTGGCTCAACCCAGTTCCACCTAGTACCTACCACCCTGTGCGTAGCTTTGGGACTCTACCCATCTGTGATTACTGCAGCTGTATGCACGATGAACATAGTACAGATGTTCTTCATCTCACATTGCTGCAGTCATAACCTGTGGGTAGTCCGCTGTCGGCCCGAATCCCAAAGTATTAGGCTGGCGTCGGTCACGGTCGCTTAGATCTGACGTCAGTACGCCTAGGTACTAAAGCGCATGACCGACGTCATATCCCCAGTCTTTCTTGCCGCATGGTCCGAAGCAGAAGCAGCATTTGCAAGTGCCGTTCGGCATCCTGAAATTTTCGTATTCTGAGTTTCAGACTGAAACCAAGTTGGGCTAAGTACCCCGTTGGGGAATATTTTTGTCTTTTCTTGCCTCAGTTTAATCCGGATGTCAGAAAAAGTGAATAATTGTATATTTCTTGTGGGAAACAGATACCTCATAGGGATTACCACTCTCTCTGTATTCCTTGCTTGGGGCCTGAGCACGACGTAGTCGGGTGTCGCTTTTGTGCTAAATTTAATAAGCGCACCATTAAACGTAGGTTAGATTGTGCTAGGCTTGTCTTCGGTAAGCGGTGTAATTATAAAATGCCGTCGGATCCTCCGACACCCGCTACCGCTAAGAAGCGTAAGGAGAAATCGGTAAAATCTAAACAGGATGAGTCGTCCCGGACGCCGGTTCTTAGAAACCACGGTGGAATCTGTGGATCCAGCCGAGGTTTCAGTTGAGTCTCAGGGGGAACCTTTAATTTTGCAAGATGTGGCCTCTCAGGAGTCTGGTCAGGCTGAGGGGGCCTCTCAGGTTGCTGTTATCCCTTCTTTACATAAGGTGGTTAGGCCTTCTCCCTCTGTCTCTAAGGTACCTTCCAAGGCCAGGCCTGGTTTGTCTTCCTCTGGCGTCAGTCCTACTTCTGCAGGTTCTGTACCTAAAAAACACATGCTTAAAATGGCAGAAGATTTGATTTCCTTGATTAGAGGTTCTATGCCCCCTCCAGATAAGAGGCCTAGGGTGGAGCCAGAGGTGGAAGGATTGGAACACTCTTCAGATTACTCAGTCTTCGGCTGAAGACATTCAGGATTTTCCCCCTTATTCTGATTCAGACGCAGAGGATTCTAGTCCTTCTGCTTCCCCTCCAGAGGATTTTTCTTTTTCAGAAACCCTGCATTCTATGAGGGAACATTTTAAATGGGAGGGTCAGGATTTCTCAGATTCCCGAAAGAGGCTTAGGGAATTCCTATTTTTGCCACAACATAGGCCCTTGGCTATACCTCCTGTTTTGGATGTTGTGCAGGATGTTTTCTCTGAGGCTTCCCTTAATCCAGACTCTTTGCCTCCTGCCCCGGTTAAGCCAGATAGGTATTGCAGAGTGCCAGAGGCTCATAAATATTTGTATAAGAGCCCTAGGGCTGACCCAGAAACTATTAGCCAGGGACCTAAGGGTGTCAGTGCTTCTGTTGTAAAGAATCCAGTTCCTATGGATAAAGACTCTAGAGCTTTGGATAGGTGGGGTAAAAAAGTGTATACCTCTTCCACTCTTGCAATGAGGGCTTTGAATTGCCAGTTTCATATGCTGAAGTACCAGAATTTTCTCCTTAGTCAGTTGAAATCTAAGGTAGATGCTTTAGCAGAGGGCATAGAGTGTAAAGAATTACAAGATTTGGTTCATGCCTCTGATCAGGTGGGTAAGCATTCTTTGCAGTGTGGTTTTGATGCTTTACAGGCCTCTTCCAGGATGGCTGCCACTGGATCAGTTATTCGTAGGCACGCCTGGCTTAAGGATCAGAACTTGTCAGAGCATGTTAAAGCTCGTATTTTGGATGCTCCCCTGCAGTCTGAAGTATTGTTTGGTTCTCCTGTGGATGTCAGTCTTGAAGAAAATGGAAGACAAAGCTAAGTCTATGCAGACTGTTAAGGATTTTTTGCAGGTGCAGCCCCCTAAGTTTAGCAGGAATTGGCCTACTAAGGGATGGGCTTACCCTTCTTCTGATTTACAGTCTAGGGGTAGATCTAGAAGTGGTAGGGGCAGAGCTCATGCACAGGGTTCTTTTAGGCCTAGGACGTGGAGTTCCCCTGCACAGTCTACAGGTGAGGGCAGGGGCCAGTCCTTTCGTAAACAGACCCAATGACCTACATTTTCAGCTGCCCGATCCTTCCTGTCAGGCAGCTCCTCTGGGAGGAAAGTTGGCACTTTTCAGGCAAAATTGGCTTTGTCACCCAGGACAAATGGGTGCTGGACATCATAAACCGAGGTTACAAGTTTTATTTCCACACATTGCCCCCTTTCAAAGGCATGCCAGACGTTCCTCCTCAGCAAAAGGTGGAGGCTCACAAACAGATTTCAAATGGGGGCTATCCAGCAGGTCCCTCCATCAGAAGTGGGCCTAGGATTTTATTCTCGCCTGTTTCTTGTACCAAAGAAAGGAAACACTTGGAGGCCTATTCTGGATTTGTCTATTCTCAACACTTACCTGGACATTCCAAAATTCAAAATGTTGACTTTGCAACAACTTCTGCCTCTGCTAGGCAAAGATCACTGGATGGTAACTCTGGATCTCAAGGAGGCTTATCTTCATATTCCTATCAGGCCCAGCTGCAGGAGATTCCTGCGCTGGCTGGGACTTTACATTATCAGTTCTCTGCATTGCCCTTTGGCTTATCTACTGCGCCCAGGGTGTTCACAAAAGTTCTGGCTCCAGTGATAGCCTTCTTAAGGTTAAGAGGAATACAAATTTATCCTTATTTGGACGATTGCCTGATTCTTGCTCAAGACAAAGACAAGCTACTTCACCATCTTCAGTATGTTATGGCAGTGTTAAGGTGCCTAGGGTATTCTGTGAACGAAATAAAGTCCAGTCTAGTACCCTCTCAGGACATGTGCTTTCTTGGTGTAAGACTGAATACAGCCTCTCAGATGGCGTTTTTGACCCTGGACAAGCAAAGAAATCTTATCATTTACTTCCAACAATTGTCTCTCCTGTCCAGGCTGACTGCAAGGACAGTCCTTCAAGCCTTGGGGTTCATGGCATCTTGTATTCTGGTGCTTCCCAATGCCAAACTGCATATGAGGAAGTTACAATGGTATCTCAAAAGTGTATGGACTCAACACTGCCACGATTTGGACACTGTCATTCAGATAATACCTTGCATTCAAAAGGAATTTTTGTGGTGGGCTCAGGAATGTCACCTAAACAAGGGACTCTCTGTGACCCGACCAGAGGCGAGTCAGATCTTAACGACAGATGCCTCAGACAAGGCTTGGGGAGCACACCTCAATGGAAAATGGGTTCAAGACACGTGGCCTGCCAGACTTCAACATTTGCATATCAACATGAAGGAGATGTTAGCAGTCCAATTTGCATTGATGGCTTTCAAGGATCTACTTCAACCAGGACACGTGTTGATTCAAACAGACAACACAACTGTCATGTGGTATATCAACAAGCAAGGTGGAACCCATTCGTACCCTCTTTGCAGACAAGCTATGATTTTGTGGGAGACTGCTCTCAGTTTGCACCTCACTCTTCAGGCAAGGTTTCTGCCAGGAGCACAGAACTCCTTAGCGGATGTTTTGAGCAGACAGATGGTGGATCCCCACGAGTGGAAATTGGATCCTCATGTATTTCGACAGTTGACAGTGCTTTGGGGGACTCCAGACATAGATCTGTTCGCTTCCCCACTAAATTTCCAGCTGCCAAAGTTTTGCACAAAGCTGTTTCATCCGAAAGCTTGGAAAGTGGATGCTCTATCATTCAGTTGGAACAATCTTCACGTCTATGCCTTTCCTCCTCTGCCTCTCCTTCCCAAGGTGCTCTTGAAGGTCAGACAAGACAAGCCCTCCATGATTCTAATAGCTCCAGATTGGCCACGTCAGCACTGGTACCCTCTGCTGAGGAGTTTAGTACGGGAGCCTCCTTGGCCCTTACCATCAGTTCCACACCTTTTGTCCCAGGCAGGCAATCATTTCCTCAATGTAAGGATACAGTCCCTGCATCTGACAGCCTGGCATATTCGGTTCTAGACCCTGGAGGGTCGCAGCTTCCTCAACAAGTTTTGGATGTTATTTTGGAGGCCAGACGGCCTAGTACAAGGAAAGTTTATGCTGATAAATGGAGGAGATTTTTTCTTTGGAGCCAAGCAAAGAGCTTTGATGTTTCAGTACCTAATTTGAGTGTTTCTCTTCAGTATCTTACAGAATTACTAGACAAAGGTTTGTCTTTCTCCTCTGTAAAAGTTCATGCTGCAGCCATTTCTGCTCACTATGATTGTGACCCACCATTATTCTCTCATCCTTTGTTTAAGCAATTTCTTAGAGGGGCAAAGAACATAAGACCCCCATGTAGAGCTCCTACTCCTTCCTGGGATCTCAATTTTGTGTTGGAAAAACTCACTTTACCTCCTTTTGAACCTGCAGCTACATCTGAGTTGAAGTTTTTGTCTTGGAAGACTGCTTTTTTGTTGGCCATTACTTCTGCTAGAAGGGTATCTGAATTACAGGCTCTAATGGCAGTTGAACCCTTCCTGATTTTTCATAAGGATAGGGTATCCCTACGTACTAACCCAACTTTTATGCCTAAAGTTGTTTCAAATGTGGCCTTGAACCAATCTATTCATTTGCCTACATTTTATGCTGACCCCCAAAATAAAGGGGAAAAAATTTTGCATTCTTTGGATATTCACAGGCAGTTGCGTTATTATTTGAGCAGAACTAAAGGGTTCAGACAGTCTCAACAGTTGTTTGTTTCTTTTGCTTTGGGATCTCAGGGGAAACCTGTTTCTAAGCAAACTATTTCTAAGTGGATTGGCCATTGCATTGCTTTTTGTTATTCTTATCATGGTAAGGAGATTCCGGCTGGAGTCAGACCTCATTCCACTAGGGCTACTGCCATTTCTATTGCTTTTTTAAGGGGTGTAGCTACTAAAGATATCTTGGAGGCAGCTACTTGGAGTTCAGTGCACACTTTTTCTAAACATTACCATCTCCCCCTTTATTCCAAATCTAGGGCTGGGTTTGCCACTGCAGTTTTACAGGGCATGTTAGCAGCTCCCAATGCTTTATAACTTTGCCATCCTCCCTTTACCTTTGCTTTGGGATTCTACCCACAGGTTATGACTGCAGCAATGTGAGATGAAGAACATAGTACAGTTTTGTACCTACCATAAATGTAGATGTTCGAAGATCCACATTGCTGTAGTCCAATTTACCCTCCCTCCTTCCCCACTGTAGTTTGGGGTGGTTGTGTGTTTTGGATTGTAAATATTGTTTTTTAGTTATGGCCTTTCTTTTTAGGGCCTTCTGACATCTGGGGCAAGAAAGACTGGGGATATGACGTCGGTCATGCGCTTTAGTACCTAGCCGTACTGACGTCAGATCTAAGCGACCGTGACCGACGCCAGCCTAATACTTTGGGATTCGGGCCGACCGTGGACAGCGGACTACCCACAGGTTATGACTGCAGCAATGTGGATCTTCGAACATCTACATTTATGGTAGGTACAAAACTGTACTTTTTGTACCTACCATAAATTTAGATGTTAGAGTGCTAATACAGCTGCAGTACAGGTTTCCCTCCCTCCTTCCCCACTTGGTAAAGGCATGGGGACCTAAGCCCCTCTTCATACAACCTGACTGGGTTATCCTTCTATGGTTTATTTGCTTGCAACTACTGATTTTGGATTATATTGCATTGCATGTATATACATATATATATAATTTATGTATTGCCTTCCTTCTGGGGGCACCTGACATCTGGGGCAAGAAAGACTGAAGAAAATGGCGTCGGCTGTGTCTTATATACTCCGGCCTCACTGACATCAGGAGAGAAAGCGACAACAACCGACGCCGGACCTAGACTTTGGAATTCGGCCGACCGAGGACCCGCCTGACGGCAGAGAACCCATCTGTGATTACTGCAGCTGTATTAGCACTCGAACATCTACATTTATGGTAGGTACAAAACTGTACTTTTTGATTCATTAGAGGCTTCTTGCAGAACCGCAGTTACAGGCTCAGTTATTCGAAGACATGCTTGGTTGAAAGAACAAAGTTTACCTGACTATGTTAAAGTGAAATTATTGGATGCTCCACTACAGCATGATACTTTGGTGTTAAGGCAGAAGAGGTGTTAAAGAAAATGGAGGATAAAGCAAAGTCAATGCAAACGGTGAAAGATTTCTTACAGGTTCAAACACCAAGATTTAGCAGAAACTGGCCTTCAAAAAATTGGTCCTTTCCAGTGTCAGACAGGCCACAAAGAGGCAGATACAGGCGCCCTAGAGGCAGATCTCAGCCCCAAGGCGCCTACAGACCTAAACAATGGGGTGCTTCAGCCCCCAAAGGAGGAGAAGACAAATCACTACCTTATAGGAAACGGTCACAATGACTTCCCTCTGCAAATGCCAAGCTCTTACCAGTTGACAGCACCCCTGGGGGGAAGTTAGCAATTTTCTCAAAAAATTGGCACATGATCACCCAAGACCAATGGGTGCTGAATATAGTTTCTCAGGGGTACAGGTTCCACTTCCACATGCTTCCAAAACCAAAAGGTATGCCAAACCTGCCACAGAACCAATGGGCAGAGGCACAAAAACTGATTGCTGCTCTTATGGATATGGGAGCTATTCAAAAAATTCCACAAGAAGAACAGGGACAAGGATTTTACTCAAGACTTTTCTTAGTACCCAGAAAAGACAAAGCCTGGAGACCAGTACTGGACCTGTCAATCCTAAATACTTTCCTGGATGTTCCAAAATTCAAAATGTTAACACTACAACAACTTCTGCCCATGCTGGGCAAGGAGGCTTGGCTAGTTACTTTGGATCTCAAGGAGGCATACCTACACGTCCCATTCAGACAATCGTGCAGAAGATACTTCAGATTTATAGCAGGCTCAATGCATTACCAATTCTCTGCACTGCCCTTTGGCTTATCTACTGCGCCCAGGGTCTTCACAAAATACCTGGCACCAATAATTACATTTTGCAGACAAAAATGAATTCAAATATATCCCTACTTGGACGACTGCCTTATTCAAGCAGAGAGCAAGGACTTTCTTATAAAGTACCTGGCGTTTGTAAAAAGATTGCTAATTTACCTAGGGTACACAGTAAACGAAAAGAAATAAAAACTAGTGCCATCTCAAGAGATAATATTCCTGGGTACAAGCTTAAGTAGAACCTGCCCAGATGGCTTATCTCACGCCAGACAAACAAAGGCAACTGACTCATTACTTTCAAATGATGGCAACAAAGACCCAGCTCCCTGCAAGAAAAATTCTGCAGGCCCTGGGTTTCATGGCATTCTGCATTCTACTAATTCCATATGCAGAACTGCATATGAGGAAACTACAATGGTATCTAAAAAGTGTTTGGACTCAGCATTGTCACAGCCTAGACACGATCATAACCTTGATTCCCTGCCTACAACAGGAGTTTCGATGGTGGTCCCAGGCCTATCACCACAACAAGGGACAACCTTTCACCTTACCTACAGCCAGGCAGACAATAACAACGGATGCATCTGATTATGCCTGGGGAGCACATATGGCAGGAAAATGTATTCAGGGCACGTGGCCCAAGGAACAAATGCATCTTCACATCAATCAAAAAGAGATGCTAGCTGTACAGATTGCCCTGACAGCCTTCAAGGACCTAATACATCCAGGACAACTATTAATAAAGACGGACAATACCACAGTTGTGGTACATAAACAAGCAAGGGGGCACACATTCCTACCCCCTATGCAGACAAGCCATGACTTTGTGGAACACAGCACTGACCTACCAGGTACATCTGCAAGCACAATTCCTGCCAGGGACAAAAAATACACTGGCAGACGAACTAAGCAGGTATCTCATGGATCCTCACGAATGGAAGCTAAATCCACAAGTATTCAACATGATAACAAGATACTGGGGACGCCGAGACATAGATCTTTTTGCCTCCCCTCACAATTGCCAAATACAGAAATTTTGCCCAAGGACTTATCACTCTCAAGCATGGAAAGTGGATGCTCCATCATTCAGCTGGAAAAACCTGACAGTCTATGCCTTCCCTCCGATGCCTCTTCTCACCAAGGTGCTTCTAAAAGTCAGACAAGAGGCCAAAAATGATCCTGATTGCACCAGACTGGCCACGCCAGCACTGGTATCCAATCCTAAAGACTTTATCCCAAGGCCCACCTTGGCCTCTACCTCAAATCCCTCATCTTCTGACACAGCAAAACAATCAGTTTCTCCACAGTCAACTCAGAACCTTAAACCTGGCAGCATGGCAGATAATGTAGCCACTCAGACTGCACCTCTCTCTAAAGCTGTTATGGATGTAATTTTGGAAGCCAGGAGGCCTGGCACTAGGAAATCTTATGCAGAAAAATGGAAGAGATTCTGTGCTTGGAACCAGGCACAAGGGCTCGACCCACTGGTCCCTAATATACCTCAGATTTTGCAGTACCTGACTGAGATTTTGGACAAAGGCCTATCTTTTTCATCTATTAAAATCCATGCCTCTGCCATTTCAGCTCACTACAATACGGATCCTCCTATTTTTTCACATCCTCTACTACGACAGTACCTCAGAGGGGCAAAGAATATAAGACCCCCTAGGAGAGCACCAGTAGTTGGGACCTCAATTTTGTTTTAGAAAAACTAACACTGCCTCCATTTGAACCAGCCAGCACAGCTGATCTAAAATTCTTGTCATGGAAAACTGCTCTGCTCCTAGCAATAACTTCAGCAAGAAGAGTCTCAGAGTTGCAGGCATTGATGGCTGTGGAACCTTTCCTCATTTTTCATCAGAACAGGGTTTCTCTCAGGACAAACCCAACATTCATGCCAAAAGTGGTCTCCAATGTGGCCTTAAACCAAACCATTCATTTGCCTACTTTCTACCCAAATCCCCAGAGTAAAGGGGAAATACTTCTGCATGCTTTGGATATGCACAGGCAGCTACGATTTTACTTGGACAAAACAAAAGCTTTCAGAAAAACTGAGCAACTGTTTGCAGCATATGCTGCAGGATCACAAGGAAAGCCTATTACAAAGCAGACAATCTCCAAATGGATAGGACACTGCATCCGCTTCTGTTATTCACAACGTGGCAAATCTGTGCCTAAGGGCATTAGGGCCTCATTCTACCAGAGCAGCAGCCACTTCAGCAGCTTTCCTCAGAGGGGTACCAACCAAAGACATATTAGAAGCTGCAACCTGGAGTTCAGTGCACACTTTTACCAAGCACTACCACCTACCTCTCTACTCCAAATCCAGAGCAGGCTTTGCTACTGCAGTTCTGCAGGGCTTGTTAGCCTCGCCAAATCCAATCTCGACCCAGCCACCCAACCTCAGCTTTGGGATTCTACCCAAGTGTAATGACTGCAACAGTGAAACACGATGAACATAGTACAGTTGTGTACCTACCATAAATGTAGATGTTAGAGTGTATTCACTGTTGCAGTCCAGGTTACCAACCCACCATCCCCCTCTTTGCTGGGAATATTCTGTACTTCTCAACTCTATGCAACCTATGTGGTGTATTTGCTTGTAGATGAAGGAAATGGTTATGGTATTATATGCATGGTTGTTTGGCATATTTTTATCTTTTCAGCCTTTCCTATCTGGGGGCACCTGACGTCTGGGGCAAGAAAAACTGAAGAAAATGGTTTCGGTTGCAACTTTTATACCCCTGGAGCACTGACGTCGGGGAAGAGGCAACAGCAACCGACACCGGACGAAGACTTTGGAACTCGGGCCGACTGCGGGCCGCCTGCCAGCAGGATAACCCAAGTGTAATGACTGCAACAGTGAATACACCCGAACATCTACATTTATGGTAGGTATACAACTGTACTTTCCACTTTTACACCCTTCCAAAGACAAAAGGTATGCCAGACCTGCCACACAGTCAATGGGCAGAGGCACAAAAACAAGTTTCATCTCTCATGGACATGAGGGCTATTCAGCTAGTGCCACAACAAGAGCAGGGACAAGGATTTTACTTGAGACTTTTCTTAGTACCAAGAAAGGACAAAGCATGGAGACCAATTCTGGACCTGTCTATTCTAAATACTTTTCTGGACGTTCCAAAATTCAAAATATTGACTCTGCAGCAGCTTCTGCCCATGCTGGGCAAGAAGGCTTGGCTTGTAACTTTGGACCTCAAAGAGACATACCTGCATGTCCCCCAGTCAGACAGTCTTACAGAAGATACCTCAGATTCATAGCTGGCTCAATGCACTACTAATTCTCTGCACTGCCCTTTGGCTTATCTACTGTGCCCAGGGTCTTCACAAAATGCCTGGCAACAGTAATTGCATTTTGCAGACAAAGAGGAATTCGGATATATCCCTACTAGGATGACTGCCTTATTCAAGCAGAGACCAAAAGCATTCTACTATAGCATCTGGCGTTTGTAAAAAGATTACAAATTTGCGTAGGGTACACAGTAAACAAAACGAAATTAAAACTAGTACCCTCTCAAGAGATAATATTCCTGGGTGCAAGCTTAAATACAACTACCCAGATGGCTTATCTCATGCCAGATAAACAAAGGCATCTGACTTCTTACTCTGAAAGCATGGCAACAAAGACCCAGTTATCTGCAAGAGAAATTCTGCAGGCTCTGGGCTACATGGCATCCTGCCAATTCCATATGCAAGACTGCATATGAGGAAACTACAATGGTATCTAAAAAGTGTTTGGACTCAACATTGCCACAGCCGGGAATCATTAATGTCACTCATTCCCTGCTTGCAACAGGAGTTTCGATGGTGGGCACAGGCCTGTCACCACAACAAGGGACAGCCATTCACTTTACCCACAGCCGGCAAACACTAACAACAGATGCATCAGATTATGCCTGGGTGGCCCACATGGCAGGAAAATGTATTCAGGGCACATGGCATCTTCACATCAATCAAAAAGAGATGCTAGCTGTACAAAATGCCCTGACAGCCTTCAAGGACCTACTTCATCCAGGACAGCTGCTGATAGACGGACAACACCATAGTCATGTGGTACATAAACAAGCAGGGGGGCACACATTCCTATCCCCTCTGCAGACGAGCCATGATTTTGTGGAACACAGCATTGACTTAGCAAGTACACCTGCAAGCACAATTCCTGCCAGGAAAAACAAATGCTCTGGCAGACGAACTAAGCAGAAACCTCATGGATCCTCACGAGTGGAAACTAGATCCACAAATCTTCAACATAACAAGGAAATGGGGATGCCCAGACATAGATCTTTTTACCTCCCCTCACAACTGCCAACTTCAGAGATTCTGCACAAGGACTTGTCACAAACAAGCATGGAAAGTGGATGCTTTGTCATTCAGCTGGAACAACCTTACAGTATATGCTTTTCCTCCACTGCCTCTCCTCCCCAAGGTACTCATAAAGGTCAGACAAGAGAAGCCACAAATGATACTGATTGCCCCGGATTGGCCACGCCAACACTGGTACCTAATCCTAAGGAGCTTGTCCCAAGGCCCAGCCTGGACATTGCCTCAAATTCCTCATTTACTGACCCAACAAAATAATCAGATCCTGCACAGCCAACTCAGAACCCTAAATCTAGCTGCATGGCAGATAGTGTAACCATTCAGAATGCACCTCTCTCTAAAGCGGTTATGGGTGTTATTTTGGAGGCCAGGAGGCCCAGCACCAGAAAATCTTATGCAGAAAAATGGAAGAGATTCTGTGCTTGGAACCAGGCACAAGGAATTGATACTATTGATGTTCGTGTTACACTGCTGCAGTCATTATACTTGGGTTATTTTGCCGTCAGGCGGTTCCCCAGTCGGCCTGAGTTCCAAAGTCTTGGTCCAGCGTCGGTTGCTGTCGCCTCCTCCCTGACGTCAGTGCGACAGGGGTATATAAGATGCAGCCGACGCCATTTTCTTCAGTCATTCTTACCGTGCGGTGCCCGAAGCAAAAGCAGTTCGCAAGAGCCGGTCGGCCGTCTCCTGAGATTTTCATTCTGAATCCAGAATCGAAGTCTTCTACAAAGCTAAGTACCCCGTTGGGGAAACTTTTTCTTGCCTCAGACCGATGTCAGTAAAAGTTAATAACTGTATTTCTTGTGGGAAGCAAATACCTCATAAGGATTTCCATTCATTTTGTATCCAATGCCTAGGCCCAGACCACATCACTGGTTGTCGGTTTTGTGCTAGGTTTAACAAGCGCACTATTAAACGTCGGTTTGATTTTGCCCAACATTATTTTGGTAGAAATTTAAATTATACCATGCCGTTGGAACGTCCGACGACCGGAATACATAAAAAGCGCAAAGACAAGGATAGGCATCCGAGGCCCAAAACTGACGACAAAGCCTCTTCTAGGCCAGTCGCCGGTTCTCCGGTTTTCAGCGAGGCGCCTTTGCAGCCCCTGATGACCTCTTCTGTAGAACCACAGGCCGCCTCTGACTCCCACGTGGAAATGGCTGGGCCTTCGGACGCACAAGTTATTCAGACTACCGAAACTAACTCTTCAGAGGGATCCGGAGTAGCTGAGCTTACCCGCAGCTTCAGAGGGTGTTTTCAGACCTACTCAGGTAAGCATTAAACTCTCTGATAAGTCTAAGCCTCCTTAAAAAACAAAGAAACAAATACAGCATTCTCCAGGACGGGCCTCCATGCCCAAGTAACAAATGCTCAAAATGGCCGAAGACGTAATCACTCTGATCAGGGGGTCCCATCCCCCTCCTGATAAAAGGCCTAGACAGGATGCAGACTATGACTCATCCGGCCAGGTGTCCATCTCTTCAGATTCATCCTCAGACGTAGGATATTCCTTACCCCCTTATGAGGATTCTGATACTGAGGAGTCAATTCCATCAGCCTCTCTGCCTGAGGACTACTCCTTTGGGGAAACCTTACATACCATGAGGGAGCATTTCCATTGGGAAGGCCAGGATTACTCAGAATCGAAGAAAAGGCTCAGAGACTTCCTTTTATTACCTCAACACAGACCCCTTGCTATTCCGTCAGTGTTAGATATTGTGGATGATGTGTACACTGAATCCAGCTTAAATCCTGATTCCTTACCTCCAGCCCCAGTTAAACCTGACAGATACTGCAGAGTCCCTGACTCATACAAATTTCTGTATAAAAGCCCTGTCGCTGACCCTGAAACTATTTCTCAGGGACCCAAAGGGGTTAAGGCCACATCAGCCAAGAATTGAGTTCCCTCTGACAGAGATTCCAGAGCATTAGACAGATGGGGAAACAAAGTATATACGTCTGCAACTTTAGCAATGAGAGCCTTAAATTGCCAGTTTCACATGCTAAAATATCAGCAATTTTTACTGTCTCAGTTGAAACAAAAAATGCTTCCAGATTCAGATCCTCCTAATTTTAAAGAAATGCAGGACTTATTGCATGCAGCTGAACAAGTGGGAAAGCATACTTTGCAATGTGGTTTTGATTCTTTAGAAGCCTCCTGTAGAGCAGCAGTTACAGGCTCTGTCCTTAGAAGACATGCTTGGTTAAAAGAACATAAGTTACCAGATCATGTTAAAGCAAAATTATTGGATGCACCTTTGCAGCAGGATGTGTTATTTGGAGTTAAGGCAGGAGAGGTATTAAAGAAATTGGAGGATAAGGCAAAATCTATGCAAACGGTGAAGGATTTCTTACAGGTTCAGCCTCCTAGATTTAGCAGAAATTGGCCAACTAAGAATTGGTCCTTTCCAGTTACAGACAGACCTCAAAGGAGCAGATACAGATGTCCAAGAGGTAGAGGTTAACCACGAGGTCCTTACAGGCCTCGACAATGGGTTGCATCAGGCCAGAAAGAAGGGGAAGACAGGCCCCAACCATATAAAAAGCAGCCCCAATGACTTCCCACTACAGCTGCCAAACAACTCTCTCTTGGCAGCCCCCTTGGGAGGAAAACTGACACTTTTCTATCAAAATTGGCATATGATCACCAAAGACAAATGGGTTCTCAACATTGTATCTCAAGGTTACAGGTTCCACTTTCACATTCTGCCAAGGTTAAAAGGAATGCCAAATCTGCCACCAAATCAGTGGGCAGAGGCTCAAAAACAAATTACAGCACTCATGGATATGAGAGCTATTCAGAAGGTACTACCACAGGAGCAAGGACAAGGATTTTACTCAAGACTCTTTCTAGTTCCCAGAAAGGACAAAGCCTGGAGGCCCATTCTGGATCTTTCTTCTCTAAACACGTACTTGGATGTTCCGAAATTCAAAATGTTGACACTACAGCAGCTTCTTCCCATGCTGGGCAAGAAAGCTTGGCTCGTGACCTTGGACCTCAAGGAGGCATACGTGCATGTCCCTATCAGACAAAACTGCAGAAGATACCTCAGATTCATAGCTGGTTCAATGCACTATCAATTCTCTGCACTGCCCTTGGTCTTCACAAAGTGCCTGACACCAGTAATTGCATTTTGCAGACAGAAAGGAATTCAAATTTATCCGTACCTGGACGACTGCCTGATTCAAGCAGAGAGCAAGAACATTCTTCTAAAGCATCTGGCGTTTTTAAAAAAGTTAAGTTGCCTGGGGTACACAGTAAACAAAAAGAAATCAAAACTAGTGCCCTCACAAGTGATAATATTCCTGGGTGTCAGCTTGAACACAACGGCCCAGATGGCTTATCTCACGCCAGACAAGCAAGGACAACTGACTCAATACTTTCAATTGATGGCAACAAAGACCCAACTCCCTGCAAGAAAAATTCTACAGGCCTTGGGTTACATGGCATCTTGCATATTACTAATTCCATATGCCAGACTGCATATGAGGAAACTACAATGGTACATAAGGAATGTATGGTCTCAACACTGTCAAAGTTTGGAAACCGTTATAACACTAATTCCTTGCCTTCAACAGGAGTTTCAATGGTGGACTCAAGCTTATCACCTCAACAAGGGACAGCCTTATACTCAACCCACAGCCAGGCAAACACTGACAACAGATGCATCGGATTACACCTGGGGAGCACACATGGCAGGCAAATGTATTCAGGGCAAGTGGCCCGCAGAACAAAGGCATCTTCACATCAAAAAGTGATGCTAGCTGTACAAAATGCCCTTATAGCTTTCAAGGACCTGCTGCATCCAGGACAACTACTACTAAAGACAGACAACACCACAGTTATGTGGTACATAAGGCAAGGGGGGCACCAACTCCTACTACCTCTGCAGACAAGCCATGACCTTGTGGAACACAGCTCTAAACTATCAAGTTCATCTGCAAGCACAATTCTTGCCAGAAGAGAAAAATACACTGGCAGACGACTTGAGCAGAAACATCATGGATCCCCATGAATGGGAATTGAATCCACAAATATTCAAAATGATAACACAGAAATGGTGGAGCCCGGACATAGATCTGTTTGCATCCCCAATGAACTGCCAGCTACAGAAATTCTGCACAAGGAGTTACCATCCACAAGCATGGAAAGTGGATGCCCTCTCATTCAGCTGGAAAAACCTACAAGTATACGCTTTCCCACCACTACCTCTCCTGCCAAAGGTACTTATAAAAGCCAGGCAAGAAGAGCCAAAGATGATCCTGATTGCACCAGACTGGCCACGCCAGCACTGGTACCCAATCTTAAAGAACTTAGTACAAGGACCACCCTGGATTTTGCCTCAGATCCCACATCTGATGACTCAGCACAGCAATCAGATACTACACAGCCAGCTAAAGACCTTAAACCTAGTTGCATGGAAGATTCCTTAGTCAAGCAAGCAATGCCTCTCTCCAAAGCTGTCATGGATGTCATTCTGGAGGCCAGAAGGCCTAGTACCAGGAAAGCCTATTCGGATAAATGGAAGAGATTCTGTGTCTGGAACCAAGCTCACAGCCTTGACCCTCTTGTCCCAAACATTCCTCAGATACTACAATATTTAACTGAGATGCTGGACAAAGGCCTCTCCTTCTCATCCATCAAGATCCACACCTCTGCCATCTCTGCTCATTACAACACTGATCCACCAATTTTCTCTAATCCTTTGCTAAGACAGTACCTCAGAGGGTCTAAAAACATAAGACCGCCCCGTAGAGCACCTACTCCAACTTGGGACCTCAACTTTGTTTTGGAAAAATTAACTTTACCTCCTTTTGAGCCAGCTAACACAGCAGAATTAAAATATATCTCTCCAAAAACTGCTCTGCTCCTGGCAATAACATCAGCACGAAGAGTTTCAGAATTATAGGCACTAATGGCAGTGGAACCTTTCCTCATTTTCCACCAGGACAGGGTGTCTTTAAGAACTAACCCTATGTTTATGCCAAAGGTGGTATCCAGTGTGGCTCTAAACCAAACTATTCACTTGCCAACTTTTTATCCAAAACCACAGAATAAAGGGGAGAGACTACTGCATTCTTTGGACATTCACAGGCAGTTGCGCTTCTACTTGGACAAAACCAAAGCTTTCAGAAAATCTGAGCAGTTATTGGTAGCATATGCTGCAGGAGCACAGGGAAAAGCCATTTCAAAACAGACTATTTCAAAGTGGATAGTACATTGTATACATTTCTGCTATACAAACCATGGGAAACCTGTACTTAGCAGCATTAGATCTCACTCCACCAGGGCAACAGCCACTTCAACTGCCTACCTCAGAGGAGTACCTACCAAGGATATTTTGGAAGCAGCAACTTGGTGTTCTGTACATACCTTCACCAAGCATTACCATCTGCCTCTATACTCCACCCCTAATGCCTTATAGAACCAGCCACCCTACCTCTGCTTTGGGATTCTACCCAAGTGTAATGACTGCAGCAGTGTAACATGATGAACATAGTACAGTTTTATACCTACCATAAATGTAGATGTTCAAGTGTATACACTGCTGCAGTCCAGGTTACCCTCCTTCCTTCCCCTCTTACTTGCTGGTACGTACCTATGTCTTCTACCCTTTACTACCTATGGGGAGTATTTGCTGGTAGCTGAAAGTTGTTGTTTGCTTTTCTTATGTATGTTTTATTAGCAATTTGAATTGCCTGCCTATTTGGGGGCACCTGACATCTGGGGCAAGAAAAACTGAAGAAAATGGCGTTGGCTGCATCTTATATATACCCCTGTCACACTGACGTCAGAGATGAGGCGACAGCAGCTGACACCGGACCAAGACTTTGGAACTCAGGCCGACTGGGGAACCGCCTGACGGCAGCATAACCCAAGTGTAATGACTGCAGCAGTGTATACACTCGAGCATCTACATTTATGGTAGGTACAAAACTGTACTTTCCAAATATTCCTCAGATTTTGCAATATCTAACTGAGATGTTGGACAAAGGCCTGTCCTTCTCATCAATTAAGATCCATGCCTCTGCCATTTCAGCTCATTACAATATGGACCCACCTATTTTTTCACATCCATTGCTTAGGCAGTACCTCAGGGGGGCCAAAAACATAAGACCTCCAAGGAGAGCACCAATACCTGCATGGGACCTCAATTTTGTCTTGGAAAAACTCGCACTGCCTCCTTTTTAGCCAGCCATTACAGCTGAGAGAAAATTCTTATCATGGAAAACAGCTCTGCTCCTAGCAATAACTTCAGCAAGAAGAGTCTGAGTTACAGGCATTAATGGCTGTGGAACCTTTTATTATCTTCTATCCGGACAGGGTTTCTCTAAGGACAAACCCAACATTTATGCTTAAGGTAGTGTCCAGTGTGGCTCTTAATGAAACCATTCATTTGGCAACTTTTTACCCAAACCCACAGAATAAAGGAGAGAGACTTCTGCATTCTTTGGACATACACAGACAGCTACGCTTCTACTTGGACAAAATTAAAGCTTTCAGAAAGACTAAGCAACTTTTAGTGGCATATGCTGCAGGATCACAAGGAAAGGCTATCTCAAAGCAGACTATTTCAAAATGGATAGGACACTGCATTAGTTTCTGCTATTCATAACATGGCAAATCAGTGCCTAAGGGCATTAGACCACATTCTACCAGGGTAGCAGCCACCTCCACAGCCGTCCTCAGAGGCGTACCAACCAAGGATATTTTGGAGGCTGCAACTTGGACTTCAGTGCACACTTTTACTAAGCACTACCACTTACCTCTTTACTCTAAATCCAGAGCAGGCTTTGCCACTGCAGTTCTGCAGGGCCTTATAGCCACTCCTAATTCTATTTAGTCCCAGCTGCCCAACCTCAGCTTTGGGATTCAACCCTAATGTAATGACTGCAACAGTGAAACACGATGAACATAGTACAGTTGTGTACCTACTATAAATGTAGATGTTCGAGTGTATTCACTGTTGCAGTCCAAGTTACCCACCATCCCCTTTTCTTTGCTGGGACTTATCTGTACTTCTCTATTCTATACAACCTATGTGGTGTATTTGCTTGTAGATGAAGTTATTTGTTTTAGTGCATGCTTTTATAAGCAATGTTTTTTAGCCTACCCTTTTGGAGGCACCTGATATCTGGGGCAAGAAAAACTGAAGAAAATTGTGTCTGCTGCATGTTTTATACCCCTGGCGCGCTGACATCAGAGAAGAGGCGACAACTGACGCCGGACCAGGACTTTGTAATTCAGGCCGACTGCGGCTAGCCTGCCAGCAGGATTAACCCTAGTGTAATGACTGCAACAGTGAATACACTCGAACATCTACATTTATGGTAGGTATACAACTGTACTTTTTGCAGGAGGCCAGGATAGCCAATACTAGAAAATCCTATATTTCCAAGTGGAGATGATTTTCCGTTTGGTGCCAAAAAAGGAAAGAGGGATCCCTTTAGTGTGGACATTCCCTTACTACTTTCTTACGTGTGTGAGTTGCTCAGCAGTGGTCTCTCCTACTCCTCAGTTTAAGTCCGTTGTTCTTCCTGTTTCACTGTTGCAGGCATCACACTTGGGTTATCCTGCCAGGGGTAGCCCTCAGTCGGCCCGAATACCAGAGGCTTAGTATTTCTGCGTCTGTTGTTCTTGCTCCAGGACTGCCGTCAGGTCATCAGTGGTATAAAGTCAGGCAGCCGACGCCATTGCATTAGTCTTTCTTGCCGAGGAGCCCGAAGCAGAAGCACGAGTGCCGGTCAGCCGCTACCTGAGTTTAGTTTCCGAATTGAAGTTCAAGTCTTCTAAAGCTAAGTACCCCGTTGGGGATCCTTTTTTCTTGCTCTAACCGATGTCAGAAAAAGTTAACAATTGTCTCGTCTGTGGAAAGCAAGTACCACACCGAGACTTCCATTCTTACTGCGTCACCTATTTAGGCCCAGACCACGACATACCTCGCTGTCGCTTTTGTGCTTTGTTCAGTGCTAGAACTATACGTCGTCTGGCCCTTGTTGTAGCTAAATATTTTTGCTCTTGGTCCCCGTATTCCAATATGGCTTCGGTAAGCCATCCTACTACCGATCTTCCGAAAAAATGTAAGGATAAAGACAGAGAGACCGCACAGGTCCAAAATTGCAGACAACGCTTCCATTAAGCTAGTCAGTTCTCCGGTCCTCAGTGAGGCGCTTTCATAGCCCCTGATGCCCACTTCTGTGGATTCGCAGGCTACTACCGAGACCCGTTCAGAGTCCATTATGCCACGAGACTCTTCTTTGACTTAAGGATCCTGCGGATGTCTCTACATTGGATGGGTCCGGAGCCGCTGAGCAGGCACCGGCTTCTGAGGAAGTTGTTCGCACTACCAGTACTCGACACAAACTGACAACTTCTTTCGTGTCTTCAGTTCCTTCTAAAACTACTGAGTTATAAGGCCCAGGGTACGAACTACGCCTAAAAAAATGACCCAAGCGCATGCACCTGCTTCCATGTTTCAATCTCAAATGCTTAAAATGGCAGAAGACTTTATCATGCTTATAAGGGTAAGCCAGCCTTCCCCTTCCAAAAGAGAGAGAGACTTGTCCCCAACAGTTTTATCTGACCAGGTGTCCTATGACTCTGAGTTTTCTGAATATGAAGACATGCAACCCTGTCTGCTTATAAGGATTCAGATACAGAGGAATCCATTCCTTCTGCCTCTCCTCCAGAGGATTTTTCATTTGGTGAAACCCTACATTATTTAAGGGAGCATTTCCTTTGGGAATGTCAGGACTATCCTCCGTCCAAAAAGGGACTCCGGGAATTCTTAGATTTACCACAGCAGACCTTTAGCCATTCCTCCTGTCTTGGATGTTGTGGATGATGTCTTTATGGAATCCGGTTTGACTCCTGACACCCTTCCTCCTGCTCCCAGGAAACCTGTCAGGTATTACAAAGTCCCTGACTCTCAAATTCCTTTTCAAAAATCCTACTGCTGACCCAGAGGTCATCTCCCAAGGACCTAAAGGAATTAAAGCAACCACAGCTAAGAATCCCACCTCCTCGAAAAGGGATTCCCGAGCTTTAGACAGATGGGGTAAAAAAGTATACACCTCTGCAACTCTTGCCATTAGAGGATCAAATTTTCAGTTCCACATGCTGAAATACCAGTATCATACCATGGAACTTCTCAAACAAAAAATATCTACCTTTCTTGCTTGTGCAGAAAACAAAGAATTACAAGGGCTTATGCATTCTGCAAGCCAAGTTACTAAACACACCTTGCAATGTGGCTTTGATGCCCTAGAAGCATCTTGCAGGGCAGCAGTCACTGGATGTTCATCGTGCATACAGCTGCAGTCATAACAAATGGGTTCTCCTGCCGTCAGGCGGGTCCTCGGTCGGCCGAATTCCAAAGTCTAGGTCCGGCGGTTGTCGTCGCTTCTTCCCTGACGTCAGTGCGACAGGGGTATAAAGGAACCAGCCGATGCCATTTTCTTCAGTCTTTCTTGCCGCGCGGTGCCCGAAGCAGAAGCAGTTCGCAAGTGCCGGTCGGCCAGCTCCTGAGATTACGAAAATTTTGGAAACCGAAGTCCTTTAAAAGCTAAGTACCCCGTTGGGGAACCTTTTCTTGCCTCAGACCGATGTCAGACAAAGTTAATAATTGTATTTCTTCTGGGAAGCAAATACCGCATAAGGATTTCCATTCCCTCTGTGTACCTTGTTTAGGCCCAGACCACGAGGTCTCGGCCTGTCGCTTTTGTGCTACATTCAACAAACGCACTATTAAGCGTCGGGCGGAGTTTGCCCAGCATTATTTTGGAAAAGCATTTAACTATACCATGTCATCGGATACCCCGACTCTGGTTTTGTCTAAAAAACGCAAAGACAAGGACCGACACCACGCCAAAGCCGACTACACGTGGTCCGGTTCTCAATGAGGCGCCTACGCAGCCCCTGCCTACCGACGACCTGTTTTTGACGGTGTCTCTTGTACCCGAGGTCGCAGGATCCTCGGCCCACACCCCGACTACAGATACCGAAGCCACTCTTGGCGCTGAAACTCAGAATGTGGACAGGTCCACCTCCACTCAAGGTGTCTTCAGACCTTCCTCTTCTTTCTCCATCAAAGCTTTCACAAAGTCTAAAGCAGCCATGCACTCCAAGAGACCAGCTACTCAGGGCCCATCTCCAGGCCCCATGCCTAAGAAACAGATGCTTAAAATGGCTGGGGATTTAATTACTCTTATCAGAGTTTCTCAGCCCCCTCCAGACAAAAGGCCTAGGGTGGAGGAAGATTCCCCCTCCTCTGATCAGGGCTCCATTATTTCAGAGCACTCTGATGATCAGGAACATTCTTACTCCCCTTTTGAAGACTCTGATGCGGAGGAGTCCATCCCTTCTGTATCTCCCCCTGAGGATTGCTCATTTGGGGAAACTTTGCATACGTTAAGGGAACACTTCCACTGGGAAGGCCAGGATTATTCTGATTCCAAGAAAAGGCTCAGGGAGTTTCTCTTGCTTCCTCAGCACAGGCCTCTGGCTATACCTCCTGTCTTGGACATACTAGATGATGTTTACTCAGAGGCCTGCCTTAACCCGGACTCTCTACCTCCAGCTCCTGTTAAGCCTGACAGGTACAACAGGGTTCCTGACTCTCACCAATTTCTATACAAAAGCCATGCTGCTGACCCAGAAACCATCTCACAGGGCCCCAAGGGTGTTAAGGCATCCATTGCTAAAAATCCATTGCCTTCCGAGAGATTCCAGATCCTTAGAAAGGTGGGGAAAAAAGGTATATACCTCGGCTACCTTATCCATGAGGGCCTTAAACTGTCAGTTTCATATGCTAAAATATCAACAGTTTTTGTTATTAGAATTGAAAAGTAAAATGTCACAGCCTGAACAACCAGACTTGAAGGAGTTGCAGGATTTGATGCATAGTGCAGAACAAGTGGGTAAGCATACCTTACAATGTGGTTTTGATGCTCTAGAGGCCTCATGCAGAGCTGCTGTTACAGGATCAGTCATACGCAGGCATGCCTGGCTCAAGGAACAAGCCCTGCCTGATCATGTCAAAGCTAAATTACTAGATGCCCCTCTTCAAAAGGATGTACTATTTGGTGGTAATGCTGAGGAGGTATTAAGGAAAATGGAGGAAAAGGCTAAATCAATGCAAACAGTGAAAGAATTTCTACAGGTTCAACCCCCACGTTTTAGTAGAAATTGGCCTTCAAAAAACTGGTCCTTTCCTGCCACAGACAGACCCCAAAGAGGCAGATACAGGCGCCCGAGGGGCAGAGGACAATCCCAAGGATCGTATAGAAGCAGACAATGGCAAGCTCCTACACAAAGAGGTGGTGAGGACAACTCGCAATCTTTCAGAAAGCAAACCCAATGACTTTTCCCCTTTGCATGCCAACCAGGACTCAAATGGCAGCCCCCTTAGGAGGAAAGCTGTCATTATTTTCAAAAAACTGGCATATTGTCACAAAAGACAAATGGATACTGGACATTATAAACAGAGGCTACAGATTTCATTTTCACACCCTTCCAAAAATGAGAGGCATGCCAAACCTGCCAAACAATCAAAGGGCAGAGGCACAAAGGCAAATTACAAAGCTCATAGACACGAAAGATATTCAAGAGGTACCTACGCACGAACAAGGCCAAGGTTTTTATTCCAGGCTATTCCTGGTACCAAGGAAGGGAAAAGATTGGAGACCTATTTTGGACCTGTCCATCCTAAACACATTTCTACTCGTACCAAAATTCAAGATGCTCACTCTACAGCAACTTCTTCCCATGCTGGGCAAGGAGTCTTGGCTGGTTACATTGGACCTCAAGGAGGCATACCTGCATGTCCCATTCAGACAAAATTGCAGAAGATACCTCCGATTTCTTGCAGGTTCAATTCATTATCAATTCTCTGCATTGCCCTTTGGCTTATCTACTGCTCCCAGAATATTCACGAAATGCCTGGCATCAGTAATTGCCTTCTGCAGACTTCAAGGGATACAAATATACCCTTATTTGGATGACTGCCTGATCCAAGCGGACAGCAAGAACATACTTCTGAAACATCTGGCTTATGTAATAATGTTGTTGAGCTCTCTGGGATACACAGTCAACAAAAAGAAATCAAGACTAATACCCTCTCAGAAGATAATTTTCCTGGGTGCCAACTTGGATACAAACACCCAGATGGCCTACCTCACACCAGAGAAGCAGGGGCAGCTAACTCAATATTTCACAGCGCTAGCAAATTGCACCAGGCCTACTGCAAGGAAATTCCTGCAGGCTCTGGGATTCATGGCATCTTGCATCTTACTAATCCCATGTGCAAAGCTGCATATGAGGAAACTTCAATGGTACCTAAAAAACATATGGTCACAACACAGCCACAGTTTGGAAACCTTAATACCACTAATTCCATGTCTGCAAAAGGAATTTCTGTGGTGGGCTGAAGCTTGCCAAACAAACACAGGCCTTCCATTCAGCAAGCCTCAAGCAAACCAAGTCATCACAACAGATGCCTCAGACTACGCCTGGGGGGCGCACATGGCAGATCAGTGCATTCAGGGCAAATGGTCCCAAAAAGAAAAGCACCTTCACATCAATCAAAAGGAAATGCTAGCAGTAATAAATGCTATTATAGCTTTCAAGGACCTTCTGCAACCAGGACAACTACTGATAAGAACCGACAACACCACAGTTATGTGGTACATAAACAAGCAGGGAGGAACACATTCCTACCCCCTATGCAGACTGACCATGTCACTTTGGAACATGGCCATGGACTTACAACTCGTACTACAAGCACAGTACTTGCCATGCAAGGAAAACACGCTGGCAGACAACCTAAGCAGAAATATGACAGATCCACATGAATGGAAGTTGCATCCAAAAGTCTTTACAGAAATAATCCAGGCATGGGGAAGGCCAGACATAGATCTATTTGCCTCCCTCAAAAATCACCAATTGAAAAAGTTTTGCTCAAGGATTTTCCACCCAAAGGCCTGGAGAGTGGACGCTCTCTCTTTTTGTTGGACATCAATGACAGTTTATGCCTTCCCACTTCTTCCTCTGCTGCCCAAAGTTCTACTGAAAACCAGAGCAGACAGACCAAAGATGATCCTCATTGCTCCGGACTGGCCAAGACAACACTGGTACCCACTCCTGAGGAGCCTGAAGCATTCACCACCATGGACACTGCCTCTAATGCCACTTCTCTTGACTCAACACAGCTTCAAAACTCTTCACAGCCAGCTAAAGACACTCAATCTAGCTGCATGGAAGATCCCTTAGCATCACAACAAACCCTTCTCTCCAAGGAGGTTCAGGATGTCATTTTGGAGGCCAGAAGGCCGTCAACTAGAAAAGCTTACTCTGCAAAATGGAAGCGGTTTTGCGCCTGGAATGAGAAAAGGGGTCAGGATCCTGAGAAACTGAATTTACCTCAAATACTACAGTACTTAACTGAGCTGTTAAGCAGTGGACTTTCATTCTCCTCCATCAAAATCCATGCCTCAGGCTTTTCTGCAGAATACAACACTGACCCACCCTTATTCTCACACCCTCTCTTAAGGCAGTTCCTCAGAGGGGCTAAGAATCTAAGACCACCAAGAAAACAGCCAATACCTGCTTGGGATCTCAATTTCATTCTGGAAAAACTGACCTTGCCTCCCTTTGAACCAGCTTCCTCATCAGATTTGCAATATCTGTCCTGGAAAACAGCTTTCCTTCTGGCAATTACCTCAGCTCGTAGAGTTTAAGAACTACAAGCACTCATGGCTGTGCAGCCTTTCATCATCTTCCATCAGGACAGAGTTTCCTTGCGAACCAACCCGTCCTTTATGCCTAAAGTGGTATCCAAGGTAGCTTTGAATCAGGCCATACATCTACCTACCTTCTATCCTAATCCTCAAAACAAAGGGGAGAGACTACTACACTCCCTGGATATCCACAGACAGCTGCGTTATTATCTGGACAGAACAAAGCCTTTCAGAAAATCAGAACAGCTCTTTGTGTCCTATGCTGTAGGAGCTCAAGGAAAGCCAATTTCGAAACAGACAATTTCTAAATGGATAGCCCACTGCATACGCTTTTGTTATTCCTTTCATGGCAAGACTGTACCTACAGGCATCAGATCTCACTCCACAAGGGCCACTGCCACCTCTGCAGCCTTTCTCAGAGGAGTCCCTACCAAAGATATTATGGAAGCAGCCACTTGGAGTTCTGTACATACCTTCTCCAAGCACTACCACCTACCATTATACTCCAAAACTAGGGCAGGCTTTGCCACTGCAGTCTTGGAAGGCATCCTGGCTCCTCCGAGTACCACCTAGTGCCTACCACCCCTTTCTTAGCTTTGGGATTCTACCCATCTGTTATGACTGCAGCTGTATGCACGATGAACATAGTACAGTCTTGTACCTACCATAAATGTAGATGTTCGAGTGCTAATACAGCTGCAGTCCAGGTTTCCCTCCCTCCTTCCCCTCTTGGGACAATCCTAATGGCTAACACCTCCTCATACAACATGATTGGGGTCTTCTTTTATGGTGTATTTGCTTGCACTACTGTTTTTTTGATTTTATTGCATTGCATTATGACATATAATTATGTTTTGCCTTCCTTCTGGGGGCACCTGACATCTGGGGCAAGAAAAACTGAAGAAAATGGCGTTGGCTGGTTCCTTTATACCCCTGTCGCACTGACGTCAGGGAAGAAGCGACGACAACCGACGCCGGACCTAGACTTTGGAATTCGGCCGACCGAGGACCCGCCTGACGGCAGGAGAACCTATCTGTTATGACTGCAGCTGTATTAGCACTCTAACATCTACATTTATGGTAGGTATAAAACTGTACTTTCTTTACTTAGAAGGCATGCTTGGCTTAAGGAACAGACTTTCCCAGACCATGTCAAATCAAAACTGTTGGTTGCACCATTGAACAAATACAATTTGTTTGGCACCAAGGCAGAAGAAGTCTTAAAAAAGATGGAAGAAAAAACTAAATCTATGCAGACAGTTAGACTTCTTACAAGTCCAGCCTCCGCGGTTCAGTAAGCATTGCCCCTCCAAGCACTGGTCCCTTCTGGCCCCCTCCAGGCCAGCTCAGCCAAGAACTAGGGCAAGCAGACCCCCCAGACAGCACTCCCAGGGAATGCAGAGATCTAAGCAATGGAGTTCCTCCACTTCAAAAACAGGGAGTGCTAAGCCCACCACCTTATTGAAAGAACTCACAGTGACTTTACATCTCCACTCCTTGCCACTGCCCACCTACTTGTGCCCCTAGGAGGAAAACTCTCATCCCATGCAAACAACTGGGCCTCTATTACCAAAGACGAATGGGTTGTCAACAGTGTCCCAGGGATACAAATTTTATTTCCACATTCTGCCTACCCCAAGAGGGTTCCCAGATCTTCCTCCAAACCAGTGGGCAGAGGCCAAAAAACAAGTCCATTACAGCCTGTTCCTGCAGATCAGAGACAGGCCAAGGTTTCTACTCCATGCTTTTCCTGGTTCCCAGAAAAGTGGGCACCTGGCGCCCAATCCTCAATTTATCAATTCTAAATACCTTCCTGGTGATAACAAATTTCAAAATGCTCACCCTCCAGCATCATCTTCCTATGCTTTCCAAGGATGCTTGGTTAGCCACCCTTAGACCTAAAAGAGGCCTACCTACACATCCGAAACAGGGAATCTTGCAGGAAATATCTGTGTTTCAGTGCAGGATCTATGCATTTTCAGTTCTCTGTGCTTCCCTTTGGCGTATGCACTGCTCCCAGAGTTTACACAAAATGCCTGGCTCCAGCCATTGCTTTTTGCAGACAAAGAAAATTTCAAATTTATCCCTACTTAGATTGCCTGATTCAGGTAGACAGGAAAAGCTGTTACAGCACCTGACCTTTGTAAAGGACCTACTGATCTCCCTGGGGTATACTATAAACGAAAAGAAATCAAAATTAGTCCCCACTCAATTGTATTCCTGGAAGCAAGCCTGGACACAACATCCCAGATGGTGTTCCTTACTCCAGAAAAACAAGCCTACCTGACAGGCTACTTCTCTCAACTACCCACCAGAACCCAGTTGTCCTCAAGGAAAATCCTGCAAGCTATAGGGTTCATGGCCTCCTGCATTCTACTCATTCCATGTGCCAGACTGCATATGAGGAAACTATAGTGGTACCTAAAAAGCCTTTAGTGTCAACACTCTCAACACCTGGAAACTATCGTACCTATGATACCCTGTCAAAGGGAGGATTTTCTTTGGTGGGCAGCAGCATGCAACTACAACAAGGGTCTTCCCCATCTAACAACCCCATGCCACCCAGACCCTCACCACAGATGCATCAGATTATGCCTGGGGTGCACACCTGGACAGCAGGTGCATTCAGGTTCATTGGAGCCCAAATCAAATACATCTGCACATCAACCAAAAAGAGAATGCTAGCTGTTCAGCACGCTCAGACAGCTTTCAGACCCCCTACTCTCCCCGGGGCCTCTAGTGATCAAAACAGACAGCACCACAGTGATGTGGTACATCAACAAACAGGGAGGAACTCTCACTTATCCTCTCTACAGGCTCGCCATGACCCTTTGACACGCAGCTTCAGCCAATTCACCTGATAGCACAATTCCTGCCGGGCTCCATAAACTCTGACAGACAACTTAAGCAGAAACCTGCTAGACCCACATGAGTGGCAGCTAGACCACAGAACCTTCAACCTTGTAGCCCAGAAATGGGGCACCCCTCACAGCAAGGCCTGAAAAGTGGATGCTCTATCCTTCCAATGGGTAAACTTCTCTGTTTATGCATTTCCCCCTCTACCACTAATTTCAAGGGTACTGCTCAAAGTAAGGGAGGAAAAACCAAAGGCAATCTTGATTGCCCCAGACTTGGCCATGCCAGCACTTGGCACCCTGTTGTGTAGCCTGTCACCCCTGCCACCATGGCACCTACCTCAGATCCCAACACTCTTGACCCAGAAGAATGGAGAATTCATGCATACACAATTGCAGATCCTGAGCATGCCAGCCTGGCTTATTCCCTGACCTCTCCTCCAGCTGCCAGCTTAAGCAAACAAGTCCTGGATGTTATGTGTGAGGTCAGACGCCCCAGCACTAGAAAATTCTATGCTGACAAGTGGAAAAGGTTTTGCACGTGGATCCAGGCTTAAGGAGCTGAAACAGCACAGCCCTCCCTACCTCTCATCCTGGATAACTTGGCAGACCTACCACACAGGGGCCTATCCTTCTCTTCTATTAAAATTCATGCCTGTGCCATCTCTGCTCATTACAGCATAGAGCCACCTCTCTGCTCACACCCTCTCATCAAACAGTTCCTAAGAGGAGCTAACAATTTAAGGCCACCCAGAAGAGCTCCTACCCCAGCTTGGGATCTTAACTTTGTGTTGGAAAAACTCACCCTACCCCACATTGAGCCTGCAGCTTCAGCGGAGTTAAAATTCCTCTCTTGGAAAACAGCCTTGCTTCTGGCCATCACTTCGGCTAGAAAAGTTTCAGAGCTACAAGCACTCATGCCTGTAGAGCCTCATTTTCCATGCTGACAGGGTCTCCCTCAGGACTAACCCAACTTTAATGCCTAAAGTGTGGCTCTCAACCATTCAGTTCATTTGGCCACCTTTTTCCCAAACCCACAAAACCAGGGGGAAAGAATTCTGTATTCTCTAGATGTACACGGCCAGTTCAGATTCTACCTGGATGGGACTAAATCTTATTGGAAAACTGACCAATTGCTAGTCAGCTTTGCAGCAGGGGCAGAGGGCAAAGCCATATCCAATCAAAGAATCTCCAAATGGATAGCACACTGCATCCATTTCTGCTACAAATACCACGGGAAACCTCCCCCTAGGGGGGTCAGGACGCATTCCACCAGGGCAACCTCCATCTCTGCAGCTTTTCCCAGAGGGATCCCCACCAGGGACATCCTGGAGGCTGCAACATGGACTTCTGTTCATACTTTCACTGAGCATTACCACCTGCCTATCTTCTACAAATCCAGGGCAGGCTTTGCAACCGCAGTCTTGCAGGGCATCCTAGCCAGCCCCCAGTCTTCTTGACTGCCTCCACCCTTTTCTTCAGCTTTGGGAATCAACCTAAGTGTAATGACTGTGGCAGTGAAACACAAAGAACGTAGTACAGTTGTGTACACTTACCATAAATGTAGATGTTTGAGTGTTTTCACTGTTGTAGTCCTGGTTTCCCACCCTCCATCCCCCTTCTCTCTCTCTCTCTCTTGAGAGTACTTGCACTTTACAGTTCAGCCTATGGGAAGAAAAGACTTTCTGTTAAGATGGGTGTGAGGAGGAGAAGGCGGTATTAAATTCTGAGAGCAGAATAAAATCAGTCTTACTTATAACCAGTATACAAGCAGATAAACTTAAGACATGATATTCTGTGAAACGCGAATTATAAAATCTATAGCACAATTATACAATTCATAGTATTGTACAATAAAGCAAGTTTAACTGTTCAGCAGGTCATGCTCATTCCAGTACATTATGATTAATTGAACGTAAGTTACAATAATCTCTCTGATTACGAGCCGTCTGTGTACAAGCTATAGCATACATATGTAAAATGTCAATCACAAATAACGATCAGTGCAGTCGGGTCTGTATCATCTACAAGTTGGCTAGTGATTTGTTATAGAATATTTGTTGCCTGTTACATGTATAACAGTGGCAAGCAGCTTGTTATAAGGTACAAGAGCTAGTCCGTATCGACATCCAGTTAGCATATATTACATGCTAATAACCATTACAAGTTTCTGTATTTTAACTGTTCAGTTAGCAGGGTTAAGCAAGTTCTCTGGTCGCTAGGTACAAATCTACACTGTAAAGCCACTTCAGATGTAGTGCAAACCTGAGGAACTCCCTGGCAAGACTTGTTTGCAGCCCTTCAGAACTGTCTAATCTAAAAGATGTTCATCATAGCCAGCAATGCAGCATTAAGTCTTGGAATTTCCTGCTGTGCAGAGGTCCAGTGCTAGCCCATATACCAGAGCCTTTCACCATCTCCCTGCTGTTTGACGTCGGTGACACAAAAGGTTGTCAGCTGGCAGCACTTTCGGTTCTTTCTTAATGGCAGTCTGATGCACAAGCCCACTTATGTGAGTATTGTCAGTCTGCTTGAATTAGACTATTCACCCAAGTGCCTCATTGGGGAACTTATTTTATATCTAATTGTATTTAGATATTCAATGTTTAATGTTTAAACAAGTTAACAGTTATCTATTGTATGGGAAACAAATCCCTCACAAAGACTTACAAAAATGTTTTTTCCTGCTTGGGGCCCAAGCCTGACGTGCTAGATTGCCCTTTTTATGCAAGATTTAATGACAAGATGACTAAGCATACTGCAGAATTCTGTAGTCAGTATTTCGAGTCCAGTAACATTTGGCCTTTGCATGCCAGGGCATCCACCAGTTCCCAGGCCATTGCCCCAAAAAGTGAAAGGAAAAACACTGTAAGGAGAAGGATGTGAAGGAGGCCAAAAACATCCCTGATCTGAAGTAGTTAACTTCATTTGATCAACAACTTGTGGGTTCCGGATCAGATACGGATCCGAGCCGGCAGCTTACCAAGCTAAAGATCCAATCTCCAAGCTCCTCCCCCTTACCCATACTACATTGCAACCTCCTTCCAATCCTCAGATATCGTTTGCCGTGGCTTCGCCAAGACTGGATTCTTGTGTTCCAGGCAGGTAAAGTGGGTTTGTTAAACTTTCGATCTGTGTGGTGTGTGCGTTTTTATAATTAGTTAATCTTTTTTCCCTCTTTAACCTCGGGTTTTTTGTACCAAAAAAAAAAAAAAAAATAGTACAAAAGGAAAGTTTTATAACTTTTCACCCAGTGTAGGCCTCCCCCTCCCACCCTTGGTGTGTGTGTGTGTGGCTAGTTAGCCTTGTTAGTATAGGTATGTTGGAGTCACAAAAAACAACATTCTCTAAGTGCACCAAGTGTGGCCATAAGCTGTCGCCGGCCGATGGTCTCACTCTGTGCGTAGTTTGTTTAGGGGTTCCACTTTTCACCTCTGGCTGCAAGATATGTGCAGCATTCAACACCCGGTCCCTGCAGGATTGCAGGACCAAGCTAAAGTGATCTCTACTCCAGAGAAAGTTGCTAGGCCGTTTTCCCCTCGGCTACGTTCTCCACAATTCTCCCTGGAGCTGGAGGAGGAGGCTCAGCCCACTTCAAAGTCGTCCTCACATCGGCCCTCCCATCTGGTGTCAGTGGCTTCCTCAAAATCCAGAAGGAGCCTCTCTGAAGCTGACATGGACCGGATGATGAGAAGGTTCCTGCAAACTCAATTGCAGATGAGAATTTGCTGCCCCCCCCCCCCCCCCCATAGCCGGAGCAGAGAGTTCAGCTCCGACGTTTGGCCCGATAGCTCCTTCTCCAATCCACCCTTGGGTTTCGGAGTCCCTGGATCCGAAGATTCCCGGAGTCAGGGGGTCAGCGCCAATGGTTCCTCCAACCTCGATGCCGGCTATGCCCTCGAGTCTATCGGATCCCTTGTCTGATCCGAGCTCCCGGAGCTGAGATCTGGGCTTCGGATCCGAGGTGATGAGTGTGTCGTCAGCCCCATTGTGGACGGGACATACCATCCCTCTGGGTCCGACTGTTCCGGCCTTGGCTCCAATCCCCTCATCGGATCTGAGGGGCACAGCTACCTGCCCCGCAAGTTTTATGGAAGCCGTCTCTCCTTCGGCCTTCGTTGTGGAGAGGGTACTCTCTGGAGGATTGAGTCCCCTCACTCTTTCCTCAGAGTCTGCCCCTGCTCCCTTGCAGCTGAGTTTGTCTTCCATCATCCAGTCCTCCCAGGGACAGCCTGTGTCCGATACGCCCCAGATGGTTCCCCTTGAGGAATATGAGACTGTTTGTGAGCCCTCCCCAGAGAGCCCCCCTCCCCAAGGAGGCCCCTCGCAAATGCCAGTGCAAGAGGAGGCACATGGACTCCCCCGAGTCCCACTGAGGATACTGACTTGGAGGAAGGGGAAGGTTCCCCCAGAACCCCCCCCCCAAAGACGTCTCCTTCAGACGTCTTTGGGGGGGGGGTTGAAGGGGAAGGTTCCCCCAGAACCCCCCCCCCCAAAGACGTCTCCTTCGGAGACATAATGGAAATTCTTCGCCGGAGGGGGGGCTGGTCCGCCCAAAAGCCTTCCTCAGACGAATCAGTATTTCTGGAGGTGTTCGCAGGCCCATCTACCTCTTGGGTGTCCTCCCCGCTGACCCTCTGGTGGACCTCATTACCACCAGAGCTTGGAAGGAATCGGACACTGTAGATCCAATACCCAAATGGCCAGATAAAGTATTGAACCCTCCTGCTGACAGGCTCATTTGGAGTAAGGGTTCCCCAGTTGATGCCATGATGGTGGCGGCCACCAAAAAGGAACTGGCCCAGGAAAGTTCCTCGGTCCATCCTCCGGACAAGGAGTCTAGGGCTTTGGATCATCTTGGAAAGTGAATGTTTGCTTCAGCTACCTTTGTTATAAGGGCTCTGAATTACATGGCCCATGTAATTAGACTTCAGCGCAACCTTGTGAGAGAGTACACGGAGTCTCCCCCAGAGTCCATTTCGGCTGAGGATAAATGGACATTCTTGGCTCGTATGGCCACTCTCAAGTCTGTTTCAAATACGTCCATGCGTTTACTCTCTCATGCCACCGAGGGAGCCGCTAGGGCGGCCAGGTCCGGTATTGCCATGAGGCGTCATGCCTGGCTCCGGCTTTGCGATTTTTCGGAACCTTTCAAGGCGTCCTTCGCGAATGCCCCTTTTGACGGTTCGACCCTGTTTGGGAAGACCGTTCAAGATACGCTAGTCCAGAGAGAGAAGGATGGGAAAATGCTGTCGGACGTCAGGATCTGCTTCCCCAATCCTCAAGGGTCCTTCTACATGAACCAGCGAGGGCAGAAGAAGCTGTGGTTCCAGAGGTTTCAGCAGTCCCGGAACACTCCGGACTCCTCCTTCCCTAGAGGCAGAGGAGAACAAGGTGGACACCGGCCCAGAGGCAGAGGAGGACCGAAGAACTTCGGGTCACTGGGACATTTTTTCGACCAACCTGCGCGGCAGCACTGAGGGGTTGCCTGAGTGCTCCTCTCTGGAGGTAGTCCGGGGGGGGGCATTTTTTGATGCACCTAGCCCAGTTGGGAGTCCATAACATCAGATCGCTGGGTGCTTCGAATAACATCCAGAGGCTGTTCTGTTCCCTTCATAAACAGTCCCCTATCCACAAGGTGCCTCACGGACATCCCACCCACTCAGAGGGAGGCGACAGCTTTGGAAATAGAAAAGCTGCTAGACAAAAGAGCAATCCTTCCAGTGCCCCCAGACCAGTCCGGATCACCATCTATTCCAGGTTCTTTTTGGTGCCAAAAAAGACAGGGGACTTGAGGCCGATCCTCGACCTATCCACAATTAACCTGTCCATTGCCAAGGGGAAGTTCCAGATGGTCACATTACAATCCATCCTGCCGTTCTTGCAGGAGGGAGACTGGATGTGATCGGTATATTTCAAGGATGTGTACTACCATATCCTGATGGACAGGTGATCCAGGAGGTTCCTCTGCTTTCGGCTAGGAGCCAGTCACTACCAGTTCAGGATCCTACCCTTCGGTCTCTCCACAGCCCCCAGGGTGTTTACCAAGGTCATGGCAGTTGTAGCGTCCCACCTGAGGCTTCAGGGCATTCAGGTCTTCCTGTACCTGGATGAGTGGCTCCTCACCGCCCCCACCAGGCATCAACTTATGCTAGCCAGAAACTTCTTTCTTCAGTTTTCCAATTGGCTGGGTGTTACAATAAACCTCAAGAAGTCTTCTCTTCAACCTGTTCAGATTCTGGACTTCATAGGGGCAAGAATAGATTCCCTTCAGGCCAGGATATTTTTGACACCAGACAGACTTTGGAGCCTGGCCCTTCATGTCTTGGTGCTTCTTCAGACTCCTGCACTCCCAGCGGAGTTAGTCCTCAGAGCCCTAGGGTCCATGGCAGCAGCTGTAAATCTGATTCCTTGTGCACGTCTGCATATGAGAGTCCTACAGTGGACGTTACAAGATGTTCATCGTGCATACAGCTGCAGTCATAACAGATGGGTTTTCCTGCCGTCAGGCGGGTCCTCGGTCGGCCGAATTCCAAAGTCTAGGTCCGGCGTCGGATGTCGTCGCTTCTTCCCTGACGTCAGTGTGACAGGGGTATAAAAGAACCAGCCGACACCATTTTCTTCAGTCTTTCTTGCCGCGCGGTGCCCGAAGCAGAAGCAGTTCGCAAGTGCCGGTCGGCCAGCTCCTGAGATTACGAATATTTTTCAACCGAAGTCGTCTTGAAAGCTAAGTACCCCGTTGGGGAAACTTTTCTTGCCTCAGACCGATGTCAGACAAAGTTAATAATTGCATTTCATGTGGGATGCAAATACCGCATAAGTATTTTCATTCCCTCTGCATTCCTTGCTTAGGCCCAGACCACGACATCTCGGACTGTCGTTTTTGTGCTACATTCAACCGACGCACTATTAAGCGTCGGGCGGAGTTCGCCCAACACTATTTTGGCAAAAAGTTTAATTAAATTATGTCGTCGGATACTCCGACTCCAATTTTGAGTAAAAGACGCAAAGATAAGGACCAACATACGAGGTCCGCGACTTCTACCGACACCACGCTAAAGCCGACTACAGGTGCTCCGGTTCTCAGCGAGGCGCCTACGCAGCCCCTGACTACCGATGACAATTCATTGGCGGTGTCTTCTGTGCCCGAGGTTGCAGGCTCTTCGGCCCACACCCCGACTACAGATACCGAAGCCACTGTTGGCGGGGAACCTGAGTTTAGACAGGCCTGCCACCTCTCAAGGTGTCTTCAGGCCTTCTTCATTTTCCATCAAGGCTTTCACGAAGTCTAAAGCAGCCATGCATACCAAAAGACAAGCTCCACAGGGCCCGTCTCAAGGCCCCATGCCTAAAAAGCAGATGCTCAAAATGGCTGAGGATTTGATTACTCTTATGAGGGGTTCTCAACCCCCCTCGGACAAAAGGCCCAGAGTGGAGGAAGAATACCCTTCCTCGGACCAGGCCTTCATTACTTCAGAACATTCTGAAGACCAGGAACATTCATACTCCCCTTTTGAAGATTCTAATGCAGAGGAGTCCATTCCCTCTGTCTCCCCCCCTGAGGATTACTCTTTTGGGGAAACCTTACATACCTTGAGGGAACACTTCCACTGGGAAGGCCAAGAGTACTCAGACTCCAAGAAAAGACTTGGGGATTTCCTCTTGCTCCCTCAGCACAGGCCTCTGGCTATACCTCCTGTCTTAGACATACTAGATGTGTATTCGGAGGCCAGCCTTAACCCAGATTCTTTACCCCCAGCTCCAGTCAAGCCTGACCGGTATTACCGGGTTCCTGATTCACACCAATTCCTATACAAAAGCCATGCGGCTGACCCAGAAACTATTTCACAGGGTCCCAAGGGAATTAGGCCTCCACTGCTAAAAATCCATTACCTTCAGAAAGAGATTCCAGAGCTTTAGAAAGGTGGGGGGAAAAGGTATACACCTCGGCCACCTTAACCATGAGGGCATTAAACTGTCAGTTCCATATGTTAAAGTACCAACAGTTTCTGTTATCACAGTTGAAAAGCAAAATGTCACAACCTGAACAACCAGACTTGAAGGAGTTGCAGGATTTGTTACATAGTACAGAGCAAGTGGGTAAACATACCTTGCAATGTGGTTTTGATGCTTTAGAGGCCTCATGTAGAGCTGCTGTTACAGGATCAGTCATACGTAGACATGCTTGGCTCAAAGAGAAAACCTTACCAGATCATGTCAAAGCTAAATTACTAGATGCACCTCTTCAAAAAGATGTATTGTTTGGTGTTAAAGCTGAGGAGGTACTAAAGAAAATGGAGGAAAAGGCAAAATCAATGCAAACAGTGAAAGATTTCCTACAGGTACAACCTCCACGTTTCAGTAGAAATTGGCCTTCAAAAAAGTGGTCCTTTCCAGCCACGGACAGACCCCAAAGAGGTAGATACAGGCGCCCTAGGGGTAGAGGGCAATCTCAAGTATCATTTAGAGGCAGACAATGGCAAGCACCTACACAAAGAGGTGGTGAGGATGGTTCACAGCCATTCAGAAAGCAGAACCAATGACTTTCCCCTTTGCATGCCAAGCAAGGCTCAAATGGCAGCACCTTTAGGCATTATTTTCGAAAAATTGGCATATTGTCACAAAAGACAAATGGATCCTGGACATTATAGACAGAGGCTACAGATTCCACTTTCACACCCTTCCAAAAATGAGAGGCATGCCAAACCTGCCACACAATCAAAGGGCAGAGGCACAAAAACAAATTTCAGATCTCATGGACATGAAAGCTATTCAAGAGGTACCTGCACAAGAACAGGGTCAAGGTTTTTATTCCAGACTATTCCTGGTACCAAGGAAGGGCAAAGATTGGAGACCTATTTTGGACCTATCCATCCTAAACACATTTTTACTCGTGCCAAAATTCAAGATGCTCACATTACAGCAGCTTCTTCCTATGCTGGGCAAGGAGTCTTGGCTGGTAACATTGGACCTCAAGGAGGCATACCTGCATGTCCCAATCAGACAAGATTGCAGAAGATACCTCAGATTTCTTGCAGGTTCAACCCATTATCAATTCTCTGCATTGCCCTTTGGCTTATCTACTGCGCCCAGAGTGTTCACGAAATGCCTGGCATCAGTAATTGCCTACTGCAGACTTCAAGGGATACAACTATACCCATACTTGGACGACTGCCTGATCCAAGCGGACAGCAAGCACATACTTCTGAAACATCTGGCGTTTGTAATAATGTTGTTGAATTATCTGGGATACACAGTCAACAAAAAGAAATCAAGGCTAATACCCTCTCAAACAATTTTCCTGGGTGCCAGCTTGAATAAAAATACTCAGATGGCCTACCTCACGCCAGAGAAACAAGGGCAACTAACTCAATACTTCAGAAAACTGGCAACCTTCACCAGGCTAACTGCAAGGAAAATCCTGCAGGCTCTGGGATTCATGGCATCTTGCATCTTGCTAATCCCATGTGCAAAGCTGCATATGAGGAAACTTCAGTGGTACCTAAAAAACCTATGGTCTCAACACAGCCACAGTTTGGAAACAGTTATACCACTGATTCTATGTCTTCAAAAGGAATTTCTGTGGTGGGCTCAAGCATGCCAAAGAAACACAGGTCTCCCATTCTGCAAGCCTCAAGCAAATCAAGTCATCACAACAGACGCCTCGGACTCCGCCTGGGGGGCGCACATGACAGATCGGTGCATTCAGGGCAAATGGTCCCAAAAAGAAAAGCTCCTACACATCAATCAAAAGGAAATGCTAGCAGTAATAAATGCTATTATGGCTTTCAAAGACCTACTGCATCCAGGCCAGCTATAGATAAGGACAGACAACACCACAGTGATGTGGTACATAAACAAACAGGGAGGAACCCATTCATATCCCCTATGCAGACTAGCCATGTCTCTTTGGAACATGGCTCTGGAATTACAAATCGAACTTCAAGCACAGTACCTGCCAGGCAAGGAAAACACACTGGCAGACAACCTAAGCAGAAAAATGACAGATCCACATGAATGGAAGTTGCATCCTCAAGTTTTTACAAAGATAATTCAAGCATGGGGAAGGCCAGACATAGATCTCTTTCCACCCACAGAAATCACCAATTGACAAAATTCTGCTCAAGGACCTTTCATCCACAGGCCTGGAAAGTGGACGCACTCTCTTTCAGTTGGACAACAATGACAGTTTATGCCTTTCCACCTCTTCCTCTGCTGCCCAAAGTTCTATTAAAAACCAGAGCAGACAGACCAAAGATGATTCTCATTGCTGCAGACTGGCCAAGACAACACTGGTACCCACTCCTGAGGAGCCTGACGCATTCCCCACCATGGATCCTGCCTCTATTGCCTCTTCTGCTGACTCAGCACAACTTCAAAACTTCACAGTCAGCTGAAAACACTCAATCTAGCCGCATGGAAGATTCCTTAAATTCACAACAGACCCTACTCTCCAAGGAGGTGCAGGATGTCATTTTGGAGACCAGAAGGCCTTCTACTAGAAAAGCCTACTCCGCAAAATGGAAACTGTTTTGTGCCTGGAATCAGAAAAAGGGTCAGAATCCTGGAATACTGAATTTACCTCCAATATTACAGTACCTAGCTGAGATGCTAAGCAGTGGACTTTCTTTCTCCTCCATCAAAATCCATGCCTCAGCCATTTCTGCAGAATACAACACTGATCCTCCTTTATTCTCTCACCCCCCTCTTAAGACAGTTCCTCAGAGGGGCTAAGAATATAAAACCCCCAAGGAAACAACCAGTACCTGCTTGGGACCTCAATTTCATTCTAGAAAAACTGACCTTGCCTCCTTTTGAGCCAGCTGCTTCAACAGAACTGCAATATTTGTCCCGGAAAACAGCCTTCTTTCTGGCAATCACCGCAGCTCGCAGGGTTTCGGAACTACAAGCCCTTATGGCTGTGCAGCCTTTCATCATTTTCCATCAGGACAGAGTTTCCTTATGAACCAATCCTTCCTTTATGCCAAAGGTAGTATCCAGGCAGGGTAGCCTTGAATCAGGCTTTCCACTTACCTACCTTTTACCCTAATCCTCAAAACAAAGGGGAGAGACTACTACATTCCTTGGACATTCACAAACAGTTACGTTATTATTTGGACAGAACAAAGCCTTTCAGAAAATCAGAGCAACTCTTTGTGTCCTATGCTACAGGAGCTCAAGGGAAGCCTATTTCCAAACAGACAATCTCAAAATGGATAGCCCACTGCATACGCTTTTGTTACTCTTTTCATGGTAAAACTGTACCTGCAGGCATCAGATCTCACTCCACAAGGGCCACAGCTACCTCTGCAGCTTTCCTCAAGGGGGTTCCTACCAAAGATATTTTGGAAGCAGCCACTTGGAGTTCTGTACATACTTTCTCCAAGCACTATCACCTACCATTATACTCCAAATCTAGAGCAGGCTTTGCCACTGCAGTCTTGCAGGGCATCCTGGCTCCTCCTTGTTCCACCTAGTGCCTACCACCCTTTTTTTTTAGCTTTGGGATTCTACACATCTGTTATGACTGCAGCTGTATGCACGATGAACATAGTACAGTTTTGTACCTACCATAAATGTAGATGTTCGAGTGCTAATACAGCTGCAGTCCAGGTTTCCCCTCCCTCCTTCCCCTCTTGGGACAGGCCTAATGGCTAACACCTCCTCATACAACCTGATTGGGGTATTCTTTTATGGTGTATTTGCTTGCAACTACTGTTTTTTGATCATATTGCATTGCATTATTACATAAATTTATGTACTGCCTTCCTTCTGGGGGCACCTGACATCTGGGGCAAGAAAAACTGAAGAAAATGGCGTCGGCTGGTTCTTTTATACCCCTGTCGCACTGACGTCAGGGAAGAAGCGACGACATCCGACGCCGGACCTAGACTTTGGATTTCGGCCGACCGAGGACCCGCCTGACGGCAGGAAAACCTATCTGTTATGACTGCAGCTGTATTAGCACTCGAACATCTACATTTATGGTAGGTACAAAACCGTACTTTCAGTGGTCTCTACTATATCAGTCTCTAGACTTTCCGATCCCTCTAAGCAAAGTGTGCAAAGCTTCTCTCATGTGGTGGCTTCAATCCCAGGATCTGCGAGGACGACACCCCTTTCTTATGCCCACGCCCCAGGCCACGGTGACCACGGATGCCTCCCGCTTATGTTGGGGGGGCATTGCTCAGGCAGGACTGTCCAAGGCACGTGGACCCCAAGCAAGACCGTTCTGCATATCAGTGTTCTAGAGATGAGAGCAGTCCTTTTAGCGTTGCAGACCCTTCATACCTCTCTTCTTCTGGGAACTTTTGCGATCCAGTCAGGCAATATGTCAGTGGTCTGGTACATCAACTAACATGGGGGAGCCGGGACCTATCCACTTTGTCGAGAGGCCATGAGAAGTGTGGGAATGGGCAATCTCCACCAACCGTTTTCTGATAGCAACTCGCATCCCAGGTCGATCCAACATTTTGGCAGACAAATTGAGCAGGACTATCCTTTCGCCTTACGAGTGGTCTCTGAACCCTTATGTAGCGGAACAGGTCTTCCTCGAGTGGGGTCAACCTTGCTGCAATCTCTTCGCATCGCCATCCAACGCGAAGTGCAGCAATTTTTTTGCTCTGATTCCCCCGATGGGGGGAAGTCCCCAGAGATGCTCTTGTCCATGCTTGGCCACCTGGTGGTCTTTATGCATATCCCCCACTTCCTCTCATGACAAAATTCTTACAGAAAGCTCGTCGGTTGGAGAGCAGGGTTATCCTCATAGCCCCATTCTGGCCTCATCAAGTTTGGTTCCCTTGCCTAGGGTCTCATCTTCTAGCTCCACCCTGGATATTGGATCCCATTCAGGATCTCATTCGTCATCCCTCGGGAATTCCTCCTCCGAATCTGGACAGCCTCATGCTCACAGCTTGGTTGTTTCAGTTCCATTAGTTGCCAAGACTCCCGGTATCTCTACTACAGTTAAGTCCATTCTGGTAGCGGCACACAAGTCCTCTACCCGAAAAGTGTACAGTAGTAAATGGAAACGTTTTTCCATTTGGGCTTCTCAGAGAAATTTTGATCCTTTTACCGCTGCAGTTCCAGCGGTGTTAGACTTTTTGTCTCATTTTCCACCAGGGGGCCAACTCTTTCACAGTGAAAGTCCAGCTGGCGGCTATATCCCATTTTCATGTAGGGGAAAATTCAGGTTCTCTAGCTGCTGCCAGAATTTGCAAGACCTTTGTCAAAGTTACTTTTCTACCGAGACCTCCTGTCAAACACCCTTCCCCTCCGTGGGATTTGATCTTGGTTCTTCAGGCCTTAGATGCGCCTCCTTTTGAGCCCACAGCATCATTTGACTTGAAATTTTTGTCGGAAGACAGCCTTCCTGGTAGCTATCACTTCAGCCAGGAGAGTGTCTGAGCTTCAAGCCCTGTGTATGAAACCCCCATACCTAGTTTTTCATAAAGATAGGGTGTCTCTCAGGTCTAACCCGTCTTTTCTTCCTAAAGTTGCTTCGGAGTCTAACATTAATCAGTCTATTAATCTGCCTGTATTTTTTCCTAATTTTCAAAATAAAGGGGAATACAAACTTCATTTGCTGGATGTTCACAGGCAGTTACGTTTTTACTTGCATAGGTCCAAACCTTTCCGTAAATCTAATCAGCTTTTTGTTTCCTTTGCTAAACTCTTTTTAGGGAAACCGGTTTCGAAGGTGACTCTCGCTATATGGATTTCACTTTATATTTTACAAGCATATAAAGAATTTGGATTACCAGAGCCAGAAGGGGTTCATGCTCATTCTACCCATTCTATGGCTACTTCTGCTGCATTCTGGTCTAGTTTCCCTGGATGACAATTGTTTAGCAGCTACCTGGGCTTCCTCTCACACTTTTATTACTCATTATAAGCTGGATATGGTGTGTAGAGGAAGGACTTCTTTTGGATCGGCAGTGCTCCGGAATATCCTTCCTTAAGGGCCTCCCAAGATTACAGGTAGCTGGGGACTCTGTCCCACAGGCTGATGATCAAATGAAGTTAACTACTACAGACAAAGAAGTTGTGTACTCGCCATAACGTTCTGAGTAGTTAGACTTCATTTGTCAGCAACCTTCCCTCCCTCCTCCCCCCCTGACCTTGGTGGTTTATTTCTACTTTTGGGCTCGATGTCCTGAGTCTGACGAGCCTGGTTTATTGTTCAGGTCAGGTTTTTGGTATCTTATGTTGTATGTCACGCAGTGGGTGGCAAACTCGATCTGAGGATTGGAAGGAGGTTTCAGTGTAGTATGGTTAAGGGGGAGAAGCTTGGAGCTCGGATCTTTAGCTTGGTAAGCTGCCGGCTCAGATCCGTATCGGATCCGGAACCCACAGGTTGCTGACAAATGAAGTCTAATTACTCAGATGGAATGTTGTGGTGAGTACATAACCTCTTTTGTCATACTTCCCTCCTCATCTTGAGATCAGTTGACTCAGGTGAGGTGCCTTTGCAGCCCCCCCCGGACTGATGCCTGTTAAACCAGAATCTTCGGGAGTGTCCTTTAAGGAGGCTACCATGATTATGGCCTACTTCTCGCTTGCAGACAACAGACCAATGAATGTTTCCAACGACAGGGTTCTGGTGAATGAGGTTGACGGCAGTATTCTTTTTTTAGTTAAGGAGTAATTGTCCAGGAACCTGTGTCTAGGCCACCCTTGACCTAAGGCTTCTCATCTGCCATGAAGCCCAGGGCTCCCAAGCCCAAAAGGCAGGTTGGTTTGCCCCAGCTAGTGCTATCCAAATTCCCTGTCTGCCCAAGTCTCTCCACAGGACATAGGCTGGAGCAAGACTACATGGATTTCATGAAGTCTAGGCAATCTACCCTAGAAAAGGAACCTGTGCCAGGAACCTCCCCTGGGAGAATAAAAAGGGACTTCTCCCCCCCGGGGAAACTGTAATTCCTCCAAGTCAGGGAATGAAAAGAAACTTAGCTATGTAGAGCATCTTCCCCGTCAGCAATGTTCAGATTCTAAGTTTGAAGACACCTTGTTCTCAGCTTCTCCCCCTGAGAAACTTGTCTTTTGGGGAAACCCTTCATAAAATTGAGTCCTGTAATTGGGAGTCTAGGGAAGTTTCCCAGGTCCAAGCCAATAATAGAAGGCTCTTGAGCTTACCTTCCCCAAGACCACATGCTGTACCTCCAATCCGCAAAGTCTTTGATGATGTGTTTGCCAATGTCATTAAAGCTCAATTTCATTCCATCCTGCCTGCAGAAAGCTTAATCACTTCTGTGGGATACTTGAGTCTCACACTCGCCTCTAAGAATCTGATGGCAGATCCAGCTGTGGTATGTCTGGAATCCACAAAGGGATCATCTAGGCCTGAGTCCAAGAATCCTTAACCAAATGATAGTGAGAGAGTAGACTCTCAGACCATTTTGGCAAAAAAAGTTTACACCTGAGCCACTCTGGTCTGTCTTGGCAGTGAACAGCGGTCTGATGCCTGAAGACACCACAGTCCTACCAGATGTTATAGTTTTGTACAAGGTTTATGAAATATTCTAACCAGGGAGTAGCAGAGGTAGGGGGATGATAGTGGGTAATAACTGCCAACCAAAGATGCCGCAAGAGGGTGGGAGTTTGTAATGCAGCGTTGATCTGTTTGAACATCTACCATTATGCTGAGTGTGATACAGCTGTATTATGTTCTTTGTAGTCAGTTCTGCAATACTGATTCTTAGGAGGACTCCCAAAGCTACAGGGTGGGTGGCAGGCTCTCTGGTGGCCCCTGAGAAAGCAGTTTTTGTAGGATGGCAGTAGCAGAACCTGCACTGGCCCTGTAGGCACTGTCTAGTGGTAATGTTTAGTAAAGGTGTGGACAGATGTTTATATCGGCAGCTTACAAGATGGCCTGGGTAGGGACACCTTTAAGAAAGTCAGTGGTGGCTACCCTGTATCTGATGGAGTGAGCCCTGACGTGGGCCAGTAATGGCTTACCATGACGAGCATAACAGAAAGTAATGCAGCTGGCTATCCATTTAGAAATAGTTTGTTTGGAGACTGGTCTGCCTTCTTATAGATGTTTACTAGGCTAATGACAACAAGGACATTTTTAAGCCTAGCCATGCATCCCGAATCTCTGACAAGTTCTGACACCCTTGAGAAGTGTAAGCGTGTGCCTGGGAGATGAACCATTTACAGGTTACCTGTTTGCATTAGAGACATAGGTGCCAAGCCAGGGATTAATCTCCGGTTTTCCATCCAATTGTCCAAGATGCACTTGAATTGGGTTAGGGAGGAACTCTGCTTCACATGAATGGGAAGCCTGTTCCATAGACTGGGTAGTCTCTGGGATACATACTTATCTCTCCTGCAGGTCCTGTTTATAGCACAGGCAAGGTTTAAGTCTTTAGAACGGGTAATTCTGACACTGTTTGTTTTGTGGATCTGCAGGAGGTCCATCAGAGTGGGGTCTGACAATGTCCGGTATAGATCTCCCCTCAAAAGCCTGTAGGAGACTGAATACAGGGCCTTGAGGCAGTCAGCATAGAACATACTACTTATGCCCTGTATTCTTTTAGTGAGGAACCTCTGTGGATGTTCCAGTTGTTGGATATGCCTTGTTAGCTACATATCAGAGGTGGCATTTTACTCTATGATAGGTCTGATGAATGCCGAATACAGTGGAACAATGACTTTCTTGGACTTGGATGACATACCTTTGTTTATAAGTTGCGCAACATAGAATGATTTCCTCACCACTGTAGACACTTGATGATCAAAGGCTACTATCTGTGTGTGTCTCAAAGCCCCTAACTCCTGGGTCAACTCTAAGGGGTGTGTTGTCAATGTGATAGTTACCAGGGATGGATAACTTTCCAAAGGATACCATTATGCATTTCTTGGCATGTAGTTTTAGTCCATGGCTCTGACACTAATTGTGTCAGCCCCTTCTGTAGAACATTTATGTCAGTATGAGGTTCAGTGACAGCTCCTAATTTGCAATCATCTGCAAGTTTAGTCATCCTGAGACCACTGACATTGGCCTTGACTTCTGAAAAGTAAATGACAAAAAAGAGCGGTTCAAGGACTGATCCCTGAGGGACTCCACTTATGACTGGCCTCTTTGTAGAGGTGGACTCCCCAATTCTAACTTCCTGGGTCCTGTCTGTGAGCCAGTTGGCTATCCACCATGTGACGTATGAGTTTGTACCTAACCTCTTGAGTTTGTCAACAATGCCCAAGTTTGGTATTGTGTCATATGCCTTGGCCAGGTCAAGGTAGGCAGTGTGAACGAATTTGCCATCATCCATTGTTTTGATGCCCCCCTCAAAGAAGTCCACCAGGTTGAGTAAGCATGATCTCCCCTTGACAAAACCAAATTGGGTTGAGTCAAGTGTCTGGAGGTTTACTAGATCTCCGTTGATCATCTGCATGGGAATTCTTTCCATGGCTTTACATATAAGACTAGTAAGACTTGCGGATCTTTAGTTTCCAGACTCTGTAAATGGCCCGCCTTTGTACAGAGGGATGACTTTTGCCTTTCTCCATTCATGAGGCACGAAGCCTGTTTGGAGGCTACAGTTTAAGTAATAATTCCAGAGGTCCTTATGGGTCATGTTTCATACTATTTAGAAGGCATTCTGGGATATTGTCTGGGCCCATTGATGCAGTGTTCTTGGTCTTATTGCATTATGGACCTATTCCCTAGTTGACAGTAGGGGGAGTTATATTTGATGATATTCCTGAGGAAAGGCCATAGTAGTTGATCTGCCCTATTAGGACTTTGTCATGTCTAGTAAAACCTGATCTATCTGTGTACATCCAGGAATGCAGGATTTGCTCTGCTTTATTCTGGGGGTTTAGAAAGAACGCTGGCAGATGAATAGTTTGATTCAAGCAAAGTGCTGATACTACTTTGGGTGTAAAAGAAGAGTTAATTTTAACGGTTACCTGGTCCCCTGTAAAACGCGATGACGGGTTCTTTACACATTAGGGCTTGTAGCCGTGAGACCTGGCTGAGGTGATGGCTTTCAGTTCTTTGGTCTACCAGGTGAGAATAGTTAGTGGAGCAGAAGCTGTTGGCTCAAAAGGTAGTAAGGTAAGTTTTCTAATACATGATTTAAATACCATGTGAGGACTGAGTTTTTTCATGTACACCTGAGGTGTAGGACCCTTTTTAGGAATCGTTTCTGGTTCAAGGGGGGGTAGAGAGGCAGAGATGGCAGAAGCATGCAACTTCAAAGACCCTGGTGAAACAATCCTGAAAGGTATTCCAACACTAGATTTGTCTACTTGAGGAATGTTGATGTCTTTTTTTTTTTTTTTTTGCACCAAAAAGAAAACCTTTTCCATTTGGATGTGTGATTTTTCTTGTAATTTGTTTTCTTCCCTGTCACAGGATAGATAGCACTTCCATATAGTTTCCATTATTTGAGGTCAAAAGCCCCCCCCCAATGCTTTTAGTTTGTGTGGTCAAGTGAGGATGAATAACAGACTCCTTTAGCTGGGTAAGTATGTCTGTCACCTTTGGAAGAATGTAATATCTTCCTTCACTGAGAGTAAAAGAGGAGGGAGAACCAATGTTGCCTTGGCCTGAAGGGGGCTATGAGTATCATACTCTGTCTAACCTCACTTTCATCAGTACCTTGGGAATTGGAGGCAGTAGTAGAAAGGCATACAGAAAGAGGTCTCTCTATTTGAAGGAGAAAGTGTCCACTGTCTGTGTCCCTTTTCCTGTCTGTTGGCTTGTGGAGCAGAACCCTTGAAATCCTCTGGCGAGAGGCCTGTACTTGAGTGACCAACTGATGGGTGAGGTCCAGGAAAATTTCTTTTCAGCATCCACTCGTTGGGGCCTGGAAGACCCTTGCTTAGAGAGTCTGCTAGGGTGTTCTGACTGGGATGTAAGGATGCTGTGAGTGTCCGTTGTAAATCCTGTGCCAGTAGCCACATTTTCATTGCAAGACTGCACAGGGGGTAAGAATAGATTTCTCATTGCTTGTTTATGTACCACATAACCGTGAGGTCTGTCCAGATTTGCAGTGTTCCTGGCTTAAGTTGTGTTGAAATGCTTTGATGGCTAGAAGGGCTACCATCATCTCTTTCTGGTCTATGTTCAGCTTTCTTTGTTCTGGGTTCCAGATGCCCTGCACCTTCATGGGAACTAAGTGCACTCCCCTATCAATATCTGAACTGTCTGGTGATGGCCTTGTCTGCTTCCGTCAAGAAGTTTGCACTTGGATTCTGCAAGGTGCATATCTAACTTTGTCTTTTTTGTCTGTCCCTCAACCATTGGGTTTCGGATCTGACACCATCCACTTCATTAGACGTGGGCTTTATAACTCAAGCTCTTCCCCTTACCCTAAATACTGTCTTCACCTGAATTCCCTCGGACCTCATTTATTACTTCAACATTTAGACGTGGTCACCAGTAGCTCAAGTAGTTTGTTGGATAAATAAGTGATTTTTTTTCTTTTATCTAGGTCAGTTTTTCTTTTTTTCATTCTTTCCCGTTCTTTATTACGTATTTTAAAAAAATGAAAGTTTTCCTTTAGATTATTTAATCTGAAGTAGTTTACTTCATTTGGTCTTCAACCTGTGGGAATACAGATCCGTATCGGATCCGACCCGGCAAAAATTACTAGCATCAGCTCCGAGCTCCAGACTCCTCCCCTTACCCATAATACACCTCCATTGCCTTCCATCCCCAGATCTCATTTTCCACGATTTGTAAAACATCATGTCTCTAGAGCTCCAGCTAGCAGGGTGATTCTGATTGTAAGTTTTTCTAACTTTTCTGTTACTTTTAGCTGTTTCAGGTTAGTATAGGTACCCTTTCTCCCCTCCCATTGCTTTGGCATCGAGTGTAGGTTTGTAGTTAGAGTAGTTTGTCTGTGGTGCCCCTCCCCCCTTAGTCAGTCTAGTGTGGTGAGTGGGTGTGTTATTAGTCTAAAGAAAGAAAGTTTTTGGTCTGTCTCTTTCATTTTTTTTTTTTTTTTAAGGCTTCTTGTTTGATAGTATGGCTGAAAAGCTTATCTTTAAGCGCTGCACAGTGTGTGGCCATAAGCTCTCCCCAGTGGATGGTCACACTGTGTGTGTGTGTGTGTGTGTGTGTGTGTTGTGCTTAGGTGTGGCTCACCTTAATGTGGGGTGCTCCATTTGTGCGGGGTTCAATCCCCAAGCTTTGAAGGAAAGAAAGGCCAAGTTGGCTCTCAAAGGTCTTCTGCCTGGCACTGGTCCTCCTTCCTCATCTTCAGGTTCAGTCACAGCTGCTGCTGTGGCTGCCTCTCCCGCTTCTCTCCCTCTGGCTTCCCCTCCCTCCCAGGCTGGGACTCAAACTCCTGTATCTAAGCCTGTGGTAGTGGAGCAGAGGAGAGGTAGAGAGCGGGAGAGAGAGAGTCGAAGATGAAGGAAATGAGGAAGAGGTCCCCAGACCTCTCGTCTCCGCGCAAGTCTGCACAGACCTGTGACTTCCCTTGGCTCCGGTCTCTGAGGTTCTTCCCAGAGCCGGAGGAGGCACGTTCAGTCTCCCGGGCCTCGGTTCCCAGACCGGCCAGGTCGGAGTCCTTGGCCTCATCTCGGTCAACCCATTCTTTATCGGACATGGATCTGGATAAGATGATGAGGCGCTTTATCCATACACAAATCCAGATGGTGGTCTTGCCAGCCCCCCCTCCCTCAGGAGGGGGGAGCTCACTTACCTTTTTACAGCCCATTTCTCCTTTCCCGATCCGACCTTCGGCTTTGGAGTTCTTGGATCCGAGGTTGGCCTTGGTCAGGGGGTCGGCGCCGACTGTCTTGCGTTCTCGATGCCGACAGCTGCCTGGAGCATCTCTGATCCGGCCATTTCGGATCCGAGCCGCTCTTGGAGTTGGAGCCTGGGTGTCTGATCCGAGGGAGTGGAACCTTTTCCATCGGCACCAATGTTGTTGGGGCAGGTTCCCTCCCTCGGAGTTCCATTCACTTTGGTTCCGGCTACGATTCTCGCCTCAGATCTGGAGAGACCGGCCTCCTTATTAGTTTCCCAGGAGGTCTGCTCTCCTTCAGCATTCACTGTGGTAGAACGGGTCCTCTCCATTGGATCAAGCCCCTGATTGCCCTCTCGGACTCCACCCAGACCCCCTTGGCTCTGTCTACAGTCCCCATTGTCTTACCAGATGTAGAGCCTGTGCCCAAAGAGCCCCAGACTGTTCCCTCAGAGGAACAGATGGTTTGCGAGTGCTCCCCGGAGAGCCCCATGGGAGATGTGCCTCTCAAGCATATGTGCAAAAGGAGGCACTTGGACCCCCTTGAGTCCCTAACCGAGGACACAGATTTAGATGATGGGGAGGGCTTCTCAAGATCACCTCCCGACGATGTCTCCTTTGAGGACATTATGGAGATGCTGCAGCAGCGGGGAGGTTGGTCTGTCCCCAAGCCCTCCTCTGATGAGTTTGTTTTTCTGGAGGCTTTCGGCACGGGCCCATCTATGTCTTGGGTGTCCCCTCCCGTGGATCCTTTAGTGGATTTGATCACCTCGCTGACTTGGAAGGAACACAATACTGTGGAGCTGATCCACAAGTGCCCCGATAAGGTTCTGAGTCCCCCTGTTGACAGGCCTTCCTGGAACAAGGGATCCCCAGTGGATGCCATGGTGGTAGCAGCCACGAAGAAGGAACGGTCTCCGGAAAGTTCCTCCGTCCACCCTCCTGACCGAGAGTCACGGATGATAGATCGCCTAGGGAAGCGGGTGTATGCTTCAGCTACCTTTTCAATAATGGCACTGAACTACTTGGCCCATGTCACGAGACTCAAACATGACCTAGTGAAGGAGCTGGAGGAGTCTTCACCCAAGTCCATGTCGCAGGAGGGCAAGGCTTCGTTCTCTGCGAAAATGGCCACTCCGAGAGCAGTATCAAATACGTCCATGTGACTCATCTCCTATGCTATGGAAGGACGGCTGGGTCCGGCGTGTCCATGAGGCATAACGCCTGGCTCAGGTGGTGCCAATTCACCGAACCCTTTAAGGCATCCTTTGCCAATGCCCCTTATGACAGCTCAACTCTTTTCGGTAAGACTGTCAAGGGAGTTACTAATCCAGAGTGAGAAGGGTGGGAAGACACTGTCTACCGTCGGGATCCGCTTCTCTAACCCTCAAAGGTCCTTTTCCCGGAACCAGAGAGGGCAAAAGAAGATGTGGTTCCAGAAGTCTCAGTATTCCCAGGACACTCAGGGCTCCTCTTCCCCTAGAGGCAGAGAGGGGACAGAATGGATGCTGGCCCAGAGGCCGAGGGGGTCCGCGAAACTTTGGGTCTCGAGAACCATTCTCGGACAGACCTGGGCAGCAATCCTGAGGGGTTGCCCGGCTGCTCTACTCTGGAGGCAGTCGGGGGACAATTGCCCCCCCCACCTGCGGCATGGGAGTCCATAACAACTGACCGCTGGGTGCTTCAAATCATATCCAAAGGATATTCTATCCCCTTCGTGGGTTCTCCCATACCTCCCAAACGTTCCACCCACGCAAAGGGAGGCACCAGCACAGGAAATTTCCAAGCTGCTAGGAGAACGAGCCATTGAAACCGTCCCCCCAGATCAGTTCAGATCGGGCTTCTACTCCAGGTTCTTTTTGGTGCCAAAGAAAACTGGGTACTTGAGGCCCATCCTGGACCTCTCTACCCTGAACCTGTCAGTTGCCAAAGAAAAGTTCCGGATGGTCACACTACAGTCCATCATGCCATACCTGCAAGAGAGTGACTGGATGTGCTTGTTAGATCTCCAGGATGCTTACTATCACATAAAAATACACAGAAGTTCCAGGAGGTTCCCTCCGCTTCCGGCTAGGGGTCAATCATTATTAATTTCGAGCCCTGCCCTTTGGTCTAACCACAGCCCCCAGGGTGTTTACCAAAGTGATGGCGGTTGTAGCGGCTCACCTGAGGCTTCAGGGATTCAGGTCTATCCGTACCTGGACGATTGGCTCCTCACTGCTCCCACCAGGCGTCTACTTTCCCAAACCAGGGATTACTTTCTGACACTTGCCCTGAGTTTAGGTATCACAATCAACACAGTTAAGTCTCTACTAGAGCCTGTACAGGTGATAGATTACATTGGTGCCAGGATAGGCACACTACAGTGCAAAGCGTTTCTGACCTCGGAGAGAGTTCAAAACCTCAGGATGCATGTCTCCCTAATTTACCGTTCTCACCTCCCGACAGCGGAATCAGTGTTGAGGGCCCTAGGCTTTATGGCGGCGACTATAACTCTCCATGTGCCTGGCTACACATGTGGATTCTTCATTGGACTCCAGTGGTTCAGTGGTCCCTGTTGGATTTACCACAAACCTATCCTGTCCACCTGAGTGAAGTGTGTTGGTCGTCCCTCATATGGTGGATGAGCTCTGCGGACATTTTGGAGGGACGATCCTTTGTTCCAGCCCCGGCCCAAACCATAGTGAACACTGATGCCTCCCAACTCGGGTGGGGGCATTGTTCGGGCAGGACAGTCCAAGGCCTGTGGTCCCCCTTAGAGACCAGCTTGCATATCAATGCCCTAGAGATGAGGGCGGTCCTTCTAGCGTTGCAAGCCCTTCATGCCTTGCTTCCTCTGGGGATGATTGCCATTCAGTCAGACAACATATCAGTAGTCTGGTGTATCAACAAACAGTGAGGGACCAGATCTTATCCCCTTTGTCACGAGGCCGTGAGAGTGTGGGAATGGGCGATCAACACTCGATTTCTCATCGCAATGCACATTCCGGGACGGTCCAACATTCTAGCAGACAGGCTAAGTCGGACCATTCTGATGCCTTATGAGTGGTCTCTGAATGTGTCAGTAGTGGAACAGATCTTCAGTGAGTAGGATCAACCTTGCTGCAATCTGTTCGCATCTCCTCCCAAATCGAAGTGCAGCACGGTTTTCGCTCTGAACCCCCCCGCCAGTGGAGTCCCCCAGAGATGCTGTAGTTCATGCTTGGCCTCCTGGTCTTCTGTATGCTTACCCGCTAGTTCCTCTCATCCCGAGGTTTCTGCAGAAAGCTTGTCGACTGGGGAGCAAGGTGATCCTCATTGCCCCATTCTGGCCTTGCCCCAGGTATGGATGTTCTTCGTGTTTCACTGTTGCAGTCATTACATTCACTCAAACATCTACATTTATGGCAAGTGTACACAATTGTATTTTTCCCTTCCTTTGGTCTTACCTTCTGGCTCCACCTTGGATCCTAGATCCCATTCAGGATCTGATTTCACACCCATCGTGGATGCCTCATCCGAGTCTGGACAGCCTAAGTCTCACAGCTTGACTGCTCCAGTTCCCGTGATTGCTAGGACTCCTGGACTTTCCTCCTCAGGTAAGTCGATATTTTGCTAGCTGCTCACATGTCTTCTACCAGAAAGGTTTATCGCAGCAAATGGAAATGTTTTTCTTTCTGTGCTTCTCAGAGGAGTTTAGATCCTTTTACGGCTCCTGTTTCTGCCATTCTTGATTTTCTAGCTGATATTTTCCCGCATCAAGCTAGTTCTACTTTCAAGTTCAGTTGGCTGCCATTTCTCATTTTCATCTGGGTGAGAATTCTGCATCCTTGGCATCTTCTAGACTGTGTAAAATCTTTATTAAAGGAACTTTTTTGCTACGCCCCCCCCCCCAGTCAAAAGATTCTGTCCCCCATGAGACCTTTCTATGGTTCTCCAAGCTCTGGTTGCTCTGCCTTTCGAGCCTGCCGCAACTGCAGATCTAAAATTTCTATGGTGGAAAACAGCTTTTCTGGTGGCGATTACCTCTGCTAGAAGGGTTTCGGAACTGCAGGCCTTCTTCATAAATTCCCGTATATGATTTTTCATAAAGATAGTTTCCCTTTGAACTAACCCATCTTTTCTTCCTAAGGTGGCGTCACCAGTCAATATCAATCAGACTATAAATTTGCCTGTGTTCTTTCCCAGTTTTATCAACAGGATGGAATACAAATTACACATGTTGGGTGTTCATAGACAGTTACGATTCTGTTTACACAGGACAAAAAATTTTCGTAAATCTGATCAATTGTTTTATTCTACAGACCCTTTTTGGGCAAACCTATTTCCAAGGTCACTATAGCTGGATGGATTTCTTCATGCATCCTGCAGGTCTGTAAGGACAAAAGCATGTCTCCTTTAGGTCAGGTTAAAGCTCATTCCACTAGGTCCATGGCTACGTCTGCAGCTTTCTGGTGTAGAGTGTCTTTGGGTGACATTTGCTCTGCAGCTACTTGGTCCTCTTCTCGTACTTTTTATTTCCCAATACAAATTGATTTTGACATCTAGAAGGAGAGCATCCTTTGGGTCCACGGTGCTCCGGGATATCCTTCCATGAGGGCTTCCCAGGAGTTTAGTAGCTGGGGACTCTGTCCCCACAGCTTGAAGACCAAATGAAGTAAAGTACTTCAGATAAAGAAGTTATGTACTCGCCATAACGTTCCATCTGAGTAGTTGTACTTCATTTGTCTTCAACCATCCCTCCCTCCTTCCCCCAGACCTTGGCTCATGTTCAGCCTACAGGCTGTAGTATAGGTCACAAGTATGTTATCATGTCGGGTTCTAAGTATAAGTTCTGCATACTCGATCTGGTGATGGAAGGCAGTGGAGGTGTATTATGGGTAAGTGGAGGAGTCTGGAGCTCGGTGCTGATGTTAATTTTTGTTTGCTCGGATCCGATACGGATCCGTATTCCCACAGGTTAAAGACAAATGAAGTACAACTACTCCGATGGAACATTTGGCGAGTACATAACACCTTTTTTCCAACTCTTAGTCATTGTCAGGCCTTGTGCCCTTTGCCTTTTTTGCTACCTGACTACTATGTATAATAAACTCTGTTAACCGGCACCCATGGGGATTGATAGACAACGGATAACTGTAGATCTGAAGTTGTTAATCTTCTTCCTATTCATCACTGATGGGTTCGGTTCCGAGCCCTCGGAACTGAGTCGGCCTAATACGAAGCTCGCGTACACCAAAAACTCTTGAGATAAGCTGCTACTCACAGTGCCTTTCTCCCAGTTACCTCAGATCTCGTTTGCCACACATCCATATAGCAGCATTTCACCGAGCTCTCCAGCTAAGTGTTGTATTTTTTCAAACTTTTCAGTATTTTATAAGGTTTTTCTCTGACAAACTCGTCTATACCTTTAGAATAATTTCCAGAGGTTATTACATCCCTCTAATCTCTTATCCAAGACCTCCAAAATGCCTTCCCGATGTTCCATCCAGCTAAAGGGAAGAGGCAGCTTCAGAAATAAGAAAGCTGTGTCTAAAACGAGTTATCCAACAAGTCCCCCCAGACCGGTTTTTACTCGAGATTCTTTTTGGTGCCAAAAAAGACCGTGGTCTAGAGACCTATTTTGGATCTCAGCCAACTAAACAAATCAGTAGTTCAGACCAAATTCCACATGGTCATGATACAATCCATTTTCCCATTTCTTCGGGAGGGTGTGTGGATGTGCTCGATAGATCTCCGGGATGCGTATTACCACATCAAAATGGACAAGCGCTCCAGGAGTCTCCTTCGCTTCCGGCTGGGAGCTAATCATTACCAATTCAGAGCCCTGCTATTCGGTCTCTCTATGGCCCCCAGACTGTTCACAAAATGTCTAGCAGTGGTTACAGCTCATCTGAGACTTAAGGGATTCCAGGTGTTTCCATATCTAGACGATTGGCTCCTCTCCGCCCCCACCAAGTGCCTACTGGTCAGGGCCCTCTGCTACACTCTAGCACTGGCAGAGTTATTAGCATCACAATACACTGGGAAAATTCCAACCTTCATCCCACCCAACAATTGGAATTTATAGGAGCAGTATTCAATACTCAAACAAGCCAAGTCTCTCTCTCCCTCCTCACAGACTTCAGAGATTAAGGTTACAAGTACAAGTGATACTCTTGTCGAAGGAAGGTGTCTGCAAGGGAAGTTCTGCAGGCTCTGTGGTCTATGGCGGCAGCCATCCCAATTGTTCCCCTAGCAAGATTGCATATGAGACTACTACAATGGCTCCTTTTGCCCCAGTGGATATCCAGTCTCCATCCTCTGAACTTTCAGATCCTCATCACCAATTCCTGCAAACAAGATTTCCTCTGGTGGATGAGAACAGACTAAAATCTTTGGTGTCGCCCCTTCCAGACTCCCCAACGCCACACTGACCACAGACGTTTCCCTGATAGGGTGGGCGAGCCACTTCCAGGGAAAGACGGTCCAAGGCGTGTGGTCCAGCTTAGAGGTCAACTTGCATATCAGTGTCCTAGAGTTGAGTGGTGCTGTTAGCGTTCCAGGCACTTCATCTGCTCCTTCCGTCAGGAACAATTGCAGTCCAGTCAGACAGTATGTCCGTCGTCTGGTACATAAACAAGGAGGGACTAAATCCTACCCCCTACATTGCGAGGCCATGAGAATGTGACATTGGTCAATAGCTTCCAACCGCTTTTTAATTGCAACGCATATCCAAGGAGCTTCAACCTGATTGCAGACAGGCTGAGCAGATGCATCCTCCGTCCACACGAGTGGTCTCTCAACCCGAACGTGACTGCAGAAATCTTCAGCTGCTGGGGCCAGCCTTGCTGCGATCTTTTCACTTCCCCTTCAAACAAAAAATATAGCAGCTACTTTGGCCTCTTTCCCCCAGACGGGGAGTCACCAAGAGATGGTTTGACTCGCTATTGGCCAGTGGGTCTCCTCTATGCGTTTCCTCCGATACCTTTGATACGACTATTTCTAAGGAAAGCAATCCGGTTGAGATGCAAAGTAATCCTCATTGCCCCCTCCTGGCATCGACAGGTGTGGTTTCCCTTCCTCCGGCCTCACCTGTTACAACCTCCTTGGATCCTGGACACTGGTCAGGACCTAATATCTCACCCACAAGGGCTGACTCCCCCCAAATCTATCCACTCTCAAGCTGACAGCTTAGTTTCTCCACTTCCATTAGTCGCCATGCAGGAAACCCTCTCCTCGATATTATTCTGGCCTCCCATAAACCATCCACCAGAAAACTCTACAGAGACAAATGGAAAAGATTCATTATCTGGACTAATAATCAGATGCTAGATCCTTTTTCAACTCCTATTGCTGCTATACTTCAATTTCTTTCTGAGTTGTTTGACAGTGGGGCATCAGCTTCTACTATTCGAGTCCATTTAGCAGCTATTTCCAATTTCCATAATGGCTCGGATGGCATTTCCCTGATCTCCACCCATTTTTGGAAGACATTTCTCAAGGGAGTTTTCCATAGCAGACCTCCTATCAGGCAACCTGTGGAGGCATGGAATCTCTCTCTGGTTCTACAGTCTCTCTCTACCCCCCTTTCTGCCTGCGGAGACATGTGATCTTAAATTCCTGTCATGGAGCTCATTGTTTCTGGTAGTGGTCACATCAGCCAGACGGATATCTGAGTTACAACCCTTATGCATCAAGAGCCCGTATCTAATCTTCCATAAGGACAGAGTATCCCTTCATACTAACCCATATTTTCTCCCCAAAGTGGTGTCCGACTTCTCTGTTAATCAGTCCATTGAGCTCCCTGTTTTTTTTTCAAATTATTCCAACAAGGGAGAATACTGTCTACATTCATTGGACATACATAGACAACTACTCTTCTACCTGGGCAGGACCAAGTCCTTCTGCAAGTCAGACCAACTTTTCATTTCCTTTTCTGGTCCTAGAATGGGATGTGCTGTATCAAAAGTTACTTTATCAAAATGGCTCAGAGATTGTGTTACCTTTTCATACTCCCTAGCGAATGAATCTAAACCAATTCAAATCAAAGCTCATTCAACTAGGGCCATCGCATCTTCGGTTGCCTTTCACTCCAGAGCTTCCATGGATGATATTTGTGCAGCAGCCACTTTCATCAAGCATTACAAATTGGACTTGGTCTCCAGGGGAAGAGCAGCCTTAGGCTCTATAGTTCTCAGGAATGTTCTTCCATAGGGGCCACCCAGGTTCTCCAAGTAGCTTGGGATTCTGCCCCATCAGTGATAAATAGGAAGAAGATTAACAACTTCAGATAAAGAAGTTATGTCTTACCATAACGTTCCATCTGAGTTGTTGATGATCTTCCAGTCATCACACCCTCCCACCGTCCCCCACCAAAGGCTCCTGGTGGATGATCTGGCTTCTTGTTTTGTTTCAGGGTTTCTGCGCAGAAATGGCCTCTGTTTTCTGTTTCTTCTGTATGTTGCATGCAAACAAGATCTGAGGTAACTGGGAGAAGGGCATTGTGGGTAGCAGCTTAGCTCGAGAGTTTTTGGTGTATGCGGGCTTGGTATTAGGCTGACTAGGTTCCAAGGGCTCGGAACCGAACCAGTCAGTGATGACTGGAAGAAGATCCGCAACTCAGATGGAACATTATGGTAAGACATAACTTCTTTTTTCTGGTTGCTTGAGAGTTACTATTAAAAATAGGCCTGACTAATACTGTACCCTGTACTATTTGTTAGGTTTGATTTGTTCTCAGTTTGGGAAGAGAGGGAATTTATTTCTGTCTTCCTTTTAAAAACTCAAACTCTAAAAATGTAAGGTATATTTCTGCCGGGGAAAACAAAGTGCAACACATGGAAATTGTACTGTTATTTCTTTGATTTTTTTCCCCGGTTGCTTGAGTTCCGATTAACTGAGAGTTTACTATACTTTTGTCTACCATTGCTGGTACTTCCCTTTCTGCCCATCTGGTATTAGTGTTACCATATATGGTATTTCACTCTGGTTTAAATACTTCTGTGTTGTATTGATTTCATGCTGTGGTGTGTTGTTATAATGTCGGATAAACCTACTGAATTCATAAAATGCGCTTTGTGTAGGTGTAGGCACAAGATCCCCAACTCAGATGTTCACTCTGTGATGTCCTTCAAGGATGCATCTGCAGTCCTTACAAATGGGTAGTCCTGTCGTCAGGCAGCCCTTCGGTCGGCCGGATTCCAAAGTCTGGGTCTGGCTTCGGCTGGTGTCGCGCTTCACCCGACGTCATAGCTGCAGTTTTTCGGGTATAAAGGCATCAGCCGACGCCATCTTCCTCAGTCTTTCTTGCCGCGTGGCGCCCGAAGCAGAAGCTGTTCGCAAGTGCCGGTCGGTCAGGACCAGAGATTTCATACCGAATACTACTTCGAAGACTTCTAAAAAGCTAAGTACCCCGTTGGGGACTCTCTCTTGCCTCAGCCGATGTCAGAAAAAGTGAATAACTGTTTAACTTGTGGGAAACAAATACTCATAAAGATTTCCACTCTTACTGCTTACCTTGTTTAGGCCCAGACCACGACGTAGCAGCTTGTCTAGCCTGTGCTTCTTTTAACCGACGGACGCTTAGACGTCGGTCAGAATTTGCAGAACAGTTTTTCGGCTCTGAATTTGCTTATATCATGCCGTCGGACCCTCCGACTTCACAAATTACCAAAAAACGCAGGGAAAAGGACCGACACTCGCGGTCCGCGGTTTCGGCCGAAACCGCGGTTAAGCCAACCACGAGTGTCTCTGTTTCGGCTGAAACCGAGCAAGCGGTTCTTTCCCCGGCCGAAAACATGCCTTCTACCGAGGCCTCTTCTAGCCTGGTGGAATCGGCTTCTGAAACCCAACCTTCTGTTGCGGTTTCTCAGGAATTATCAGACACTATTCCCTTGGATATTTCAACCCCTGCACGTGGAGCTGCTAGGCCTCCTGCAGCCATGTCTATTAAGGCCTTTGCCAGGGCTAAAGCAGCTAAAGCTTCAAAAACGGTGCCTGTTAAACCCCCCTCTCACAGGCCCAGCACCAGTTCCCATATGCTTTCTTTGGCTGAGGATCTCATTTCTTTAATTCATGGCTCCCAGCCTCATCCAGACAGGGCCTCTCATCCACCTCCAGAGAAGAGGCCTAGAGCAGAGCCCCCTGAACCAGTATCCACAGATGACTCCTCCGATGACTCAGAACATACAGACCCTCCTGAGGCTCCTTATTCCCCTTACGAAGACTCTGATGCTGAAGAGTCCATTCCTTCAGCCTCTCCACCTGAGGAATTTTCCTTTGGGGAAACCTTGCATGCAATGAGGGAACAATTTCAGTGGCAGGGCCAAGATTTCTCAGACTCCAGAAAAAGGCTTAGAACCTTTCTACATTTGCCACAGCATAGGCCTTTAGCTATACCTCCAGTTCTTTCTGTTGTAGATGATGCATTTAATGATGTTTGCACTGCTCCTGACTCATTACCTCCGGCCCCTGCTAAGCCCGATAGGTTCTACAGGGTCCCGGACACTCATCACCATTTATACAAGGCTCCTTTTGCAGATCCAGAGACTATCTCCCAGGGTCCTAAGGCTGTAGCAACTACATCTGCAAAAAACCCCCCTCCCCTCTGAAAGGGAATCCAGATCCTTAGAAAGATGGGGTAAAAAAGTTTACACTTCTGCTACTTTGTCAGCTAGAGCTTTGAACTGCCAATTCCATATGATTCAATATCAAGAGTTTATGCTTGACCAGTTAACTAAAAAACTGTCCTCTGAAGAATCTCTAGATAAAAAATATGTTCAGGAAATGGTACATAACATACAGCAGGTTAGTAACCATTCTTTAAAATGTGGCTATGATGCACTGGAGGCTTCCTTTAGATCAGCCATGATTGGCACAGTTATCCGGAGACATGCATGGTTGAAAGAGCAGGCATTACCAGACCATGTCAAATCTAAGCTTTTGGATGCACCCATGGACAAGGTCAATTTATTTGGTTCCCCTGCACAGCAGGTACTAAAGAAGATGGAAGAGAAGGCGAAATCTGTACAAACAGTGAAAGATTTCTTACAGGTTCAACCTCCAAGGTTTAGCAGGAACTGGCCCTCCAAAAATTGGTCCTTTCCAGACTCCTCTAAGACACAGAGAGGCAGGAATAGGCGTTCAAGAGGCAGAAACCAATCCAGGGGTGCCTACAGGGGACGCCAGTGGCAAGGTAACAACCAGTGAGGCACGGACGCAGCCACCACCACTACAACACCACAATCACAGTGACTTGGATGTGGCACCGCCTACCAGGGAACAATTGGAAGCACCCTTAGGCGGAAAGCTAACCTTATTTTCAAAGAACTGGCATTGCATCACAAGGGAAGAATGGATTTTGAAAACTATAGACCAAGGTTACAGGTTCCATTTCCATACTCTGCCAGGAAAGAGAGGAATGCCAAATCTACCACCTACTCAAAGGGCAGAAGCTCTAAAGCAAATATCTCAATTATTAAGAATGAGAGCTGTGGAAAAGGTACCATCTATGGAGCAAGGAAAGGGATTTTACTCCAGACTCTTCCTGGTACCAAGAAAAGAGAACAAATGGAGGCCTATTCTCGACCTGTCCGCTTTAAACTCATTCCTCATTGTTCCAAAATTCAAAATGCTGACCCTACAGCAGTTTCTTCCCATGCTGGGCAAGGAGTCTTGGCTGGTAACTCTAGATCTCAAGGAGGCATACCTGCACGTCCCCATACGACCAATTTGCAGAAGATACCTCAGATTTCTTGCAGGATCAGAGCATTATCAATTCTCAGCATTGCCCTTTGGCTTATCTACTGCGCCCAGAGTGTTCACGAAATGCCTGGCATCAGTAATTGCTCTTTGCAGACTTCAGGGGATCCAAATTTATCCCTACCTGGACGACTGCCTGATTCAAGCGGACAACAAAAGCAAACTAACAGAAGACTTACAAAGAGTCATTTACCTACTGCAAGCCCTGGGATATACAGTCAATATAAAAAAGTCAAGGCTGACTCCATCCCAAAGAATAACTTTTCTGGGTGCAGAGCTGGACACATCAAAACAAATGGCATTCCTAACTGCAGAAAAGCAAGAGCAACTACCTCTCTACTTCTTGGCATTAACAAAGCAGAACCATCTAACTGCAAGAAAAGTACTGCAAGACCTAGGCTTCATGGCATCCTGCATAATTCTGGTCCCTCATGCCAGACTGCATATGAGAAAGCTACAGTGGTACCTAAAGAATTTGTGGTCCCAACACAAGCACAGCCTAGAAACCAGAATTCCAATAATCCCATGCCTGAACCAAGAGTTCCTATGGTGGGCTCAGGCCTGTCAATCAAACAAAGGATTGCCCTTCTGCAACAGTCAACCAAGCCAAACCATCACGACAGATGCCTCAGACCTCGGTTGGGGGCACACATGCTGGACAAGTGCATACAAGGCTTATGGACTCAAGACCAGCTGCCTGCACATAAATCTAAAGGAAATGCTGGCAGTAAAATTGGCAATCCAGTCATTCAGACCATTTCTCCAAGAAGGTCAGTTGATGATAAGGACAGACAACACCACAGTTATGTGGTACATCAACAAACAGGGAGGCACACACTCATATCCTCTATGCCGGCTGGCACTGGACCTATGGGATGTGGCTCTGAGCTACAACATTCAGTTACAAGCAATTTTTGTACCGGAAAAGAAAACATTCTGGCAGACATTTTAAGCAGAACTACCACAGATGCCCACGAATGGATGCTGCATCCGGACATCTTCAAAGCCATCACAAGAGAATGGGGGTTACCACAAATAGACTTATTTGCATCCCCACTCAATCACCAGCTAAAGAAATTCTGCACAAGGACGTACCACCCACTTGCTTGGAAGGTGGACTCCCTATCTTTCAGTTGGAAAAACCTGACAGCTTATGCATTCCCACCACTTCCTTTGATGCACAAGGTGCTTTTGAAGATCAAAGAGGAACGTCCAAGGATCATTCTGATAGCTCCAGACTGGCCAAGACAACATTGGTACCCATTGCTGAGGAGCATGTCTCGGGAACAAATATGGACACTGCCCCTGATTCCATTGCTGTTAACACAGAACAACTACAACATCCTGCATCCCAACCTGAAAACTCTGCAGCTAACTGCCTGGAACATTACATAAGGACAATTAACCCACATTTATCCCAAAGGGTTAAAGACATAATCCTTGAGGCTCGCAGACCTTCAACAAGAAAGAATTATGCAGCAAAATGGAAAAGATATCTCATTTGGAATACTGCAAAAGGAGAAGATGTGGCACTAGTAAACATAGCCAACATCCTGGAGCACTTGGCAGAGCTCTTCCATGCAGGCCTGTCCTATTCTTCCATCAAGATACATGCATCAGCTATTTCAGCAGAATACAGCTTGGATCCTCCTGTCTTCTCTCATCCTCTGCTCAGACAGTTTGAGAGGAATTAAGAATGTAAAACCTCCCAGGAAACCACCATTGCCTGCATGGGACTTGAACTTTGTGTTAGAAAAATTGACACTTCCCCCTTTCGAACCAGCAGCAACAGCAGAATTACAATACTTATCCTGGAAGACTGCTTTCCTACTGGCAATCACCTCAGCAAGAAGGGTCTCTGAACTACAGGCATTAATGGCAGTGCAATCCTTCCTGATCTTCCATCAAGATAGTGTCCATGAGAACAAATCCCACATTTATGCCTAAGGTGGTATCCAGAGTGTCTTTAAATCAGGCTATCCACCTACCTACATTCTTCCCCAACCCACAGAACAGGGGAGAAAAACTGTTGCATACCTTGGATGTACATAGGCAATTACGCTACTACCTGGACAGGACCAAGTCCAATAGAAAAACTGACCAGCTTCTGGTAGCATATGCAACAGGAAAGGAAGGAAAACCTATTTCAAAACAGACAATCTCCAAATGGATAGGAAATTGCATTAGATTTTGTTACTCCTACCATGGAAAGAAAACTCCAGAGAACATCAGGCCTCACTCCACAAGGGCTACAACCACTACCACAGCTTTCTTACGAGGAGTGGCTACCAAGGACATTATAGAGGCTGCTACTTGGACCTCCGTGCATACATTTGCCAAGCATTACAGTTTACCTTTATACTCTAGATCCCGAGCAGGTTTTGCCACTGCTGTTTTGCAAGGGATCCTAACTACACCATAATCTCTACTTTTTTCCTCCTCCCTAGTTTAGCTATGGTATTCTACCCATTTGTAAGGACTGCAGATGCATCCTTGAAGGACATAGTACAGTTTTGTACCTACCATAAATGTAGATGTCCGATAGGAATGCATCTGCAGTCAGGATTACCACCCACCTTCCCTCTGTGGTACTCCTAGGGTATTTGCCATCCTTCAGCTAGCTTGGGGGGGATCTATTATGGTGTATTTGTTTGTATATATGTACATACATACTTATTTTATGTGTTTGCTCTCTACTATTTGGAAACATTGGCATTTATCCAAATTTAGCCATCAAAGAGGGCACCTGGCATCTGGGGCAAGAAACACTGAGGAAGATGGCGTCGGCTGATGCCTTTATACCCGAAAAACTGCAGCTATGACGTCGGGTGAAGCGCGACACCAGCCGAAGCCAGACCCAGACTTTGGAATCCGGCCGACCAAAGGGCTGCCTGACGACAGGACTACCCATTTGTAAGGACTGCAGATGCATTCCTATCAGACATCTACATTTATGGTAGGTACAAAACTGTACTTTGTGTCTACTACCTCGAGGTAGGTCATCTTATTTCTGATTGTAATGTTTGTGCTGGATTTAATCATGAGGCTGTAGTAGATGGTAAAAGCAAGGTTTGATTATGTCCATTTTCATTCTGTCCTCAATTGATGGGTTCAGATCTGACACCTCGTATCTGACTCAGCTGTTGAAAAAGCTTGTGGCAACCAAAAACTCTCGAGCTTCTCCCTTACTCATAATGCTGCATCCCCAAGTACTTCAGATCGTGTTTGCCGCGCTATATGTGAAAGACATGCTGACTGTTAATCTCAAGCACGTAAGTCTGTAAATTTTGAATTTTCTATTTTTCCATAGTGAAACATTTCTAATTCTTGTATTTTTTAAACCCTTACCCAATCACCTACTTTTTTACAGGTTTATGCTACTTAAAATCTCTCTCTCTTCCTTTTCTGTACATTTTTGTAACTTTGAATAGTGTTAGAATTCTTTCCCTTTTCTTGCATAGTGTAGCCTACTTATTACCATTGCTGGTAGTTTCTTTTCCTGTTTATCATTTTTATAAATAAAAAAAAAAAATCTCTCTAATTTCTACTGTTGAATTTTCTTCTTAGAATCTGCTTCTTTCTTCACTGTTGTTCCTACCATGGCAGAGAGAGAGAGGAGTCCAGCTGGATTAAAAAAATGGCTTAAGTGCAGGCACAGGATTCCGTTATCGGATGCCCACACTTTGCGTGTATTGCCTGGGACCTCTCCATTTACACAAATATTGCTATGCCATGGGTTTAACCGAAGAAACCCTGGTAGAGAGAGGAAAAAAAAAGTTGATATTAATAGGGCTTCTGCCTTCTCCTTTTGGAGAGACTTTATCTGGAGCTGTGTCCCGTAAAAAATCTAAAAGATCTAAGTCTCCTCCTCTGAGCCCTTCTACCTCTTCTTCTAAGGCTTCTGAGCAACTTAGAAAAAGACCTCCTCCTGATCTGACTTCTCTTCCGGATCCTAAAGGGAAATAGACTAAGTTTTCAGATCTGATTTCAACCTCGCATCTGAAGCTCACAAAAAGGGATTCATCGGATTTGACCTCAACATCAGAACCAAAGCAAAAGAAAAAGACATCGGATCAGGCTACTACGGATCTGATACAGAAGCCAACTGATCCAGATGTTCTTCGTGTTTCACTGTTGCAGTCATTACCTTTGGGGTTATCTGCTTGCAGTAGCCCTCAGTCGGCCTGATTAACAAAGTCTTTGGGGCCTGTGTCAGTTGCTGTCCCTTCTTCCATGATGTCAGGTCGTCAGGGGTATAAAACATTGCCGTGCGGTGCCTGAAGCAGAAGCAGTTAGCAGGTGCTGGTTGGCCAACTCCAGAAATTTTTGTTTTCGAGTTTCAGAACCAAAGTCTTCAACTAAAGCTAAGTACCCCATTAGGGAAACTTTTTCTTGTTCCTTACCGATATCAGTAAAAGTTAATAATTGCATTTCTTGTGGAAAGCAAATACCTCAAAAGATTTTCATTTGTACTGTATTCCTTGCCTAGGCCCTGACCACAGCATACCGTGCTGTCAGTTTTGTGCCTTATTTGATCAACGCACTATTCCTTGTCGGTATATTTTCGCCTCTAAATATTTTGTTTCTCTGTTCAATTATCCCGAAATGTCGTCTCTTAGCCATTCGACTACTGGTATTCTGAAAAAACACAAAGATAAAGACAGAGACAGGCCGCCTAGGTCCAAAGCTGCCAACGACGCTTCTAAGCCAGTCGCTAGTTCGCCGGTACTCAGTGAGGCACATTCGCAGCCCCTGATGCCCGCTACTTCTGATTCGCAGGCTTCTACTGAGACCCATTCGGAGTCCGGTATGCCGTGAGGAGCTTTAACTGTGGAACCTGCAGATGTCTCTACCTTGAATGGGTCCGGAGCCGCTGTGCAGGCACCGGCTTCTGAGGAGGTATTCAGGCCTACGGACATGCATATTAAATGGTCTCCTTCTTCTTTAAGGTCTAAAGATCGAACCTTGCCTAAGAAACCGATGCTCAGGCCACATGCACAGGCCTCTATGCCTAAAAAACAAATAAGAATGGCTGAAGATCTTATTACTCTAATCAGGGGAAGCCAACCCCCCCCCCTTCTAAGAGACCTAGGACTGAATTTGTTTATGAATCATCTGATCAAGATTCTGATTTCTGATGATCTGGCTTTACCCTTATCTACTTATGAGGATTCTGATGCAGAGGACTCTATTCCCTCTGCTTCCTCTCCAGAGGATTTTTCTTTTGGTGAAACCTTGCACACTTTAAGGGAGCATTTTCACTGGGAAAGCCAGGATTTTTCTGATTCAAAAAAGAGGCATAGGGATTTCTTACTCCTACCTCAGCAAAGGCCTTTAGCTATACCTCCGGTACTATACATTGTTGATGATGCCTTTTCATAATCTAGTTTGGCCCCTGATTCTTTGCCTCCTGCTCCCAGAAAACCTGATAGATATTACAGGGTCCCCAATTCTCACAAGTTCCTTTTTAAAAATCTTATTGCGGATCCAGAGACTATTTCACAGGGACCCAAGGGCATTAAGGCTTCTACTGCTAACAGTCCTACACCTTCTGATAGAGACACCAGGGTGCTGGATAGATGGGATAAGAAGGTTTACACTTCTGCAACATTGGCCATTAGAGCCTTAAACTGTCAGTTTCATATGTTAAAGTATCAACAGCATGTTATTGGATTGCTTAAACAGAAAATGATATTGATTCCTGACTGTGCTGAAAATAAAGAAATACAGGATTTAATGCATTCTGCTGAACAGGTTGGAAAACCTACTTTGCAATGTGAATTTGATTCTTTAGAAGCCTCTTGCAGGGCTGCTGTCACTGGGTCTGTACTCAGAAGACATGCTTGGCTTAAGGAGCAATCTTTGCCTGATCATGTTAAAGCTAAACTGTTGGATGCTCCCTTAAATCAGGACCGCCTGTTTGGCAACAAAGCTGAGGAAGTTCTTAAAAAGATGGAAGATAAAGCTAAATCTATGCAAACTGTGAAATATTTTTTACAAGTTCAGCCTCCAAGATTTAGTAGGCATTGGCCCTCTAAGAATTGGTCCTTTACGGCCCCTTCCAGATCTTCTCAATCCAAACCCAGACACAGCAGAAACCCCAGGTTTCAGTCACAGGGTCCGCACAAGACTAAGCAGTGGGGGTCTTCCGCATCTAAATCAGGGAGTAGTAAGACTCCCCCTTATGGAATACTGTCTCAGTTACTTGCCTTTAAAACTTCCAAGCACTTCTTAACTGAATGCTCCTTTAGGCTGAAAGATTGCTCTGCAAGCCAAAAACTGGAAACTCATAACCCAGGACAAATGGGTCTTAAATATAGTGTCCCAAGGATATGGATTTCACTTCCACACGTTACCATCACCAAGCGGGTGGCCAGATCTACCCCCAAATCAGTGGGCAGAGGCCCAAAAGCAGGTACTTTCTCTCTCAAACATGGGGGCTATTCAGTTGGTACCAGAAGAGGAAAAAGGACACGGTTTCTATTCGAGACTTTTCCTAGTACCCAGAAAAGACCATTCATGGTGTCTGTCCTGGACCTTTCTACTCTAAACACCTTTTTGGTGATTCCAAAATTCAAGATGCTGACTCTTCACCAGTTGCATCCTATGCTAGGCAAGGATACTTGGTTGACAACATTGGATTTAAAAGAAGCATACCTGCACATCCCTATCAAGGAATCTTGCAGAAGATACCTATGCTTCAAAGCAGGCTTCAAGCATTATCAGTTCTCTGCACTGCTCTTTGGCTTATCTACTGCACCCATGGTATTCACAAAGTGCCTAGCCCCAGTTATTGCATTTTGCAGACACAGAAATATTCAAATATACCCATACCTGGACGATTGTCTAATTCAGGCAGAAAGCCAGGACATACTTTTGAACCATCTGGCCTTTGTACAAAGGGTGCTGACTTGTCTGGGGTACACCATAAATGAATAGAAATCACACCTGGTACCCTGTCAACAAATTATATTCCTGCGAGCAAGCTTGAATATAACTTCCCGGATGGCTTTCCTCACGCCAGAGAAACAGATTCATTTGACAGCCTACTTCAAACAAGTGGCCACAAAAACCTTGCTATCTGCAAGGCAAATACTGCAAGCCTTGGGGTTCATGGCCTCCTGCATTCTTTTAATTCCATATGCAAGACTGCATATGAGGAAACTGCAATGGTACCTAAAAAGCCTATGGTGTCAACATTCTTAGGATCTAGAAGCAATGATTCCCATCATACCTTGCCTACGCCCAGAGTTTCTTTGGTGGGCAGAGGCCTGCCACCAAAACAAGGAACTACCATTTTTGCTACCCCCTGCTGCCCAAACCCTAACAGACGCATCAGATTATGCATGTGGGGGCTCACCTGGCAGGAAAGTGCATTCAGGGCAAATGGAACCCAAGTCAGATGCACCTGCATATCAGTCAAAAAGAAATGTTAGCTGTCCAGAATGCTCTAACAGCCTTCAAGGATCACATTCTTCCAGGACAGCTAATGGTAAAGATGGATAACACCACTGTTATGTGGTACATAAACAAGCAGGGGGGTACGCATTCTTACCCTTTCTGCAGATTAGCCATGGCATTGTGGAACACAGCCTTGAGCTAGCAAATTAATCTACAAGCTCAATTCCTGCCAGTAAAACTAAATACACTGGCAGACGGACTAAGCAGAAACCTCATGGACCCACACGAGTAGAAACTGGAACCAAGGATTTTCAACATGTTGACAAGCTAATGGGGGAGCCCAGATATAGACCTGTTTGCCTCCCCCCCCCCCCCCCAGAACTATCAATTGGACAAATTTTGCACAAGGATTCCCCACAAACAAGCTTGGAAAGTGGATGCTCTGTCCTTCAGCTGGAAGTTTATGCCTTTCCTCCTCTGCCTCTGCTCTCCAAAGTACTACTAAAAATCAAACAGGACAAGCCAAGGACGATTTTGATTGCACCAGACTGGCCACGCCAACACTGGTGTACCCCCTTTTGCGCAGTGTGTCACGGTTGGCCCCATGGCACCTGCGTCAGACACCTTCCCTGTTGTCTCAGCAGGAGAACCAGATTCTGCACACTCAGCTTCAAACACTGAACCTAGCAGCTTGGCTAATTACCTAATTTCTCCTATACCATCACTCAGTAAACCAGTGATGGATATCATTTTAGAGGCAAGGAGACTTAGTACTAGGAAACCTTATGCTGCGAAATGGAAGTTTCTGTGCCTGGAACCAGTCTCAAGGGATGAGCACAGCAGCACCCAATTTACCTCAGATTTTACAATACTTAACTGAGATGCTTCACAAGGGCTTGTTCTTTTCCTCTATCAAAATTCACGCCTCAGCCATTTCAGCTCATTATAACACAAAACCTCCCCTCTTCTCTCACCTCTTGCTTAAGCAGTTCCTCAGAGGGGCCAAAAATTTAAGGCCACCGAGGAGAGCTCCAACTCTAGCCTAGGACCTTAACTTTGTCTTGGAGAAACTCACTCTTCCTCCTTTCGAGCCAGCTGCTACTGCAGATTTAAAATTTCTTTCTTGGAAAACAGCATTCCTTTTAGCAATCACTTCAGCAAGAAGGGTATCTGAATTACAGGCTCTTATGGCAGTGGAGCCTTTTATCTTTCATGCAAACAGGGTGTCTCTCAGAACCAATCCCTCCTTCATGCCCAAGGTGGTATCCAGTGTGGCTCTTAATCTGTCCATTCATTTGCCAACCTTCTTTCCTACTCCACAGAACAAAGGGGAACGGATACTGCACTCCTTAGATGTGCACAGACAACTTAGATTCTACTTGGACAGGACTAAATCTCAAAGGAAATCTGAACTGCTGGTGGCATTTGCTGCAGGGAAAGAGGGGAAGGCTATTTCAAAGTAAACCATTTCTAAATGGATAGGCCATTGCATTCATTTCTGCTATAAGCATCATGGAAAACCTATCCCACAGGGTATCAGACCCCATTCTACCAGGGCTGCATCTACCTCTACAGCCTTTCTCAGAGGCGTCCCTACCAGGCACATCCTATAAGCTGCTACCTGGAGTTCTGTACATACTTTCACCAAGCATTATCATTTACCAATTTTCTCTAAGTCCAGAGCTGGCTTTGCCACTGCAGTCTTGCAGGGCCTTTTAGCTGGTCCTTATACTACTTAAATTCCTCCTCCTAACCTTAGCTTTGGGAATCTACCCAGATGTAATGACTGCAACGGTGACACACGAAGAACATAGTACAGTTGTGTACACTTACCATAAATGTAGATGTTCGAGTGTATTCACTGTTGCAGTCCTGGTTACCCTCCCTCCAGCCCCCTAACTTATTTTGGCTATACTACTTTCCTCTACTATGTTTAAAAGCTTTTTGGTGTATTTGCTTTTTTGTTGGAGGTATATTCTTGTATATTTTTATATTTAATTGCTCCCCATTAAGGGGGCAGCTGACATCTGGGGCAAGAAAAACTGATGTAATGGCGTCTGCTGCATGTTTTATACCCCTGACGACCTGACGTCACAGAAGGGACAGCAACCGACACAGGACCCAAGACTTTGTTAATCAGGCCGACTGAGGGCTACTGCAAGCAGATAACCCCAAATGTAATGACTGCAACGGTGAATACACTCGAACATCTACATTTATGGTAAATGTACACAACTGTACTTTACTCCATCCAGTGTTTACCTTCCAAGGAGTAGATACTGTCCCTTCAGTAGCTCCTATCCCCTCCTGGGTTCTCTCCCCCTTTTTGGAGAGACCTAGGTCCCCTTTGGGATGTTCCACTCTCTCTTCCAGGAGCTTAACAGAAGATAATGTAGAGAGAGTGGTGAGAAGAATTCTCTTGGCACAGACTCTCATGGGTACCACTTCTGGTTAGGAAGCCCAATCTTCTGTCACACCCTCTCTTTCATTTCCTCCTCTGACTCATTCCACCATCTGAGAGTCCTTGGATCCAAGCCATCCAGCTCACTCTGATTCAGATTTGAGGATATCTTGAGCACTTTTGTTCAGTTGGATCTGAAGAGCTCTTGGACCTGAGACTTCCCTGTCTGATCCAAGGTACTGGAGTTGACTCTGAAGCTGTCAGAGCCATCTCTGCACCTCAGAGCCTCAGCAAGGGTTAGCTCGGCTCTGGCTTCTGCCTTGCGGGGATTGTCCTCGGAGCAGGGAGGGACAACGGTCCAGATGCTTTCCTTTTTGGATCAGAAGTTGTCTGCCTTTGAGGCTGTGGAGAGAGCATTGTCTGTCTTAGCTACACAGATGGTTCCTACCCCCTCAGATCCTCAGTCTACAGTTTTGACATCTCTATGCTCAGTCTCAACCCTCTTTTCCACAGGGGCAGCCAGTACTGAAACCCCAGCTTCCCAACTTCTGATACCTCTTCAGAGCATCCCACTGATGAGGCCCCCAAAAAGATTATACATGCAAGAGGAAGCACTTGGACTCCATAGAAGAGTCTATCACGGAAGATCTAGACTTCGATGAGAGTGAAGGGTCCCCTCCATCCCCTCCTGAAAGTGTCTCATTTGGAGACAGCCTTGATCTTAAAATAGAGAGGTAGCTTGACGTCCAGCAACCCTTCATCTGAGGAGTCTATATTCCTGGAGGCTTTCCGTACTGGCCCATCTACCTCCTGGGAGACTCCACCCGTGGACAAGCTCATTGAGTTGATCTCTCTGCGGGCATAGAAGGATCCCAACACAGTTGAATCCATACTTCGGAGACCTGACAGAATTATGGTGTCACCGGAGGACAAGCAATTTTTGGGGAAATGGAGTTCCTGTTGAAACCATTGATCATGGTGGCAGCCACTAAAAAGGAACTTGCTGAGGAGAGCCACTTTTCATCCCTCCAACAAGGAGTCTTGGGTGATGGACAAGTTTGGGAAGTATGTGTATGCTTCATCGACCTTCATCTTAAGATCACCGAGTTGTTTGACACATTTCACAAGGTTACAGAGAGATTTGATTAAGGAGCTTTCAAATACCTTCTTAGGATCCATTTCTGGGAAGTACAGTTACTTCTCAGTTGGCTACCCTGCAATTTATTTCCAATTCATCCATGATGGTCATTTCACATATAGGCAAAGGATCCTCAAGCGCAATAGGTTCAGGCATTTCCATCAGAATGCATGCCTGCATGCGCTTATGTGATTTTCTGGAGCCCTTCAAGTCTTCGTTCGTCAGTGCTCTTTTTGATGGCATGTCTTTGTTTGGCCCAAAAGTAAAAGACGTTATCCATGTGTGAGAAGGATGGAAATACCCTGTCTGCCATGGGCATATGTTTTTCAACACCTCAAAGATCCTTTTCCAGGAATCAGAGGTAGTAGAAAGATGTGATTCAAAAAGTCCCAGGGACTTTTCCAGGACACGTGGAAGAAGTTCTCTGAGGGGTAGAGGGGGACATCTAATGGTAGATGTTGCCTATGTGGTAGAGGTGGCCCACAAAACCAGGGGTCCAGAGATTCGTTCCTTGACCCTTCCAGTGCTCCTAAAAGGAGGCGGTAAGTCAGGGGTCAACTGTCCTTGCACCAGAGAGTTGAACTGTGCTCAGGAATATCCTTCCTTGAGTCCACTGGGGATCTTAGTTAGTTGGGGACCCTATCCCATCAGTTGAAGATAGCATGAAAATTGACAACATTGGTTAAAGAAGTTATATTCTTACCATAATGTTCCATCTGTGTTGTCCATTTTCATTCTTCAACTTGCCACTTACCAACTCCCAGACTTTCTAAATTCCTGGAAGAATAAGTGGTTTATGGGCATTATCTTTTATATTGAGCTCCAAATATAGTCTTTCTGTTTTGTATGCAAATATTTCCTTTCTAGTAAATCAGCAAACGAGGTCAGAAGTACTTGGGGTTTGGAGCATTGTGGGTAAGAGAGAAGCTCAAGAGTTTGGCTGCCACGAGCTTTAGCAACCGCCGAGTCGAATCCGAGGGATGAGATCCGAACCCATCAGTTGAGGAAGAATGAAAATGGACAACACAGATGGAACATTATGGTGAGTGTACATATTTTTTTTTTTTTTAAATCTTGAAAGCATTACACCCTTCCATTTCATCTGAAATCTCCTTCCTCATCAAAGAAGTGTTTGGAGTCTACAAAGGAAGATGCAGTTGACAAAACTAAAGATTCAAGGAAGCATTCCTCAGATCGGCTCCGCTTTAGAAATTGTCAAGAACATTGGATCCAGCTACTACTACGAATCTGACCCCACCAAAATCATCAGATACAACTTCCCCTTTGGATCCAACTCAAACTTTCATTCTACACAGTCAAGATCGGAATTCCCTCTGGAGCCTATTACTTGGAGGATGCACCCACCTTTCTTGCAAGAGACACCTCTAAGGGTATTTCGTTCACCCTCAACCTCTTTGTCCCTCCGATCATCTAGGAGCCTAACAGAAGCAGGTGTGGACAGGATGGTAGTTTCTTAGAACACAGATTCATTTGTGAGTTATCCTTTCAATGTCTCCCATTGGATCTTTGAGCCTACCTCCAATACAACCCCAGCTTTTGACTTCTACTCCACGTCATCCACTGGTTTCAGAGCCATTGGATCCAATAATTCTGAGCTTGTCTGTGTCGCATGCAAAGCATTGGCCTTCAACTCCCAACACCTTCTGTGATGCACACAGCCCCGACTTTAAGCCAGAATGATCTCAGAGCCGTAGCGACAGATGGGGTGTGGGTTCTACTCCATTGTTTTTGAAGCTATCCCTTCCTCTCAGTGCCTTAGCGCTGTACAGCTAGGCTCTGACCTTTGCATTGAAGTAGGATCTTGGGGAGATAGGTTCTTTTCTGCACCAGTGGCTTTGGCTCCTGTCCGGTTGGGACTTGGTTCCCTCATGGCTTCTGCTTTTGAGGTGGTGGAGAGAGCATTTTCCACCTTGGATTCATCCCCTCCTTGGCTGCCTACTCTGGATCCCAAGTCTTTTCATCTTGTCCCATTGGGACAGCCAGTCTGGTCAAGCCTGGAGGCAGTCCTTATTCAAGACTCTGGCACTTCTCAAAACTTCCCATCGGAAAGCCTCCACAAAAGTGCGCATGTAAAAGGAGGCACTTAGACTCCCCACAGGAGTCTTTAACCGAAGACACTGACTTTGATGAATGAGAGGGCTATCCCAGATCACCCCTTGAGGACGTCTTTTTTTTTGATGAAATCCTCTAACTTTTGAGAAAGAAAGGTGTTTAGTCTTCAGTCCCCCTTCCCAGGTGGAGTCAGTGTTTCTCGAAGCTTTTGGAGTCAACTGATTTACATCCCGGGTAATCCTACCAAGCTTGGAAGGATCCGGATATCGCGGAGCCTATTTTCCAAAAGACCAAATAAGTACCTAGTTGCGCCAAAGGATAGGGCTCATTGGAGCTAGCGGCCCCTGGTTGATGCTGAGCTGGTAGTAGCAGCCACCAAGGAAATACTCTCGGAACAGAGTTCTTCTGTCAATCCCTCAGGCAGACAGTCCAGGATTTTAGACAGATTTGGAAAGTATGTCTACACGTTAACGACCTTCGCCCTCAGGTTGCTCAGGCTCTCCATGTCTGCAGAAGACAAGAAGACAGTTTTTTCGCAACTGGCTACCCTCTAGTTTCTGTCAAACTCCTCAGTGAGGTTAATTTCTCATGCCTCAGATGGAGTTTTTTGTGAGGATCATGAATTGCTGTATGAAGGCATGCCTGGATGCATCTTTGAGACTTTGCAGAGCCCTTCAGGTCATTATTCAGCAATGCTCCATTGGATGGATCCACTTTGACACGGTAGGAGCGAGCAGGATGGGAAGACATTATTTGCTGTAGGAATACATTTTTGTACCCCTCAAATGACTTTCTTCCTGAACCAGAGAGGAGGCAGAAAGATGTGGTTCCAAAAGATGCAAGAGTTTTCTTATAACTGCTATGGGTAATTATCCCTTTGCAGCAGAGGAGAGAACTGTAATGAAGACACCTCCATGGCAGAGGTGGCCCACAAAATCAGGGCTTCAGAAGTCATGTTTCTAAGAAGCTCTCTTCAGCACCCCTGAAGGATTGCCTGACTGCTGCACTGTGGAGGCAGTCAGGAGGTGCTTATCTTTGCACCCAGAAGCCTGGATAGCCATTGCCACAGACACTTGGGTGCACAGTATAATATCCAGAGGTTATTGCAGACCATTTTTCCTTCTAACTCCCAAACAGACCGAGATAATTTCTGGCGTTCCACCCGGTTAGAGGAAAGCTGCAGCCATAGAAGTAGAAAAGCTGCTGGGAAAAAGTCATCCATGCGGTCCCCCCTGACTAACATGGATCTGTAACTTATTTGGGATTCTTTTTAGTGCCAAAGAAAGTCAGGGGACATGAGACCAGTTTTGGATCTAGGCAATCTGAATCCATATGTAATTCAGTCAAAATTCCAGATGGTCATGGTTCAGTCCATTCCGCCACTGTTGAGGAAGGATGGATTGGATTTGCTTCATTGATCTCCGAGATGCGTACTATTATATTAGGATACATAGGTGTTCCAAGAGATCCCTATGCTTCCAGCTGGGAGCCTGTCACTATCCGCTCAGAGCCCTGCAATTTGGTCCCACCACAGCCCCCCGGGGTGTTTACCAAGTGTGTGGCAGTGGTCGCAGCTCACTTGGGACTGCACAGATTCCATGTATTTCCTTACCTAAATGTCTGGCTCTTTTATGCTTCCACCAAACCTCTGCTGATTCAGGACAGGTATTACTTATTCCATCTGTGTCTACTGCTGGGCACCACTGTGAACTACAATTCTCAGCTGTCCCCTCCTTATGCCCTGGAATTCACTAGTGCTCATCTGGATACAGTGACACAAATGGCAAGCTTATTTATAGGCAAGGGTAAGCAATCCATAGAACCAAGCTAGATGCATTCTGTCTCCCTTCCCTTTTAGCCAGGCTGGAGTTAACTTCTCGGATCATTGGCAGCCTCAGTAGGTTTTTAACTGTAGCAGGATTTTATATGAAGGTATATGCCTTTCCCACCACCCCTCTCATTCCCAAGTTTCTTCAGAGAGCATTTCAACAGAAGAGCAGTGTAATCCTCATTGTGCCATTCTGGCCTTGGCAAGTGTGGTTCCCCTTCCTGTGGCTTTGCCTAGTTCATCCTTCCTGGGTGTTAGATTCTTCTCAGGATCTGCTATTTCACCCATCCAGGATACCTCACCTGTTTGTTCAAACGCTCAAACTGACCACATGATTTCTGCACTTCCAGGATGGCTAGACATGCCAGACTTTCTTTCCCAGTTCATCACATACCTACATCAATCCAGGAAGTTTCTACCAGAAAGATTTATAAGAGCACATGGAAAGGGTTTTCTTTTTGGGCCCTCTAGAGACAATTAGACCCATTTTTAGTACCTATTCCAGCTGTTCTTGACTTCCTTGCTGCCATCCTGAGTAATGGAGCTAGTAACTGAACAGGTAAGGTCCAACTTGCTGCCATTTTTAATTTTCACTTGGGCAAAAAACATTCTTCTTTGGTCTAGGATTATGTAAGGCCTTTCTTAAAAGTACCTTTATACTTTGGCCTCCTATTAAGGACCCCACTCCTCCATGGGATTTAGCAGTATTACTTCACGCTTTCACCCAACGTCTCTTTGAACCTTCAGCCAAAGTAGACTTAGTTTTTATCATGGAAAACTCTAGGGTATCCTTTCGGACTAACCCTCCTTTTCTAGCCAAGGTAACATCAGAGACCGCTCTCAACCAGTTGATCAATCTACTGTTTTTTTTTTCGAGTTTTTCATCAAGGAAGAATGCATGCGCGACACCTGTTAGATATTCGTAGAGAACTTGGATTCAATATTCACAGAACCAAAGATTTCACAAAATCCGAAAGTTTTCATTTTCCAAAGCTAACTTGGGTGAAGCTATATCTAAAGTAACCTTAGCTAGATGGCGCACTGATTGCTTATTATTATTATTTTTTTTAATAAGAATAAAAGATTGTCATTACCCAAACCGCCTAAGACTCATTCCAGCAGATCTATGGTCACATCAACTGCTTTTTGGTCCGGAGGCTTCTATAGATGACATTTATGCAGCTACCACATGCTCCAGTGCTCATACCTTTATAACACATTACAAATTGGACATTTTATCTAGGAATAGGGCACTATTTGAGTCTGCTATACACTCTAATATCCTTTGAGGACCACCCAGGTTTTCTCTAGCTGGGGACTGTGTCCCATCAGTTAAGGCACAGATGAAAAAGACATCAGATATAAAAGTGAAGTACTCACCATAACTGTGCATCTCTGTTGTCTATTTTTATCCTTCCTCAGCCTACCACCCTCAAGCCCCCTTTCTGTTTTATAAGTTCTAGTCATATAAGCTTATAGTATGTCCTGAAGGGTATTTCTGTCAGCTTTGCTGCATGAACTCCAGTCTTTTTTCCTTCTTTCTGCTGTAGTTGATATACAATGTAATTTAGAGTATGCTAATGGCTGGGTATCCTTTGTCATATATTGGTTGACTACTTTGGCAAACTTGATTTGAGTTAATTCAGAAGAAGAGAGGATTGTGGGTAAGGTGAGGAGTTCAAGTTATGTAGCCCTAGTCTAATGAAGTGGCTGAAGAATGATTTGAGGTTGGACCAGTCATCTATTGGATGAGGAAGGATGAAAACAGATAATACAGAAGGATAATTATAATGAGTACATAACTTTTATTTTTCCACCATAGTAGTTACATTTTCAAGCAGGAGTGGAGAAGCACTAGGTTTTCCAGGGATTGAGAATGCTGTTCGTGTTTTTTGAGAAACCACTGGATTTTTCTTATGAGCAGCTTTGCAAGGGGGCCATTAAAATGCAGGATGCCATTAAGTATTCTGCTGCAGAGACAGTCTGCTTTGGTAGTAGGCTAAAAAGATTATTTGTGAAGTAAGAAAACTTGTCCTTGGGAAGGAAGGCTTTTTGTTGCACTGAATCTACCAGTGCGCCCAGGAAAGGAGTTCTTATCTGGGGATAAATTTGTGACTTTCCAGAGACAGGGTGAGACCTACCTTTTGAAAGCAGTCCATGGTGATTTGTAAGGCTGCTTTGGAGTTCTGGAATGGAGTTTCCCTGGATATGAGGCAGTTTTCCAGGTAAGGGTAAATGTGCACCCTTAAGTTTCTGCAGTGGGCTATAACTGGAACTAGACATTTGGTGAAAACTCTGGAATCTGTGGATAAACCAAACAGCAAAGTACAAAACTGGTAATCCTGCTGCTACAAACTAAAGGTATATATCCTGTGCTGCTTTGAGATAGACATGCATGTAGGCATCCTTCGGGTATAACATGACTATATAATCCCCTTGAAAGGTCATAGGTAGCGGTTTCTAAATGATTTGCATTTCGAATTTTGGGACATATAGGAACTTGTGTAACTGACAGGTCTAAGGTTGGTTTCCAGGTGCTGTCCTTGCTTGGGATGAGAGGGATTTTTTTTTGAGTAAAACCCTGTGCCATCTTCTCTGCAGGAATTGGTCGAGTAGACCCTTGGTGTAAAATGTCTAGCAAGATGGGAGGGAGAAGACCCTCTTGCTCTTTTGGTTGTTTGTCATCCCTAGGAAGGTGGGCTTTCCCTAAACTGAATGGAATACCCCTTTTCCTATGATGTGAATGACCCATTGCTCTGTGTTGATAAAATGCCATTGTTGTAGGAAGAGGACAGTTTGTTCGCTAGAGAGAAAGGGGAGGGTGTGAGATTGGGGATGGGGGCTGTGGATAGTCACATCTGTTTCCTAGAGAAGGGGTCAGGGGTCCTTGGAACCCCCAGGTCTAGTACACTGTTAAGGTTGCCACCTCCTAGACTGAGTCTCATTACTTAGAGAGGCCTCCCCTTGTCATGCTTAGGGGGAAGAGGCCAGGGTTTAGAAGAATAATTTCTATTGTATCTATGAGTGGGAGATGGATAAAATTCCTTCTCTGGTTTTGTTTTCCCTTTTTGTCCAACTTTTCAAATACTACTTCTGCAGGAGGGTCAAAAAGAAATTCCTTATCCACTGGGGGTATCCAGGAGTTCAGCTTTTACTTGGTCAGAGGGTGGCTGAGTCCTCAGCCAAGTAAGTCTGTGAATAACAGAGCCTGTAGCACCTGCTCTACAAGATGCATGCATCCAGTGCATCTTAACCACATTTATAGGGTTTCTGGAGACCTGCAGTGCTGAACTCTCTATTTTCTGTACGTCTCTCTGTAAAGCCTCGTCAGTAATACCCTCTATTTTGGAAATTAGTTCTGTTCGACTAAATATTTCAACATATAGAATCTGCAGTTATGTGTCCTCATAAAGAGTGGAAATATATGCCTTTTTTCCAAATCTGTTGTCATATGGTAAAGGGCGTCTTGCTGCACCTTTTAGGAGTATCTTTGGAGTTGCAGTAGATACTATTGAAGGATTAGTTTGTGAATTTTTTTCTAGATATGCTTGAGTGTATAGCACTTTATAGAATCAGCCTGCTTTCCTTGGTACAAGTGTCAGAGGGTTTGTGTACAGAAAAATGTCATCAAATACATCATCTAGCACTATATGATCTGAAGGAGTTAACCGGTGGTCTGGGGGATTAGAGATGTAGGAGCTCTGTATAATGGGTTTGGGCTTGAGAGACTTCCTTGCTCTCTCAATTAAAGGAGAACTGCACCCACAGACTCAAAAAAACATGTTTATTTTGTCATGGTTGGTGTTTCCTACATTTTAACACAAGTCTGGGACTATTTACAGGTTTTTAAATATTTTATATGTAATTTGAGTCTGACCACGTGGGTCTTGCATCTTAAAGTGATCCTGATTGTTTAGTCTGCCTCTAGGTATCCCACAATGCAGTGCTTGTCTGTAAAATATATACATACAGGCCTCTTTCTTCCTAAAGCTCCTGTCGCTGCATTGATTTTACATACATACACTGTTGTTTTTCAGTCAGTTTTTAAGTAATATTTCATGCCTTTCAATGACTACTTAAAACACAAACCATGCAAATGCCACAGAACAGACTTTCAAAGTGCTTTCTACTGCTGCTGCTTTTTAGAATGGCTAAATTGCAGTCTTTTGTGAAGTCTGTATTGTACTACTTCAACTCATCTCCCATCCCCTTCACACCTGACTTCCCTAGCTGTCAAAGTGCTAAGGGTAATTTGAGCTGTTACTTGCTGTAATTGACAGCTCACAGCAGGAGATTTGACTCGTGTACTGTTTCTTCCTTCTAGCCTTTACTTGGAGAAGGTTCCCCTGCACCCTAGTAGCGGGAGTGTGCAGTTAGAACTTGTCTGATTGAAGAATGCTGAAACAGGGCTCAGTTTTGAGTTTTTTTCTGGTTAATTGGGTAACTTGTTTAAATCAGATTGTTTTATATATATATATATATATATATATATATATATATATATATATATATATATATATATAAATTGCACTTTATTCATCTGCTTTTACTGTATTTGTGTTTCTTCCTACTTTATTACTAGGGGCATTGACTATAACTCTGAACAGAGATATATAACAATAACCATCTTTTTATGTGCAATTAGTGTTTTTTTTATTGTATCTGCTTTATTTTCTGGGATATATATATATATATATATATATATATATATATATATATATATATATATATGTTGTGTCTTTTGGCTTTTCCCGGTTAGGGGTCGCCATAGCGGAACTCTGGTCCGCTAATGATTGGCAGTTGATTTTTACATGCCGAGTTGCCAGCCGTGACGCACAACCTTCAACGAAGGCACGCCCATTCACACATGTCTCCACGCAGAAGACGCTCTAGCTGAGAATCAAACTGGACAGCGTCTTAATGTGAGGCGACAACGCTACCGCAGCACCACCACCGCTGATCCATATATATATATATATATATATATATATATATATATATATATATATATATTCTTCTTCTTCATTCGGCTTTTAGGGGTCGCCACAGCGGATCACCTGTCCGCTCATGATTGGCAGTGGAGTTTTTTTACGGTGTCGAGTTGCCAGCCCGGCGCCCAACCTTCCACAGAAGGCACACGCACATACTCATGCTTAGGGCCAATTTTAGAGTGTCCAATCCACCTACAGCATGTCTTTGGGATGTGGGAGGAAACCGGAGCACCCGGAGGAAGCCCACACGACCACGGGGAGGACATGCAGACTCCCCACAGAAGGCACCCCAGCCGAGAATCCAATCGGAGAACCTCTTGCTGTGAGGCAGCAATGCTAACCGCTGCACCACCGTATATGTGTGTGTGTATATATATATATATATATATATATATATATATATATATATTTGTTTCCCGCCTTTCTAAGCTAGTATAGTCCAGTTTTCAGGTTAGTGCTGAATTCAGGGCTGCGTTACAAATCACTATTTGCCCATACCTTACTTGGATAGAAGGATGTTTTTGTTCACCTGTGAGAGAGGGGAGCTTTGAGCAGCCAATCTGTCCCTGGAGGAGTGGTTTCAGCCCAGAAAGTAGTAGTTTATTGGCCATTTTGGGCTAACTTCAATCTCTTTCATTTCCCTGCTATAAAAACCGCATTTTCCCAGTTTTGCGTGCCCGGCAGTGCCGGTTAGCTAGGGTATAACTATTCCCGGCTCCACAAAGACTCCCCTTCAATTTTTCCCTTGGAACTAGACCAAGTTTCAACTTAAACACTCAAGCCATTCATTTCTCAGCCCGGCACTTGCTCAAAACTCATAGCAAGCACTTATAAACCCTAGCACTACAGAAGGACAAGGCTTTCTATTCGACCTTACCAACCATTCAGTAAAACAGTTTACTGTACCTACCCAGACATGTCCAAAGGGCAGTTTCAGGTGTACTCTCCAGTCCAAATGGTGAGTCTGGGCCTTTTGAGGCTATGTTACAACTGTCTCATGTACACCGACAACCCTCTTCTTCTACCACCAAACACTAATACATGCGAGAAATGCAATTATGCAGCCAAACTGGAGGCTAAGCTCTCTCAACCCAAGACTGGATCAGACAGTCAAGAGGAGAGGGGAAATACTGGCATCACCACTTTTAGACCCATTAAACCAGTGCCAGCAAAAACACACATAAATACATGACAACGTACTCGGAGGCTCTAAATAAAAATCTGCAAAAGCAACAGAGCCTTCCAAAGCAGACATCCAAGCAACCTCCACCCCCCCCCCAACACAAATCATGAAATACATACTTCACAAAACCAGTGTGCCACGCAATCACAGCCCTCAAGGCAAAATAACATCCACTGCATAGTAGTAATAGATGACTGTATAGTCAGGCACACTGACGTCCCACTCACTAGGCTGAATAAGGGGAATGTTACTGTTAGCTGTCTGTCAGGTTCCAGGATCCGCCGCATAACACAAGCACTCAGTTCACTCCAGAACAAGTACAAATATGACTCTGTCATTGTCCATGTTGGTGTGAATGACCTGAGCCATACCTCCCCTGGACTACATGAAGAGAGACATGGAAGAGCTCTCTGATCACGTAGCCCAGGCCGGTATGACCCTGATCCTGTATAGCATCCTGCCCTCACCAAGAATGATACCACAGTATAAAGACAAAATTATCAATTTCAACAATTGGCTAAGTTTCTGATGTCATTCAAAGGGGATCCAGTGTCTGTCTGCCTGGGATGACATGCTCGACAAGGCATGCTGCTTCACTAGAGACAGCTTGCACCTGTCACCCTTAGGTTTTCGAATACTGGCCAATTCTCTTGCCAACCCCTATAGTGCCTTTTTTAGGCAATGCTCAAAAGACAACCCCACCGCCGTAAATAACACGAATAACAAAAATCTGAGGGTAATACTTCTCAATGCCAGAAGTCTAAACCTCAAAATGCACGCACTCGAGGCACTCATCAGTATGGAGAAAATCGATATATGTGCAGTAACAGAAACCTGGTTTAAGGCTCCAGAGAGCATCCCAGCACTACCGGGCTACAAACTCATACCATACATTTCGGCCACAGAACCCAGACTGAAAGACAAAAGGCAGGGGAGTATTCATATTCATCAAGGATACCCACACCTCCAGGTTAGTGGCACAGCACGATGCTTCAGAGATTATCCACGTGCAACTAACAACGGGCAAAACTGCAATTCAAATTGTAGCTTGCTACAGATCACCCACCATGTCCCAAGACCCCCATTCCGCATTTCTGGAAACACGGAGTAACATAAAGGTCCTACCAAACACCCTAATATTGGGTGATTTCAACTACCCAAACATTAACTGGGAGAACTACTCCAGTACTAACTCCCTTGCCCAAGATTTCCTAGAATTTATAAACTCAAACGCCCTGGAACAACTGGTCAACACTTCCACCAGAGATGACAACATATTGGACCTGGTCATCACCAACATGGGCGATCGGTGTTCCACACTGGAGGTCAACCCCTCGCTGGTTAGATCTGACCATAAACAAATCACTTTGGATATCCATATTCTGCCCCCACCCCCGGACAAGGAAACCACCGTGAAACACTTTTCAAAAGCAAACTTCACGTTACTTAAGATAGAGGTGGAAAGTTTCAAAGCCCCCATGCTAAAGGATAATGCCGTCCAAGCTGCAAAATCCTTTACTAATGCATTCTACGGGCACCTACAAGAATGCATGGATTGTGCTATCCCAAGCAAAACCAAGACGCACTCCTCTAAGAAAAGGAAACCAGTCTGGAGGACCCCTGCCATAAACAAGCTATACAATAGAAGGAAGAAACTAGTACAGAAAAAAGTAAAATCCCAAGAAGGGAAGACATCCCTGATCAGTATCAGCAAGAAACTACGATCCCTCATAAAATCGTCCAAGGCGAGCTTTGAAAACAAACTTGCCAAGGACTCCAAAAATAACCACAAGGCATTCTTTAGCTATGTCAAGAATCTAAGTGACAATGCTCAGATCTGCTCGGAGTTAGTGCAGAATGGCACAAAATGCACTGAACCAACCGATATTGCCAACATCCTGGCAGACAGGTTCAGTGCAAGCTTCACCCCCCCCCCTCACCCCCAAAAGGGCCCATAACCATACCAGAAGAATGTAGAGCCGCTGAAATCACAGACACTCAGGTTAAAATAGCCCTCTCCAAAGCCGAAAACACAGCATCAATGAGACCGGACGGTGTCCCAGACTGTGTTCTACACAAGCTCAAAGACGAACTAACCCCTCACTTAAACGCACTGTTCAGACTCAGCCTGTCAACAGACTATGTACCCATAGAGTGAATGCACAGCAACGGTTATTCAGTTCCACAAAGGTGGAGCCACAACAGACCCTTGAAACTATCGCCCTGTAAGCTTGACTAGCTTGGTTTGCAAAGTTATAGAGCGCATCATCATGGAACTCATTAACAGAGACATTGGGAACCTCCAAACACTGGACCTTACCCAGTTCGGCTTTAAGGGCAGATCATGCCTCCTAAACCTGGTGGACTTCTTTGAGACAGTTACCAAGGCTATAGATGAGGGAAAGGTGGTACACACAGCCTACCTAGACCTCGCAAAGGCCTTCAACACCATTCTGGTATTATAGGCAAGCTCACCAGCCTGAACGTAAACTCCTATGTCACAAGATGGTTGCCAGTTGGCTCACGGACAGAACCCACATGTTGCGAGTTGCGGTAGCTAGGTCTGACTCTAAACCGGTTACAAGTGGCGTTCCCCAGGGCTCAGTCCTAGGACCCCTTCTGTTCGGCATATACTTCTCAGAGGTACAGACAAGCACAGGAGGACTATGGCTGACCAAGTTCGCAGATGACTGCAAACTAGGGGCTAAAACTGACTCACTGGCTGACACAGACATCCTCCAAAAGGGTCTCACTGAGACGGATACCTGGTGTCAAAATCATAGCCTCAAGCTAAATGCCAAAAAGTGCATAGTTATTCCCTTTGGAAATAAAGTACGCAGAAACTACCACATAGGTGGTAGTCCCCTAAATACAGAAAACGTAATAAGGGATCTGGGGACCCAAGTAGATGGTAATCTCTCCTTTTATAATCACATTGCCAAAGTGGTTAGAAAATCCTTCTATGTGGCCCATCTAATCACAAAAGGGTTTGCATCCAGATCAAAAGAGATCATTGTGCCCCTCTACTCATCACTCATCAGACCCATCAATAGAGTACAGTGCTCCATTTGGGATGTACTTTAGAAGACAACTGCAACAGCTGGAAAGACCACAGAAGTACCTCACCAAGAGAATCACTGGCCTCAAACAGATGCCCTATGCAGCTCGACTGAAGAAACTCCAGCTGTACTCGGTTGCATACCGCCTGCTCAGAGGTGATCTGTGCCTGACATACAAGGCTATGTCCAACCCAGAATTGATGGACATGCTCCACCTAAAGAAAACCTTATCCCCTTGAGCCCCACGCTCTAGGGATCTAAACCTCACCACAACAATAAATATGACATGCTGGAGGGATAGATTCCTGTCCCAGAGACTTCCCATGCTTTGGAACAAGATTCCAGTCTACATTAGGCAGAGCGCTTCGCTAGCACTCTTCATGAGAAACCTTGACGAGTGGATGGAAAACCAAGTTTACCCCGGGGATCACTTCAGTGGCTCTGCTGGACAGAGGCACAGGGAACTAATCTAAGGGGGTTGCAAAAACCAGCACATTCTGGCTAGGCTTATAAATGCCTTCGAGCAGATAGCCTAGTACCTACCTATGAACCTACTTTCTGAATGGGTAGGGGAAGGACCAGGGAGCTGTAACATCACAGCATGGGTGAGTTTAGGATTGTCGTGGTGATGTCCGTTTGGAGAGGGAATTGGCCAGAAAACTACATGTATTCATTGGCCTTGATGCAGACTGCATCAAGCTTTTCCTGGGCAGAATAAAAGTTTTTTTGAAAGTGAAACCACCACAGTACAGTTAAGGTACTTTTCTAGTGGAGAGAAAAAATCTATTTAAAATATTTTAAATGTATTATTGTTTATTCATGGCAGGGACTGTAAATAGGGAGAAAAAGGACAGAGAAGTTGAACATTTAATAATAGAATCCCATCGTCGTCCTTTAAAAGCCTCCATCTTATGTAAAGCATTCCCGAAGGATAAGTTGTGGGAGAAGCAGAAGATAGGGTATCATCCGAATCTGAGTCAGGATAGGATTGAGGAAGGTGGTGCTCAGTATAGGACAAGTCTTCCTAATCTTCAGATCCCAAGGAGTCAGAATTTTCATTAATGGAAACATCCCTCCTCCTTTATCCTTGGTGGGAAGCTGTGCCTTGCTGAACTTCATAGATTTGAAGAAGGCTTTGAGCTATTGAGCTGTCTCCTGGGTTGTAGCAGTTGAGGAGTAGGTAGTTGCCTGGGGCAGGCTGACTGGTCTCTTCGGCTTGGGGTTCTTTTTAGTAACCAAAGCACAAGTGTTGGAAGCCTGCAGAGTAGCTCCAGCTGCAACTGAAAAGCCATTGGAGTAATCGTATCCAGTTGGCCTGCTACCATGGCAGCCTCACCTGAGTCATTGCATAACGAACTCTGACAACAAAATTTCTCCAGCATCTGCTGCATCTTTTTCCTTCTAATTTTTTTCTCTTTGTGTTTCCATGGGCAAGACAGCAGCCAAAGGCAAAGAATGAGAGGAAGGAAATGCAACCTAGTCAGAGAATTCCATGTGTCCGCAAGGATTTCTGCCCTACTCTTAACTCAAAACCTAGCACAATCATGACAACTAGAAATATTGAGGCCCCAGACAAAACAGAAGGAATGAACATTTTTGTGGGATTTATTTATCACACTTTAAGCAGTAATTGACCTTTTTAAACGTTAATCAAAAGAGACCAATCACAACTGGGTACTTATTGGAAAGTGAGAGAGAGTAACTCTGTTGAAAACTGAGATGACCAACAGATTGCGAACGTCTGATAATGGAGTAGCACACTGGATTGCATGGTTATAAAGAAATGAAGATGGTGCTGATGGATGCCAACCTTATAACCTGATATCCAGACATTTATCTTCAGTTGTCCGTCAGCTGGGGTTGATGTAAAGACTGTGGAAATCGGACCTGTCCTTGGCTTTTGCATGACTGAAAGACCCAAGAATCAGTACTGTAACACTGGTATACTCACAGCATCTTTTATGGTAAGTATGACATGACTGCACTTTCTCCTGTTTCTGCTCCATGTTGGAGCAGATTGTCGTTTCTGACAGGTTTGCTAAGAGATTGCCAAATAAGATGTCTTCAGAGAGGAATCTGTCTTGTATACCCTCCCAGCACATATCCACTGCTTTCAGATCCTTCAGGACCTACAGGAGTACCCCCAGAAGCTGATTTGGATGCATAATGCAGTAATTTTTGAAGATTATGTGATTGGCGTCCTCTCATTCCCTCTCTATTTTGAGGGTGGATTGGGCTGGTCTTTAATCTGCCATCTTAACTCCTTCATTGGCTCACTTTTCAGCACCCTGATGTCTGTATCCTCTGTACTGACTGGCATCCCTGACTTGATTCCAGCGGGTTTTGTTCTGATGCACTTGACCCAGAGACTCCTGGAGCAGACAGTAGTCTTTGGTGCCATCACACATGACCCCCTTTTGGTGTTGGAGCCCTTGATCTTTGAGACATTGGAACAGATCCCCTCCTTTATGCCTTCTACCATCTTGGTTTCAAGGATGCTTTTCTTGATGCCGCCAGCCTCTTCCTCTGGGTGGACCTGGCCACTGAGGTGGGCTTCTCTGATCCAGAAGGTGGTGCAGCCTTTCAAGTCTTTGGGGGGGGATCATTGCTACTCCATCGAGAAAAGAGGGGCAGTCATCCTTGGTGCCAGCTCAACCCTGTGACTCCCTCTCCTTTGTCTCAGCCCCACCATGCATCTGTGGGTCCACGCCAAGGGACTGGCGTCAAAACATGCACAACTGCACGATGAGTGCTCTGAAGAGTCTGATCTTACCTTCCCAGGGTTCTAAGAAAGAGGACATGCAAGAGAAGGCACATTAACAACCCATCAGAATCTGTCACTTCAGACAGACTCAAGATCGAGAAGATTCCCCCATGTCCTCCAGAAGATGCCACTTTTGGCAAGGTTCTCAAATTAATGTAGCAGAGGGGATGTAGCATAGAGCGTTGTCACCTCACAACAAGAGGTTCCCCAGTTCGATTCTTGGGTGCGGTGCTTTGTGTGTGGAGTCCGTATGCCATTCCTGTGTTTGTGTGGGTTTCTTTCAGGTGCTCCAGTTTCCTCCCTCAGTCAGAACACATGCAGTAGGTGGATTGGAGACACTAAATTGGCCATAGCTGTGAGTGAAAATGTGAGGCTGTGGTGTGGAAGAACTGCCACAGCAGGGCTAGCCACCTTGTGGTATAAACCTTGTGTCTAGATGATTGTCACTGAAGAAGTGACACCCCAACCCCATATGCAGAAATGGGAAAAAGGGATTATGGGTAGATGGATGTTGGGGATATTTGCCTGTTGATCTACCATCTCAGGACATCTTGGATTGTCCCCTCTGCAGACCGCTTCATTGATGTAGCTGTTAGGAGATTGTGAGAGAGCCCAATACCTGTGCATCAGACATGACAAGAACCGCAGACACCCCCTCCCAAAGGCAGACTATTTTGGGCCAAGGGTTATTTGGTCGATTCTATTGTGGCAGCTGACAGAGGGCATAGTTACTGTTCATTATTTCATAAAGTTCCTTTCTTCTTTCACCACCTGCTAGAGTAGTATCCACAGATGCCCCTTCCTTGGGTGGGGGTTTTACACGGAGAGGGTAGTCCAAATCTTTTAGCGGTCTGAAAAGACCAGTCTTCACATCCTTGTCTTGGGGATGCTGGTAGTCCTCCTTGCATTTCAGGAACTACAGAACCTCCTGCCTCCAGGGGTGATTTGTATTCAAAGCGACAATGTCCCAGTAGTTTGGAACATCAGCAAGCAGGGAGACCCAGATTATTCCCTATATGATTGTGTGTGTGGCAGTGGGCAATTGCTTTGCAACACTTTCTAATAGCAAAACACATTTCCGGGAAGGTCAGGTTGTCTTGCCTACAGGTTAGCAGCGCTGTCATAATTCCTTACAAGTGAGTTTTTAATCCAGAGGGCAGTACATCGGATAATCGGACATCGCGGCCAGCCTTGCTACAGTCTCTCTACTTCACTATCCCACACCAAATGCAGCAACTTCTTTGGCAGATCCTGTTGGAAGGACAGTCCCTGAGACTTGCTGTAGTCAAACAGTGGCCTCTCAGGCTGTACTGTGCATTTCTCTTTTGCCTCCGAGTCCATGTTTTTTGCAGGAATCAGATAAGTGTAGAGCCACTGTGATCCTCATTGCCCCATAGTGTCCCAGACAAATTTGGTTTGCTCTCATAAGGTCTTCCACCAGGAATCCCCTTTGTATCTTAGATCCCATGCAGGATCTGCTATCTTACCTATCTGAAGATCCTCATCTGGATGCACACAACCTCCGACTAGTTGCTTGGTTTCTCAAGTTCCATTGATGACCAGTGACCCTGCTTTGGCTAGAGATCAGGATCTTATCTCTATTCCAGAAGGAATCCACTCATGAAGTTTACCATGGTAAGCTAATGCATTTTGCACTTTAAGCAGCAGCATAAATATCGACTTTCTCACTGCTTCTGTTCCAGGCATTTTACACTTCTTTGCAAGTATGTTAAACTCATGTTCCAGTTTTTCTGTTAAGGCGCAGTTAGCAGCTGTCTTAAATTTTCACTTGGTTGCTAAGGTGGTTGGTTGGCTTCTAATAAGCTTTGCAAAGCTTTTATCAAAGAAGTTTTCCTTCTCCTTCCCCCAGTTAGAGCCCCATTGCATCTATGGGATGTCAGATTCATACTGGAGGTTTTAACCAATTCACCACTTGAGCCGGCATCTTCAGCACCCTTGAAATTTCTTTCCTGGAAGACATTGTTCTTGCTGGCTATTACTTCCAGAAGGGAATCAGAGTTGGTCTCTTTCCTCTATCTTTCCATACTTGATTTTCCATGAGAACAGGGTATCTGTGCATATCCCCCCCCCCCCCCATTTGTCTTCAAGGTGGCTTCTGGTGCAGATTTAAACCAGGTTGTCAGTTTACTACTACTATCATTCCACTCAGGCAAAAGCATTTCTGGTTCATCCAGTGCCCTGGGCCAGTACTATGAACCAGTGCCCTGTTCCTTCAGCTTTTCAAGTGAATAGCAAAAAAAAAATAGAGCTCTATTGTAATAAGCCAGTCAATATATTGTAAGCAATCAGCTTATTACAGTTAGATCTACCCGCAACCCCAGCTGGACATGCGTACTGGTGGCCATATCCGGACACCCACCCCCAGCCATTCAGATCCCATTTCTGTGCCCTGCCCCAGCCCACCTTCAACATATACTTCTTTTAAACTATAGTAAACAGTTGCTGCAGTTTATACCCTGTCAGCATAGAACACTGCAGAGCTAATGTTTTAGTTTTGAAAAATTCCTCTTTTTTTAAACTATAGCAAACTGTTTGCTACAGTTTATATCCTGCCTGCATGGAGCACTGTAGTGCTCATGTTTTAGTTAAAAATAAATATATATGAATGAAATGTAGGTAAAATATATTTATATATCAAATAAATGTGTGTGTGTGTGTGTGTGTGTGTGTGTATATATATATATATATATATATATATATATATATATGTGTGTGTGTGTATATATATATATATATATCTATATCTATAGATATAGAAATATATATATAGATATAGATTTATATATATATATATATATATATATATATATAAATGTATATGTGTGTTGTGTATATGGGTCCATGACAGAAGAACGAAATGCCGGATCACCAACGACCACATCGCCGAGACGACATCACAGACAGCAGACATCCCCTACAAAGGTAAGTTAAGGTATTACGGAACAGAACACATTTCCGTTCCCGTAATAATCACATTAAAATGTGTATAGCAGGGGGGCAAGCCCCCCTGCACCCCCCCCCTTCTTAAATATACCAACTCTGAGATCGCATTACAGTGAGGGAATAGGACTAACTCCCATTCCGCACTACTCACCATTGTTGGGGATGTCTGCGATGTCGTCTCGGCTATGTGGTTGTCGGTGATTGGCATTTCGTTCTTCTGTCGTGGACCCGTATATATATATATATATATATATATATATATATATATATATACACACACACACACACACACACACACACACGTACGTGTGTGTGTGTGTGTATTTTCTTTTTCCTAAACCTAACCCCCTACCCACATTAAAATTCTCCACCGGTGCAACAAATCTTCCATGGACCAATATATCACCAGTGCTCCTACCCTGTTTGTATGAAATATGTGGTCTTTTTTTTTTTTTCTAAAATTTTCACAAAATCTGTATGCTGCACTAAAACTCAGTAAAAATTTAGTAACTTAATCAGCTCAGTACTAAGACTGTGTCTAATAAAGAATATTTGTTCTCTCCCAGCCTCTTTATACATAGGGTTTCCCTATCTATAATAGTCCGAAAATGTTCCTGAACATCCTTATTTAACTTTAGATCTTCTAACAATATGGTTGGCGATATATTGTTATGAAGTTCCAGAGAATTTTAGGTTTGACAGTGTTGGGATGGTTTATGCACTTAAATGCCTGTGTGCGAAGTTTTATATTGGTGAGAGTAAAAGGGCATTTGGAACAAGAATAAGAGACCATATTAGGGATATAAAAAAGGCAAAATAGAGAGTCCTGTAGCTTTGCATTTTAAAGTTTTTCATAATAGTAATGTGGAGGGACTTCAGGCAGCTGTTTTGGAGCAAATATGCATTAGGCCATTTGATGAAATTAATGTAAAGAATAAACTGCTTCAGAAAGAATCTGTTTACATCTTGAAGTTTGATACATTGGCCCCTAAGGGGTTAAATTTAAAGTGCAATTGGAGAGTGTTGCTTTAATTGTATAGTTCATTGATTAACTCAATGAATGTAATTAATATATTTGTATATAAGGAATGTTTGTGAGATGTTTTATCTGTAAAAGCTGTTGAAGCTGAGGCACTAGAGAGTTTTAAGAGTTTTTTATTTTGTTATAGTAAAGCAGTTTTTCGTGGATTCCTGTCCATTGGCTTTGTGGTTTGCTTCTATTTGTTTTCCTTGTGGTTGATGCAAATACTGTAAACATGTTTGAAAAATAATATTACCACACCAGATAGTAACAGTTCCCCTAAATCAACAAATGCACCCACAGGCATTACATTTTCTACAGTTAAGATTGCTTAGTAAAGCCCATGTTCTAGTTTGTGTTCCTGATTATACTGATGGCTCCATCTACTTATTTGTATTCCTTTCCCAGATGTGAGCAGCAGTTTGTATGCTTTCAGTAAACATTGACCTTTTGCCCTAAGAAAAAGTACACTGGCTACTTAAACAAAACTGTGCACTGTCTTGTTAAATGCATTAAAGTATTAAGGCTGCTAGGGAGGCAGTTACTTGTGCATCTTATTCACTTCCCACAATTTCAGACTTCATTATTTTTCACTTCTTGCCAATGTACCTCTAAATGCTAATTACTGGGGTGATAGATGTTTGAAGTGCTGTATGTTTTCAGAGGACTGATTGATTATTGCATATGGAGACAGCTGTTCCCCAAGTATAATCAGTGGGTAATGAAAAAACAGCTAGTGACTTAGCAGGTACGTGAAACAATGTTTCTAAATTTCACTTAGAAGGCACCACACAGACTTTTCTTGGTAAAATTACTTGTTCTGTAGACTGTCAGATCATTTGGTAATGGAAAAATAGGTAATGGCTTGATAAATACAAGAAAACTACCATTTCCACGTCTTTCATCATTTGTCTTATTTTTCACACGTTTACTTAAAAAAAAAAAAAAAAAAAAAAAAAAAAGTTTCTGTAGCTTAAACTAGCGTCTAATGTAGATGTCCACCCCTGTAAAGACAGGGTTGATAATTATCTTAGATGTTCTTCGTGTTTCACTGTTGCAGTCATTACATTTGGGTAATCTGCTGGCAGGTTGCCCTCAGTCGGCCTGAATAACAAAGTCTTGGGTCCTGCGTCAGTTGCTGTCTCCTCTTCCATGACGTCAGGTCGTTAGGGGTATAAAACATGCAGCCGACGCCATTTTATCCAGTCTTTCTTGCCGCACGGTGCTCGAAGCAGAAGCAGTTCGCAAGTGCCAGTCGGCCGACTCCTGAAATTTTCGCATTCGAGTTTCAGAACCGAAGTCTTCAAACTGAAGCTAAGCAACCCCATTGGGGAAACTTTTTCTTGCTCCTTACTGATGTCAGTAAAAGTTAATAATTGCGTTACTTTTGGGAAGCAAATACCTCATAAGGATTTCCATTTATACTGTATTCCTTGCCTAGGCCCAGATCATAACATGCCTTGCTGTCAGTTTTGTGCTAGATTTAACCAACGCACTATTAAGCATCTGTATAGTTTTGCTTCTAAATATTTTGGATCAAGATTTAATTATCCTGAAATGTCGTCCGTTAGTATTCCGACTACCGGAGTTCACAAAAAATGCAAAGAAAGACAGGGACAGACCGTTGAGGTCCAAAACCGACGACGAAGCTTCTCCTAAGCCAGTCGCCGGTACTCAGTGAGGTGCTTTCGCAGCCCCTGATACCCGCTTCTTTTGAGTTGCAGGCCTCTACTGAGACCCATGCGGAGTCTGATATGCCGCGAGATTCTCAGCGTATTGAACCTGCGGATGTCTCTCCCTTGGATGGGTCTGGAGCCGCTGAACAGGCACCGGCTTCTGAGGGTGTTTTCAGGCCTCAACATTTTTATATAAAACAGATGCCAGCCTCAAAAACAAGGTCAAAAGCATCTTCTATGTCTAAAAAACTGACGCATGAGCCCACATGCTCAGGCCCCTGTGCCTAAAAAACAGATTATCAAAATGGCTGAGGACTTAATTACCTTGATCAGGGGTTCCCAAACCCCCCCCCCCCCCCATGCTAATAGGCCTAGGCAAGGCACTGATTATGAATCTTCAGATCAGGTTTCCATTTCTACTGATTCCTCTTCTGATCAGGAATTTTCCATTCCACCCTATGAGGATTCTGATGCAGGATCCATCCCGTCTGCTTCTCCTCCTGAGGATTACTGTTTTGGTGAAATTTTGCATACTTTAAGGGAACATTTTCACTGGGAGAGTCAGGACTTCTCTGAATCAAAAAAGAGGCTTAGGGATTTCCTTCTTCCTCAGCATAGGCCTTTGGCTATACCTCCTTTATTAGACATTGTTGATGATGTGTTTTTGGAATCAAGCATGGCTCCTGATTCCCTACCTCTGGCTCCTAGTAAGCCAGACAGATATTACAGGGTTCCTGACTCTCACACATTTCTATTCAAAAATCCTGCTGCTGACCCTGAGACTATTTCACAGGGTCCCAAGGGTGTGAATGGCCTCTACACCCAAAAATCCTACCCCCTCTGATTGAGATTCCAGGGCACTGGATAGATGGGGAAAGAAGGTTTATACCTCTGCTACCTTGGCAATCAGAGCCTTAAACCTCCAATTTCATATGCTTAAATATCAACAGCATGTTATGCGCCTACTGAAACAGAAAATGATGTTGATTTCTGATTGTGTGGAAAATAAAGAATTACAGGAATTATTGCATTCAGCAGAACAGGTTGGAAAGCATACTTTGCAATGTGGTTTTGATTCCTTGGAGGCCTCTTGCAGGGCCGCAGTTACCGGATCTGTGATTAGAAGGCATGCCTGGCTCAAGGAGCAAAATCTGCCTGATCATGTTAAAGCTGAATTTTTGGATGCCCCTTGCAGCATGACGCTCTATTTTGGTAATAAGGCAAAAGAGGTTTTAAAGAAAATGGAGACAAAGCTAAATCTATGCAAACTGTAAAAGATTTCTTGCAAGTGCAGCCACCCAGGTTCAGTAGGCACTGGCCTACTAAATATTGGTCCTTTCCGGTGTCCAACAGAGCCCACTCAAGGCACTCAAAAGGCTCCAGATACCAATCACAGGGTTCTTACAGGTCAAAGCAATGGGGTGCCTCCACCTCCAAATCTGGAGGAAACAAAGGACAACCCTACAGTAAGCAGTCTCAATGACTTTCCTCTACCATCACCAATCACTTATCTTTTGGCAGCCCCCTTGGGGGGAAAGCTAGCACTTCATGCAAAAAATTGGCAGTTAATTACCCAGGACAAGTGGGTATTGAACATAGTATCCCAGATGTACAGATTTCATTTCCATACTTTGCCAATTCCAAACGAATGGCCAGATCTGCCACAAAACCAGTGGGCAGAGGCTCAGAATCAAGTTATGTCCTTCATGGATATGAGGGCTATTCATCCAGTACCAGAAAAGGAAAAAGGACAATGTTTTTATTCAAGACTCTTCCTGGTACCCAGAAAAGACTATTCTTGGCGTCCAATACGGGATTTGTCAATTTTGAACACGTTCCTGGACATTCCAAAATTCAAAATGCTGACTTTACAACAACTACTGCCTATGCTGGGCAGAAACGCTTGGTTAGTGACTCTAGACTTAAAAGAGGCATACCTGCATATCCCAATAAGGGAATCATGCAGAAGATACCGCCGCTTCAAGGCAGATGTTCTGCATTACCAATTCTCTGCACTGCCCTTTGGCTTATCTACTCACTCAGGGTCTTTACAAAGTGCCTGGCCCCAGTAATTGCATTCTGCAGACAGAGGTGTACAGATTTATCCTTATCTGGATGACTGTCTCATTCAAGCAGAGGACAAGGACACTCTTCAACATCTGGCATTTGTAAAGAGGCTTCTAACATGCCTGGGGTACACTATAAACAAAAAGAAATACCAACAGGTACCCTCTCAAATAGTTACATTCCTGGGTGCAAGCTTGAGTACAACTGCCCAGATGGCTTACCTCACGCCAAACAAATGGCAACAAAAACCCAGTTATCTGCAAGACAAAATCTGCAGGCTTTGGGGTTCATGGTATCCTGCATTCTGCTAATTCCATATGCAAGACTGCATATGAGGAAACTTCAATGGTACCTAAAACGTTTATGGAGCCAACATTGTCACAGTCTGGAAACAATGATATCTCTCATTCCCTGCCTACAACAGGAGTTTCTTTGGTGGGCGGAGACATGTTACCAAAACCAGGGACTGTCTTTCACTCTACCCCCTGCCACCCAAACCCTAACTACAGACGCATCAGACTATGCTTGGGGGCCCCACCTGGCGGGGAGATGCATTCAAGGCAAATTGAGCCCAAAACAAATGCATCTGCATATCAACCAGAAAGAGATGCTAGCTGTTCAGAATGCTCTGACAGCCTTCAAGGACTTAATTCATCCAGGACAACTACTGATAAAGACGGGCAACACCACGGTTATGTGGTACATAAGCAGGGGGGTACACATTCCTACCCCCTTTGCAGACTAGCCATGACATTGTGGAACAAGGCTTTGACTTACCAAATACATCTTCAAGCTCAATTCCTGCCAGGAAAAAAAAATACTCTGGCAGGCGACCCAAGCAGAAATCTTATGGACCCAAACAAATGTAAACTGGATCCACAAATCTTCAGCATGTTTGCATGGAAATGGGGGAGCCCAGACATGGATCTATTTGCCTCTCCCCAAAATTATCAGCTGGACAAATTCTGCACAAGAATTCGTCACAAAAAAGCATGGAAAGTGGGCACCCTATCCTTCAGTTGGAAAAACCCATCAGTCTATGCCTTTCCCCCTCTGTCTTTTCTCTCCAAGGTCTTACTAAAAGTCAGACAGGAAAAAACAAAAATGATCCTAGTTGCTTCTGACTGGCCCCGACAACACTGGTACCCACTTCTAAGGAATGTCTCAACTCCCCCCTTGGTACTTGCCTCAAATACCTCATCTACTGTCTCAGCAGAACAATCAAATTCTGCACACGCAGCTCCAAACTCTGAACATTGCAGCATTATTCAAACACCACCTCTCAGTAAATCTGTGATGGATGTCATTTTGGAAGCCAGAAGGCCTAGTACTAGAAAATCTTATGCTGATAAATGGAAGAGATTCTGTGCTTGGAACCAAGCACAAGGAACAGACACAGCAAAGCCCAATATTCCTCAGATTTTACAATGTTTGACTGAGATGCTTGACAAGGGCCTATCTTTTTCTTCAATAAAAATCCATGCCTCTGCCATCTTGGCTCATTAGAACACAGAGCCTCCCCTCTTTTCTCATCCTCTGCTTAAACAGTATCTTAGAGGGGCCAAAAATTTAAGGCCTCCCAGAAGATCTCCAACTCCTGCATGGGACCTCAATTTCGTGCTGGAAAAACTCACCCTGCCTCCTTTTGAACCAGCAGCTACTGCGGATATAGCATTTCTATCTTGGAAAACAGCTTTTGTCTTGGCAGTCACTTCAGCAAGAAGGGTTTCAGAACTGTAGGCTGTCATGGCAGTGGAGCTTTTTATTATATTTTACCCGGACAGGGTGTCCCTCAGGACCAATCCTTCTTTTATGCCTAAGGCTCTTAACCAGACCATTCATCTGCCAACATTTTACCCAAATCCACAGAACAAGGGGGAGTGGATTCTGCATTCATTGGATGTACACAGACAACTAAGATACTACTTAAACAGGACCAAATCTCTAAGAAAATATGAGTAACTACTGGTAGCATTTGCTGCAGGGTCAGAGGGGAAGGCTATATCAAAGCAGACTATTTCTAAGTGGATAAGCCACTGCATTTGTTTCTGCTATTTGCACCATAGTAAACCTGTGCCCAAGGGGATCAAATCACATTCCACCAGGGCTGCCTCCACTTCAGCAGCTTTTCTCAGAGGAGTTCCAACCAAAGACATTCTAGAAGCTGCTACTTGGAGCTCTGTTCATACCTTCACAAAGCATTATCATTTATCTCTCTTTTCCAAATCCAGGGCAGGCTTTGCCACTGCAGTCCTGCAGGGCCTTATAGCCGCTCCTAATGCTGTTTAGTTCCATCCTCCCATCCATAGCTTTCGGATTCTACCCAAATGTAATGACTGCAACAGTGAGACACTAAGAACATAGTACAGTTGTGTATACTTACCATAAATGTAGATGTTCGAGTGTAGTCACTGTTGTAGTCCAGGTTACCCACCCGCCATCCCCCTTTCTATACTTTTCCTTTCCTTCACTATACTCAAAAGCCTTTGTGGTGTATCTGCTCTTAGTTGAAGGTAAAGTTTGTTTCTAAAAGTGCATCTATATATTTACTGTTTATATAATATATATATATATATATATATATATATATATATATATATATATTTGCTCCCCATTTGGAGGGGACCTGACATCTGGGGCAAGAAAAACTGAATAAAATGGCATCTGCTGCATGTTTTATACCCCTGACGAATTGACGTCATGGAAGAGAAGACAGCAGCCAACGCAGGACCCAAGACTTTGTTATTCAGGCCAACTGAGGGCAACCTGCCAGCAGATTACCCAAATGTAATGACTGCAATAGTGAATACACTCGAACATCTGCATTTATGGTAAGTGTACACAACTGTACTTTCTACATATAGTGTGATCACTACATGTCTGTCTACATCCCTCTACCCAGCAGCCCAAGATCACAGTGTTATATTAACTTTAACTTGTTTCTCTCCACCTCCCACCCTGCCATGGTGAAAATCCTCGGTGCATTACAACTAAGAAAAATATTTTCTTGCTTTCTTATTTTAACATATAAAGCAATCACTGATAACTCCACCTCACATTTAGAATGCCCCTGACAGCAACCTATCCAATATCCAGAACTGCTTTGTTTTATAACCTACAATATTTCACAAAATGTTTTATACAAATACCAGTTAAAATATATTTTACTAAAGTTACATCTTCAGTCCCTTGACGTTTTCCTCCAAAACATTTATAACATAAAGTGGGGAATATGCTTTATAGTTTACCCTCCTGTTTAACACAGTCAACAAAAATTCCATTCTTATTCAGCCTCCACTTCTTGCAAAGCCACATTTTGTACATCTAATTCATATATATATATATATATATATATATATATATATATATATATATATATATATATATATATATATATATATACACACACTTGTACATATACATATATATATATATATATATATATATATATATATATATATATATATATATAAAATGGGACTGATGCTTTACAGTCTCCCATTTGACAGTGTTGTTGGTTGTTTTGCTGGATGTCAGTGTCTGTCAACACCAGTCTCCAGTTTAAATTCACAGGACTTTGATTCATCCAGTCAGCTCCTGTGTTTTTCTATTGCGCAAGCATTTTCCTTTGGAACAGTGGGAAAGGTTTCAATGGTAAAGTTTCTCTATGGGCTTTATCTTCAGAATAATAAGCAGCAGAGTCCATTTATGTTTGTTGGCTAAACTATTTTTATTTCCTCCTTAGCCTGTCCTGCATCCACAAGCATATTTTATTTTCCAGGGAAAATTTTTCTGAAAATGGCTGATTTCAGAACATTGAATCCCACACCTGCCTGTTGACATTCCCTGATTGGTGGGACAAACTTGCTTCTCTTCTGCCTTTTATGTACTGTAAACAGTCATTTTCCACAAACACTGTATTGTCTCCATTTTTAATGCTTTCTTTCTGCCAAAATGTTGTCACTAGTCCCTGTTTCTGCTAATATGATTGCGTCTGCTAATGTATGTCTTGGCTACTTTCTCATGGCCATGTTGGGGGCATATAGGCAAATGTGACTTTCAGTTAACAAATCCTGCTATGGAACACTTTTCCAATTGTTTATTTGTATTTTCATAAAATTAATACAATGTGCTTCCAGCTGTGTAGTATAACAAAATAATTTCAGGTTTTCTGTGCATGCTCTTTATTCTAACTGCTGTTTTTGGGAAAAGAGCCCCATATAACTTTTCTTAATTTCAGCCTCTGATTTTTGCATTTTTGTCAGCTCATCTAAGTAGCTAATTAAAACTTCTATTTTCAAGCCTTTTTTGTTATTTAACCATATATATTCCTTTAGTGATTCACTTATTTTAAATACCTCTGAGTGCATTTGATTTTTTCCTCTAAATCAGCAGAGTCAGTCTCCTGTATGAAAGCTGAAACTTGAACTGTTTTTAATAGATTCTTCCCATCCATAGTTCTCTCAATTTCTAGTGGATTTTCTGTTCGTTTTTCCAAACTCCTCCTCCTTTGCTAGCATCCAATTATTGTATTTACAAGCCAACAACTAAATGTTATCCAGTCTGATTGTTTTTTTTAAACAGTTGCAGTTTTCACACTGGGAGAGGTGTAATAAACTTTTTGAACAGTGTGCAGTTGTCAAGGATATCCTGCAGTTGTGTATATAAGGTTGTATGTATGTGTGTAATGTACAAATGTACAGGTGTGTATCTAAATATATAATATACACACACACCTGCATGTGTGTGTATGTATGTGTGTATATGTGTATATATATATATATATATATATATATATATATATATATATATATATATATATATATGTATATATATATATATATGTGTGTATATACACACACACACTGGATATAAAAAGTTTGCACATCCCTGTTAAAATGCCACATTTTGGTGATATAAAAAATGAGGCCACAATAAGTCATCAAAACTTTTCCGACCTTTAATGTGACCTATAACCTGTGCAATCAATTGAAAAACAAATCTGTTAGGGGAAAAATATAAAAAATAAAAAATGTACAATACGCTGGTTGCATAAGTGTGCACATCCTTAAACTAATACTTTGTTGAAGCACCTTTAGATTTAATTACAACATTGTCTTCTTGGGTCGTAGTTTATCAGCATGGCAAATCTTGACTTGGCAATATTTGCCCACTCTTGCAAAAGCGCTCCAAATCTGTCAGATTGTGAGGGCATCTCTTGTTCACAGCCCTTTTCAGGTCACCCCACAGATTTTCTATTGGATTTAGGTCTGGGCTCTGGCTGGGCTATTCCAAAACTTTATTTTTTTTCCTGGGGAAGCCATTCTTTTGTTGATTTGGATGCATGCTCAGGGTCATTGTTGTGGTGAAAGGTGAAATTCCTCTTCATCTTCAGCTGTCAAGCATACGCCTGAAGGTTTTGGGCCAAAAGTCACTGGTATTTGGAACTGTTCATAATTCCCTCCACCGTGACTGAAGCCCCCGTTCCAGCTGAAGAAGAGCAACCCCAAAGCATGATACTGCCACCACCATGCTTCACCATGGGGATGGTGTTCTTTTGGTGATGCAATGTGTTGTTTTTGCGCCAAACGTACCTTTTAGAATTGTGGCCAAAAAGTTCAACTTTGATCTCATCAGACCATAACACATTTTCTCACATGCTTTTAGGAGAATTGATTTATTGTTTTGCAAATTTTAGCTTGGCCTAGATGTTTTTCTGTGTTGGAAAAGGCTTCCGTCTTGCAACCTTACCGCATAATCCAGACATATGGAGAACACGCGAGATTATTGTCACGTAGTACACAACCAGTACTTGACAGAAATTCCTGCAGCTCCTTCAGTGTTGCTGTAGGTCTGTTGGCAGCCTCCCTGACCAGTTTTCATCTTGTGTTTTCATCAGTTTTGGAGATCCGTCCAGTTATTTGCAACATTACTGTTGTCGCATATTTTCTCCACTTTTTGATAACTGTCTTCACTGTGTTCCATGGTGTATCCAATGCTGTGGAAATTTTTTTTGTACCCTTCTTCTGACTGATACCTTTCAAAAAATGAGATCTTTGTAAGCTGTCTGTGAACCATGGCTTTTGCTGTAGCAGGCAACTGAGTAAATGTCAGGAAAATTCTACTAAGACAGCTGAACTTTATTTGAGGTTAATCAGAGTCTCTTTAAGTAAATGCAGGTGTTTACCCAAGAAGACTGAATGCTTTAATTAAATCAAAAGGTGCTTCAACAAAGTATTAGTTTAAGGGTATGCACACACAACAAAGTATGGAAGTGCACACTCATGCACGCAGCATATTGTACGTTTTTTATTTTTTATATTTTTTCCCTAACAGATTTGTTTTTCAATTGAATTGTACAGGTTATAGGTCACATTAAAGGTGGAAAACATTTTGAAATGATTTATTGTGGTCTCATTTTTTTATATCACAAAAATCTGGCATTTTAACAGGGATGTGTAAACTTTTTATATCCACTGTATGTATGTGTGTGTGTATATGTAAAAAATATATATGTATATGTGTGTATATATGATGTGTGTGTATGTGTATATTCTTTATATATAAATGTGTGTGTGTGTGTGTATGGGAACATGTAAATTTGTTGAGCTGTGATTTAATGACCAATGGCTCAAAAACCACTTGATTGAATTACAACCAAGCTAAAGTCAGGAATGGGACCCATGTTAAGGCCTGTTTCTGAGGTGAAATTGGACAGTAGAGAACTAACCCTCTGTTAGGATCCATGTTCCAGTCTTTTGCTAACTTGAGATTCTATGAAAAGATTTTTGTTGAGCCATGGTTTACTAAGTCATGGCGCGACAAAGTGTGTATATCTGCATGCACACTCATGTTTGTGTGTGTACTTGCCTGCATATGTATAGCTCTGTGGTAATTATTCAGTCATGCAGGTGATTGAACTTCAAAATGTCAAACCCAAAAGGTCAAACCTCAACTCACTGAAAATATAAATGCCAAAAAAAAAAGCGAAGCGGCAAGCAAGATTGCAGAACTGTGGGAAAAGGACCAGTTCCCACTCCCCAGTGTACCACTGCCTCCCTCAAGCAGTCGCTGACATGTGGGGGGGGGGAATTTGGGGGTAAAAAATGTGTAGAAAGGGCAAGCCCCTTGCACCCTCCTTAGTGCCTGCTACTTAAGTATACCAACTATGAAAACACACAACAATGGGGAAAGATCAAATTCCCATTCTTAGCTATATTGTCATCTCCCACAAGCAGGAAATATATGTACATATACATTTTATGTATATATCATATGCATATACTCATTTGGAAGTATAGATACATTCACCCCCTTTGCTATGGTTTTTGCAGAATTCATCATCTGTTTGCCGTATGACCTTATTGTAGGCAGCATAGTGTACATTGTGAATGTGAACTTATCTGGTTCTGGACTACACAGCGTGTGCTTTGTCATTTTGGCACTAGGTTCAGGGGAATAACATGGATGATGTTCATAATGACAAGGGGAATTTTGAGCAGGAAGTTAATACCCTGCACTTCAGAGGGGGAGGTTGTAGAAGTTTTGTTCTGACATGGAGGGATGAGAAGAACCTGTTAGTGATGTGGTAGACTAGATGACCACTGAGAAGAGAAACAAAAAGGAGAATTTAGCACTGACTAAGCGAGTAATAAGTAAATTGTTTAGTAAAAAATCAGTGGATCGTAATCGGAATCAAGTGGTTGGATATGGCATAAGGGTGTAGTATAATAGAAATGTAATATGCTGTAATGATGTGTTACTTGGCTTAATAGAGGACTATAAATTTAAGCAGAGGTGATTATTCTGCCTTTTGTTCTAACTGAGAACAGTGAATTGCTGAAGGATCCTCAGACAGTTGTGTGGATGCTGAGGTCAAAGAACAAAACATCTTGGCGAGCAGTGTTCTCGATTCCTTTGTTCCAGAGACTGAGATCAAAGAAGGTCAAACGAGAAGGCTGGCGAAGAAAAAGAGAGGCTTTGCTCGGAGATGGCTACAGTCAGATATGCAGGTTGGCAGACACCAGTCAGTTTGTGGGTCCTGAAGGACAGGGCAGTTCTGCAAGAGCCAAGAAGAAAGGAGCTGTCCATCAGAGCAGCGAGAATGTGGAGCAGAGAGAGCAAGATGGAAAGAAGCAGATTGATGAAAAGCAGTTGTTACAAGCTGCATCCTTTTCAGAAGCAATGAAATGCAGGAAAGAGGGGAGAACTTTACCTGACCAGCAAAATAACATGGTAAGATTTTTTTTTCCCTAGGGATGTTGAGTGAACTTAACTTAAGCAGGAAAGGAACTTAGAATAATTAAAAAAAATTTTATCCTTGAAAAAGATATGCTTTGCTCCATGTAAATGGTGACGTTGTTGAGGTGAGGTTTGGGAATTGATCATTTAAAAAATGTTAGGAAGTAATAAAGTTGATATTTAGAAAGACGTGTTGAAGTAAGAGCTTGAAGCTACCTTGCTTTCCTGCTTTACTAGTTTAGTCCAGTTTCAGAGTTGCTGATTCCTGGGCTTTGGTTGTAGCTCCTGTGTACTGTTTCCTTGCCTTATTTGGGGGAAGGGAAGCTACCTTGCTTACCAGTGGGAGTGGGAAGCATTGAGCTGCCTTTTGTCCAGTTTTGTGAGGTTTCAGCCAGTAACTAGTAGTTTATTGGTCGTTTTGGGCCAGTTTCTAGCTTTTTCCAGCCCCCTGGTATAAAACTTTCAGCTTGTACCTACTCAGCACAGACTCCACGTGGGCCAGCAGAGTAATCCAGGCTGCAGAGAGCTGAATAAGCGACTTTTCTTGATACTAAGTATATTTTTTGTTGCTTTCCACATCTGAATACCTAGCAACTGTATTTACTGCCTTTCTGTTACATTGAAGCTGTTTTACTGCATTTAACTTAATATTGCACTTGGAATCCTTGTTTGTTACTATTTGACTGTATTTGTAGCAAATTCTTCTGTGTAAGCTGTAGTAGCTGATTCATAGCATTTATAAGTGTTTGCTGTACCTGTTTCTGCCTGTTTTGTGAAAAAAGAAAAAAGAAAAAATATCTCTTGTTTTTCCTGCTTTACTAGTTTAGTCCAGTTTCAGAGTTGCTGATTCCTGGGCTTTGGTTGTAGTTCCTGTGTACTGTTTCCTTGCCTTATTTGGGGAAGGAAGCTACCTTGCTTTCCTGCTTTACTAGTTTAGTCCAGTTTCAGAGTTGCTGATTCCTGGGCTTTGGTTGTAGTTCCTGTGTACTGTTTCCTTGCCTTATTTGGGAGGCTACCTTGCTTACCAGTGGGAGTGGGAAGCATTGAGCTGCCTTTGTCCAGTTTTGTGAGGTTTCAGCCAGTAACTAGTAGTTTATTGGTCGTTTGGGCCAGTTTCTAGCTTTTCCAGCCCCTGGTATAAAACTTTCAGCTTGTACCTACTCAGCACAGACTCCACGTGGGCCAGCAGAGTAATCCAGGCTGCAGAGAGCTGAATAAGTGACTTTTCTTGATACTAAGTATATTTTTGTTGCTTTCCACATCTGAATACCTACCAACTGTATTTACTGCCTTTCTGTTACATTGAAGCTGTTTTACTGCATTTAACTTAATATTGCACTTGGAATCCTTGTTTGTTACTATTTGACTGTATTTGTAGCAAATTCTTCTGTGTAAGCTGTAGTAGCTGATTCATAGCATTTATAAGTGTTTGCTGTACCTGTTTCTGCCTGTTTTGTGAAAAAAAGAAAAAATATCTCTTGTTTTTCCTGCTTTACTAGTTTAGTCCAGTTTCAGAGTTGCTGATTCCTGGGCTTTGGTTGTAGTTCCTGTGTACTGTTTCCTTGCCTTATTTCCTGGAAGGGAAGCTACCTTGCTTTCCTGCTTTACTAGTTTAGTCCAGTTTCAGAGTTGCTGATTCCTGGGCTTTGGTTGTAGTTCCTGTGTACTGTTTCCTTGCCTTATTTGGGGGAAGGGAGGCTACCTTGCTTACCAGTGGGAGTGGGAAGCATTGAGCTGCCTTTTGTCCAGTTTTGTGAGGTTTCAGCCAGTAACTAGTAGTTTATTGGTCGTTTTGGGCCAGTTTCTAGCTTTTCCAGCCCCTGGTATAAAAGCAGCTGCCACTGTTGCACACTAGGGCAGTGCGGTTAAGCAGGTTTAAACTATTCGGCTACCTAAAGTCCACTCTTCAAATTTTCCCTTAAAACTACCTTCCTCGAACTATACTACTGATCAAATCAGCGTATCCTATAACTAAAAGATCAACTCTACTTGACTCCAAGTAGACTATTCTCTATCTATTAAACCTAGCGCTTGCTCCTACAGTACTTATTACCTTGATACGGCACTCTTGTCATAGATAGTACCCCAAAAGGCAACCCCCATTTCTCGGTCACCCACGTCCCGGAATCTTTTTAAAGTTTTTGTCTACCCTTCTAGCATGTCGAGGGATCAGTTGCTAGTGTCCTCTCCTGCTCAGCTGGTGAACCTGGGAATATTGAGGCAATGTTTCAATTGCCTCATGTACACTGAACAACCCTTTCCTCCTCCCACAAAACACAAATACATGCGAGAGATGCAACTATACGGCCAAACTGGAGGCTGAGCTCTCTCAACATAGGACTGGCAAGACCAGTCAGGAGGAGAAGGTTACCACACACACTATAGACCCAGTCTCACATAGTACCATTACAACCTCAAATCATACACATAAACACACAAAGACATACTCGGGCTCTGATCAAAATCTACCAAAACAGCAGAGGCCACCAAAGCAGACACCCAAACAACCACCACCTCAGAACACAACACCCGCAACACATAGACCTCACAGTCAGAGTGTCAAACAGTCACAGCCCTTAAGGCCAAACACAATGCCAGACACACTAGTCATTGGTGACTCCATAGTCAGACACACTGATGTCCCGCTCACCAGACTGAGTAAGGAGAAGGTCACAGTAAGCTGCCTGTCGGGCGCTAGAATCCGCCACATAAGCACTCAGGTCTCTCAACAGCAGGTACAAATATGACTCGGTCATTGTCCACGCTGGTGTAAGCGACCTGAGGCGTACCTCCTTGGACTACATGAAAAGAGACATTGAGGAGCTCTCTGATTATGTAGCCCAGGCAGGTATGACCCTGACCTTGAGCAGTATCCTACCTTCACCAAGAATGATGCCACAATACAGAGATAAGATGATCAGCTTTAACAATTGGCTTAAACACTGGTGTCATTCAAAGGGGATCCAGTATCTGTCTTCCTGGGATGACATGCTGGACAAGCCACGCTGCCAAGGGCGGCTTGCACCTGTCACCTGGGATTCGGATATTGGCAAAGGCTCTTGCCACCCCATAGTGCCTTTTTAGGCAAGGCTCAAATTCTAAACCTACCACCCTAGAACACAAAAAGGAAAAAACTAAGGGTAATGCTGCTCAATGCCAGAAGTCTAAATCTCAAAATGCACTTTTCGAGGCCCTTCTCTGTATGGAGAACATCCATGTCTGTGCTGTGACAGAAACCTGGTTCAAGGCTCCTGAGAGCACCCCAGCGCTATCAGGTTTTACCTCATATCATGCGTTCCGGCCCCAAAATCCGGACAATACCAAGAAAGGAGGGTATCCATATTCATCAAGGACACCCACACCTCAAGACTGGTGGCATACGATGCATCGGAGACCATCCAGGTGCAATTAACCATAGGCAAGACTGCTCTGCAAATTGTAGCATGTTACAGGCCACCCTCACAAACTCAGGAAACTCCTCACATGGCCTTCCTGAAAACACTAGAGGGGATAAATGTATCACCAAACACCATCATACTAGGTGACTTCAATTACCCTAATATAGACTGGGAACACTACTCGAGCCCAAACACCCTAGCCCAAAAGTTCCTGGAATTCATAAACTCAAATGCCATGGAACAACTAGTCACCATCCCCACAAGAGGAGATAACATACTTGATCTCATCATCACGAACATGGGAGCACAATGTTCAACACCGGAAGTATACCCCTCACTGGTGAGATCAGATCACAAACTAATCTCGCTGGAGGTCCTCATCCCACCCCACCTGAAATAAAAAGACCACAGTAAAGAACTTCTCAAAGCCGACTTCACACTTCTAAAGACTAGTGTGGTCTCCTTTCAGGCCCCGAGCGGAAAACAATACTCAAGCCGCTGAATCACTTACAAACGCCTTCTACCAGCACCTGCAGGACTGCATGGATAAGGCAATCCCAAGCAAAACAAAGACTCTTTGTACCAAAGGCAAGCGTCAGTCTGGTGGACCCCAGCCATAAACAAACTCTACAACAAAAGGAGGAAGCTACTACAAGATAGAGCAAAATCCTTAAAGGTAAGACACCCTTGATCACTATAAGTAAAAACTAAGAGCTCTCATAAAATCATCCAAAGCAAATTTGAGAGAAAAATAGCTAAAGACTCAAAGACAATCATAAGGCCTTCTTTAGCTATGTTAGAAACCTAGGAGGAAACTCCCAGATATGCTCAGAACTAGTTCAAAATGATGTGAAGATTACTGATCCTACAGACATTGCCAACATACTGGCTGACAGGTTCAGTGCAAACTTCTCCCCTCCCCAAAGGAGAGATATCTATACCAAATGAGTGCAGCCCCCAAACATCTCCAGCCCAAGTGAGAACTGCTCTCTCCAAAGCAAAAACACAGCATCCATGGGACCCGATGGTGTCCCCGGCTGTGTGCTCCACGAACTCAATGAGGAATTAAACCCACAGCTAGGACAGCTGTTTAATCAAAGTCTTACCTCTGGATACGTACCCAGGGTGGCGCACTGCAACTGTGGTCCCACTTCACAAAGGCGGTGCCTCCACAGACCCTGGAAATTACCGCCCATTAGCTTGACAAGCCTTATCTGCAAAGCCATGGAGAGGATCATAATGGACCTCTTAAATAAAGACATAGGGAATTTGCAGACTTTGGATCCAACCCAGTTTGGCTTTGTCAAAGGCAGATCATGCCTTTTAAACTTGGTTGACTTTTTGAAACAGTCACCAAAGCCATTGATGAGGGAAAGGCAGTCCATACAGCCTACCTCGATCTGGCTAAGGCCTTGATACAATACCCCACTCGGGTATCATTGAAAAACTCATCAGCTTAAATGTTAACCCATACATCACAAGATGGGTTGCAAACTGGCTGAGTGACAGAACCCACAGGGTCAGAGTTGCTGGCGCCATGTCAGACTCAAAGCCTGTCACAAGTGGTGTCCCACAGGGCTCAGTCCTGGGCCCACTCTTATTTGGCATCTACTTTTCAGTACAAGCAAACACAGGAGGGTTATGGCTGACAAAGTTTGCAGATGACTGCAAACTGGGCCATAGTAGAAAACACATCTGACACAGATATCCTTCAGAAGGGTCTCACAGAAGCGGATAACTGGTGCCAGAGCCACGGCCTAAAGTTAAATGCCAAAAATGCATAGTCATACCCTTGGGAAAAACAAGGTTACCCCTAGCTACCAAATAGGTGGCAATCCACTGAGCACAGAAGAAGTTATCAGGGACCTGGGGACCCAGGTTGATAGTAGTCTGTCATTCGACACCCATGTAGCTAAAGTAGTTAGGAAGTCCTTCTACATTGCCCACCTTATCATGAAGGGATTCTCATCTAGATCAAGGGAGGTCATAGTCTCCCTTTACTCATCACTCATCAGACCAATGATTGAGTACAATGCCCCATTCGAATGTATCTGACCCGACACTTGCAGCAGCTGGAGAGGCCACAAAAGTTCCTCACCAAAAGGATAAAGGGTCTCAAAAATCTGTCCTATGCTGCCCAACTGAAAGAACTCCAGCTCTATTCAGTAAACACGGCTTGCTCAGAGGTGACCTTTGCCTAACATACAAGGCCATGTCAAACCCAGATTTGATGAATATGCTTCACCTCAAAAATCTAGATCCATCAGAGCCACAAGGGCGGAGACTTAAACCTCAACACGGCTATTAATAGGGCGTGCTGGAGGGATAGATTCATCACCCAAAGACTCCTATGCTGTGGAACAAAATCCCGGTACATGTGAGGCAGAGCACCTCGCTGGCCTTGTTCAAGAGAAATCTTGACCAATGGATGGGAGATCGCAGATATACCCCAGGAATTACCTCAGTGTCACTGCTCGACAGAGGCACAGCAAAATAATGGGTATAGTTCCCCATACTAAAGGGGTGGCGTAAGCCACAAAACAATGGGCTAGGCTTATAAATGCCCTCGGGCAGATAGCCTAGTATGAACCTATGAACCTAAATGAATTTGTTAAATTCCTGTTTTGAAACCTTTATTGTGGTTGCTAGGTACTGTATTGCATTAAGTAATTTTAGCCTTGTTTTTGATGACGGTTGTGTGCAAGGGCTAGAAAAAAAGGGTTGCGTTACACATAGAGAATGGCTGGATAAACATTTTTTAATAGGAAGGTAGTTGAGTGCTATTTATAGTAAATGTTATTTTGTGTAGGCAGCTTCATGGATATAGTAATTGTGGGAAAACGGTCATATGAAGAATATTGATTTTCACTAGTCCTCTTTTCAGAATACAGGATGCATATTCAGTCCCTTCTGAGGATACTGTATAAGTTTTAACAGTGGTAAGTTTCTGTACTGCTTGGAAACTGGTATATCACATGTACAATTGCCACAAGTGTCCGCTTTCAGTCCAGCCACTATTAGAAAGAAGTAGCAAGCTAGAGGCTTGCCTCACCTCAGAGTATCGCATCCTTGGTAGGAGGACCTGCTTGGGAATTAACAGGAGGATCATTGTTATGATCCCAAGCTGGGATCAGATAGGATATAATAGAAGGTGAGGGATTTAGAGGCCAGGATTAGCTAGAGCCATCTCCTGCAAAATCTTTCAGTACAACTTACTTTTACTTCTTACAAGCCTTCACTTCTTCTTTAGACAGAACATTAACAATTTGTAGCTGTTAGGTTAATAAGGGAAACGAGAGAGATGCTTTTTCCTAGAACACACAAAAATTGCAGAGTGAATCATATGATCCCAACCCTGATTATGTGCAGGTCTGAGCACAGACACTGTCTCAGTGAACCAGCTCACACAGAGCGAGCCTGTTAGATGTCCTAACGGAAATCACTTTTGCAGTATTAACACATGGGTTATAACTGCTGACTGCCCAGCTAAGGTACCAAAGTTTTACCTTCCCATTGTATGTCCAACATGTGACCTCAGTTCAGAAGTGTAATTCCTCAGACTGTTTTGCCACCAGCATGAATGCAAGTCAAGTATCCATCTGACTGATTAGTTGTTTGTATCATTGATTTGGATACTCTGTGTCCCATTGGAGAACCTTCCTTTATATTTTGTTAAGTGTTTTTCTTACTGGTGTTAGATGTCAGTAGGGGTAAGTGCACGTGCAGTAGGCAAATCCTATACAAAAACTTGCATACCCAGTGTCTTTTTTTTGCTTAGGAATGGAACATGATTACAAAGCTTGTTTCATCTGCCAAGATTTTGTGGTCCTGTTTGTTTTCATTTAACACTTTCTTTGAGACCCCACATCTCAAACACTTGGCCCACTCCAAGATAGCTGATACTGCCTCCCTGGACATACCTCCAGCACTTAAGAAAAAGCTTAAAAGGCTGAGGTCAGAGACTCCGTAGTCAATTTCTGACTCCAGAGTATCCGCTGTGATTTCAGAACTTGTGGTACATCCATTTTCTCCTCAGATGCCCTCCACTGAAGTACCACTAGAGGCCATTATGGCATTGAAGGGCTTGATGACTGAGGACTGCCAACAGAGCTGAAACGCAAATTGTCATATCAGAAGGGCCATAGGGTCTCAGATAGCCTAGTTAGGAAAGAGATCCCAGGTTAACTAATTGAGGTGCATTAGGGGACTGAGCCACCACATTTAGTACAGGCAGACTTCACACCAAAAAAGTATCAGAAAACTAAACTTGTTGCCTCCCTTCTACCACCTCCTCCTCCTAAGGAGAAGGAATGGATGGATTTTTCTCAAGGTTTAAGGACACTTTGGATCTGAAGTGTTGTCTCTTCTCCTGTCAGCCCCTAACCATCTCTGCCTGCCTCTCCCTTCTCCACTTATTTCCAGCTTTGAGGTCATTATTCCTTAATGGGATCCTATATCTTAAGCCACATGGAAAACTAGTTACTCCTACTTGAGACCTCAACGTTGTACTGGAAAAGCTTACCTTACCTCCTTTTGAACCAGCAGCATCAACAGTCTTCAAATTCTGCACCTGGAAAACTAGCTTTACTGCATCTTGGAGAGTTTGAGCTTCAGGCACTCATGGCCATTCCTCCCTTTCTTATTTTTCATAAAGATAGTGACCCTCAAGGCGCATGCTTCATGCCTAATGTAGTGAATGAGCGGTCTTTCATTTAGGCCATAAACCAACCTACCTTCTTTCCCAGCCCTTGGAATTAGGATACTGGCTTCTCTGGACATTCACAGACCACTAAGATTATATTTGGACAAAACGAAATCCATTTGAAAATTTGATCAGTTGGTTTTGTTTCATGGATTGTAAACTGGGCTAACTGGTATCCAAGCAAACCATTGCAAGCTGGATCTCTAAGGCCATTTCCTTTTGTTACTCTATACATGACAAGTCCTTGCCCTCTTTCCCTCAAGCTCACTCTACCAGAGCAGTAGCAGGCTCTGTAGCTTTCTGAAAAGGAGTGCTTGCCAGGTCTGTACAGGCAGCTGCCACCTGGTTATCTGTACACACTATAGGATTGTCGCCTTCACTAGATCTGTCCTGTCTGGCCTCCTACAGATGTTCTTCGTGTTTCACTGTTGCAGTCATCACACTTGGGTTATCTGCCTGCAGGTAGCCCTCAGTCGGCCCGAATACCAGAGTCTTGGGATTTCTGCTTCGGATGCTGTCGCCTCTTCCATGACGTTAGGTCGTCAGGGGTATAAAACATGCAGCCAGTGCCATTACACCAGTCTTTCGTGCCGAGAAGGAGCCCGAAGCAGAAGCAGTTCGTAAGTGCCGGTCGGCCGCTACCTGAAATTTTCGTTTTTTGGAGTTTCAGACCTCAAGTCTGCTAAAGTTAAGTACCTCATTGGGGGATTCTTTTTTCTTGCTCTAACCGATGACAGAAAAAAATTAACATTTGTCTTGCCTGTGGAAAGCAAATACCTCACAGAGATGTTCATTCTTACTGCATCACCTGTTTAGGCCCAGACGATGACGTCCCTCACTGTCGGTTTTGTGCCTTAACGTCTGAACCATTCATTATCTGGCTATTTTTGTAGCTAAATTCTTTCGCTCTCATTCTCCATATTCTGAAATGGCTTCGTTAAGCCATCCGACTACTGACCTTGACAAAGTGCAAAGACAAAGAGACCGCATAGGTCAAAAACTGTTAACGACGCTTCCGTTAAGCTAGTCGCCAGTATGCCGGTACTCAGTGAGGTGCCTTTGCAGCCCCTGATACCCGCTTCTACAGATTTGCAGGCTTCTGCTGAGACCCATTCAGAGTCTGGTATGCCGCAAGATGCTTCTTCGACTATGGAACCTGCAGATGTTTCTACCTTGGATGGGTCTGGAGCCGCTGTGCAGGCACCGGCTTCTGAGGATGTATTCCAACCTACCGATATTCATATTAAACCGACAACTTCATTTCCAACTAAAACTGCTGAGTTTCTCAGACCCAGAGTTCGCACTACGCCTAGAAAACCGATGTCCAAGGCGCATGCTCAAGCTCCCATGCCACAAAAACAAATGCTTAGAATGGCTGAAGACCTTATTACTCTAATGAGGGGAAGCCAGCCTTCCCCTACCAAAAGACAATTTCCTTCTGATTCTACAGACCAGGAGTCTTGATGACTCTGACACTTCTGATTACCAGGACATACCCTTATCTACCTATAAGGATTCAGATGCAGAGGAATCCATTTCGTCTGCCTCCCCTCCAGAGGATTTTTCTTTTGGTGAAACCTTGCATACCTTGAGAGAGCATTTCCGCTGGAAACGCCAGGACTATCCTCAGTCCAAAAAGAGACTCCGGGAATTTTTGGATTTGCCTCAGCACAGGCCTCTAGCTATACCCCCCTGTCTTAGATATTGTAGATTGTGTCTTCTTGGAGTCCAGTCTTACTCCTGACACCTTAACACCAGCTCTATGAAAACCTGACTGGTACTACAGAGTGCCCGACTCTCACAAATTTCTCTAAGAATCCTACTACGGATCCAGAGACCATTTCCCAGGGGCCTAAAGGCATTAAGGCTACTACAGCCAAAAACCCTAGACCTTCAAACAAGGATTCTAGAGCTTTAGACAGATGGGGTAAGAAGGTATATACCTCTGCAACTCTTGCCATCAGGGCTTTGAATTGCCAGTTTCGCATGTTGAAGTACCAACAACATATTATGGAACTAATTAAACAAAAAATTGTGTTACTTCCAGATTGTGTAGAAAATAAAGATTTACAAGAGTTAATGCATTCTGCAAATCAAGTTAGTAAACATACTTTGCAGTGTGGGTTTGATGCCTTAGAAGCATCTTGCAGGGCTGCTGTCACTGGGTCTGTACTGAGAAGGCATGCTTGGCTAAAGGAACAAGTCTTACCTGACCATGTGAAAGCAAAATTACTAGATGCTGCATTAAATCAGCAGCGTTTGTTTGGCACAAAAGCTGAAGTTGCTCTTAAAAAGATGGAAGAAAAAGCTAAATTTATGCAAACCGTCAAAGATTTCTTACAGGTGCAGCCACCTAGATTCAGTAGGCATTGGCCTTCAAAAACTGGTTCTTTCCAGTCCCTCTCAGGCCTTCTCAGTCCAAACCCAGGGGAAACAGACCACCAAGACTACAGTCTCAGGGTATGCAGAGAGCTAAACAATGGAGTGTTTCCACCTCAAAACCAGGGAGTTGTAAGCCACTCCCTTATGGAAAACGTTCACAATGACTTTCCAATTATCCTTCTCAGCCATGCCCAAGTACTTGCGCCCCTAGGAGGAAAACTCACCCTTCATGCAAAAAACTGGATGTCCATTACTCAGGACCAATGGGTTCTAAACATTGCATCCCAGGGATACAGATTCTACTTCCACTCACTGCCAACACCAAGTGGGTTGCCAGACCTTCCTCCAAACCAGTGGGCAGAGTCTCAAAAGCAAGTACTTTCCCTTCTCCATATCAGGGCTATTCAACCTGTTCCAGTAGAACAAAGAGGATAGGGTTTCTACTCCAGACTGTTCCTGATGGCCAGAAAAGAGAGCTGTTGGCGCCCTATTCTGGATCTATCAATTCTCAACACCTTTCTGGTGGTCCCAAAATTCAAAATACTTAGTGCAACAGCTTCTTCCTATGCTAGCCAAGGATGCCTGGTTAGTCACCCTAGACTTGAAGCTTATCTGCACATCCCCATAAAGGAGTCTTGCAGGAAACGTCTACGTTTCAGGGCAGGCTCTATGCACTATCAGTTCTCTGCACTTCCCTTTGGCTTATCTACTGTGCCCAGAGTATTCACAAAATGCCTGTCTCCAGCCATTGCATACTGCAAGCAGAGAAATATTCAAATCTACCCATACTTGAAAGATTGCCTGATTCAGGCAGACAGTCAGGAATTGTTACTTCAGCACCTGGCATTTGTAAAAAGACTTCTAACTTCACTGGGATACACCATCAATGAAAATAAATCACAACTGGTGCCCAGTCAACAAATTGTATTCCTGGGAGCAAGCTTGAACACAACTTTCCAGATGGCATTCCTTACTCCAGAAAAGCAGGTCCCTTTGTCAAACTATTTCACACTAATGGCCAACAAAACCCTGCTATCTGCAAGGAAAATACTGCAAGCCCTAGGGTTCATGGCCTCGTGCATTCTGCTAATTCTGTATGCAAGACTACATATGAGGAAACTTCACTGGTACTTAAGTCTCTGGTGTCAGCATTCTCAGGACCTGGAAACAGTGATTCCTATCATACCTTGTCTAAGGGCAGAGTTCCTTTGGTGGGCAGAAGCATGCAACCACAACAAGGGACTTCCTTTCACTCATCCCCTTGCTGCCCAAACCCTGACAACAGACGCATCAGAATATGCATGGGGGGCTCACATGGCAGGCAAATGCATTCATGGCAAATGGAGCCCAGAACAACTTCCCCTGCATATCAATCAAAAAGAGATGCTAGCTGTACAGAATGCTCTGACAGTCTTCAAATACCTTATCCTTCCAGGACAACACCTGATAAAGACAGAGACAACACCACAGTTATGTGGTACATAAACAAGCAGGGCGGAACTCATTCTTACTCTGCAAGTTAGCCATGGCTCTGTGGAACACAACTATGAGCATCCAAGTGCACCTACAAGCTCAATTCCTGCCAGTCAAGCGAAATTCACTGGCAGACGACTTAAGCAGAAATCTTCTGGACCCTCACGAGTAGAAACTGGAACCCAACTCATTCAAACTTCTAACCCAGAGGTGGGGAACACTGGAGGTGGACCTTTTTGCCTCCCCCCAAAACCACCAATTGAGCAAATTTTGCACCAGGAACCCTCACAGCAGAGACTGAAAGGTGGATGCCCTATCATTTACATGGGAAAACCTCTCAATTTATGCCTTTCCTCCTCTGCCCTTCCTCTCAAAAGTACTGCTCAAGATCAAACAGTACAGGCCAAGGGCAATCCTTATTGCACCAGACTGCCCACGCCAGCACTGGTACCCAGTCCTACGCAGTCTGACAGCAGCAGTGCCACCCTGGCACCTACATCAGACACCTTCCCTGCTGTCTCAGCAGGAGGGACAGATTTTGCATCCACAGCTGCAAACCCTAAACCTTGCAGCCTGGCTTATCCCCTGAATACACCACCAGCATCCCTCAGCAAACAGGTGCTGGACGTCATCCTTGAGGCCAGAAGGCCTAGTACTAGTAAATTCTATGCTGAAAAGTGGAAAAGATATTGTTTTTGGAGTCGGTCTCAAGGAAAGGACACAGCTGTGCCCAACTTACCTCAAATCCTTGATTACCTAGCAGAGCTGCTCCACAGAAGCCTATCCTCATCCATTAAGATTCATGCCTCTGTCATCTCAGCTCATTATAATACTGAGCCTCCTCTCTTTTCTCACCCTCTCATCAAACAGTTCCTGAGAGGAGCTAACAATTTCAATTTAAGGCCCCCTTGGAGAGCTCCCACCCTGGCCTGGGACCTCAACTTTGTACTGGAGAAGCTCATGCTTCCCCCTTTTGAACCTGCTGCTTCAGCAGAGTTAAAATTCCTCTCGGAAAACAGCCTTACTTCTAGCTATTACTTCAGCAAGAAGAATGTCTGAGTTACAGGCACTAATGGTGGTGGAGCCCTTTATTATTTTCCATGCTGACAGTGTTTCCCTCAGGACCAACCCTTCCTTTATGCCCAAGGTGGTATCCAGTGTGTGGCTTTAAACCAATCCATCCATTTGCCAACTTTTTCCCCTAATCCTCAGAATAAAGGGGAAAGAATCCTGCACTCCTTGGACGTGCACAGACAGCTCAGGTTCTACCTTGACAGGACTAAGCCTTTCAGAAAGTCTGACTAGCTGCTAGTCAGCTTTGCTACAGGGGCAGAGGGCAAGGCCATTTCGAAGCAAACCATTTCCAAGTGGATAGAACACTGCATCCATTTCTTCTACAAAGACCATGGAAAACCTACCCCTCTAGGGATCAGAACTCATTCCACTGGAGCTACTTCAACCTCTAAGGCTTTTCTCAGGGGAGTCCCCTACCAGGGACATCCTGAAAGCTGCAACCTGGAGTTCCGTACACACCTTCACCAAGCATTACTACTTACCTACTTTTTCTAAATCCAGAGCTGGATTTGCTACAGCAGTCTTACAGGGCCTGCTAGCCAGCCCTGACACTTCTTGACTGCCTCCACCCTTCCTCAGCTTTGGGTATCAACCCGAGTGTGATGACTGCAACAGTGAAACACGAAGAACATAGTACAGTTGTGTACACTTACCATAAATGGAGATGTTTGAGTGTATTCACTGTTGCAGTTCTGGTTTCCCTCCATCCAGCCCCCTGGCTTTCTCTATCCTTTCTACCTATCCTCTTTATAGCCATCTTTTATGGCAGGGCTATTTACTTTTTACTGGAGGTGTTCCACACCATTTAATAGCTTCCTGTTTTGGGGGCTCCTGACATCAGGGGCAAGGCAAACTGATGTAATGGCGTCGGCTGCATGTTTTATACCCCTGATGACCTGACGTCATGGAAGAGGCAACAGCATCCGACACAGAAATCCCAAGACACTGGTATTCATGCCGACTGAGGGCTGCCTGCAGGCTGATAACCCAAGTGTGGTGACTGCAGTAGTGAATACACTCGAACATCTACATTTATGGTCAGTGTACACAACTGTACTTTCTATTGCCTTTTTACTAACCACCTTTACTTTCTCTACACAACTGTACTTTCTATTGCCTTTTTACTAACCACCTTTACTTTCTCTTTAGCTGTGGTAATCACCCATGTTTTAGGAACGCTGCAACAGTGTTTTCATTCAGGACATAGTACAGTTATGTAGGAACGTAGTATAACCATGCATGTCCTACTAGTCATTGTTGTAGTATTCCTTCTGACCCTCCTTCCCCTCTACAATTTTCTCCTTACTCTCTCTTTGTGTCCGTCTGTTCCTATCCCATGAAAAACACCTTGAAACAGAGGGGGCTTTAACACTTCATACTGTGTCACTCCTAGCTGACCAGTTTTCAGTCTCAGGGGTCTTCCCGCCTCTGGCTTGTAGATAGTCTGTGACGAGCTGAGGTCACACCGGTTCTACAATACTGAGACGGTATCCTGAACAGGTGGAGAGTGGTGATAACCCATGTGTTAGGAATGCTGCAGCAGTGATCAGTAAGACAGCTCTTGTTATGATAAGTTCTTGCACAACTGTACTTTCCTTATCAAAGTTAATTGGTTGAACTGTGAATCAGAAAGTGTTCTCTTGCATACCCAGGCAGAGGATGTTTCACTGGTCAGAAATAAGGAGCCTTTCGCAGTTCCTCACTGTCTTTTTGTGCCCAAAAGAATGTCTGCAATGTTGGAACTGTGTGCTCTACTTTGTTTTTGGTGAACTTAACCCTCATGAGTACAGGAGCTGCTTGTTCGTGAACAGTGATGTAAGTGCAAAGCCAGTACAGGGGAACCATCAGCTGACAACAGACATTTACCCCCCCCAGTTTTATGTCTTATGTCAGTTGAGCTTCTCCTGGTGGAGTTTAAGTCCACTGTGATTTCTTCTGAAAGCCTAAAGGGCAGCGATGGGATTCTGTTATTAAATGCTCAACTTCTCTGTCCTTTTTCTCCCTATTTACTCTGCCTGCTATGAATAAACCGTACAGCTTTTAAAATATTTTAAATCGACTGTTTTCTCTCCAGTAGAACAGTACCTTACTGTGCTGTGGTGGTTTCACTTTCAAAAAGCTTTTATCCTGCCCTGGAAAAGCTTGCTGCAGTCTCCAATTTATTGATGTTATGAAGGCCAATGAATACAAGTAGTTCTCTGGCCAATTCCCTCCCCAAACTGACATCACCACGACTGTTCTAAAAATCCACCCATGCTGTGATGTCACAGCTCCCTGATCCTTCCCCTACCCATATAGAAAGTAAAGGCTAGAACAAGGAAACAGAACACGAGTCATTTCTGCTGCTGTGAGCTGTCAATCACAGCAGGTAACAGCTCAAATTATCCTTACTACTTTGACAGCTAGGGAAGTTAGGTGTGAAGAAGGAATGGAGATGAGTCAAAGTAGTACAATTTAGGCTTCTAAAAGAGTGCAATTTAGCCATTCTAAAAAGAAGCAGCAGTAAAAAGCACTTTGGAAGTTTGTTCTTTGGCGTTTGCACTGTTTGTGTTTTAAGTAGTCACTGAACGGCATGAAATGTTACTCTGCTGTCTTTCAGTCAGTTTTAAGTATGAATGGAAAATCAGTGCAGTGACAGGAGCTTTAGGAAGAAAGAGGCCTGCATGATGTAATTTCTTTTTTGCAGACAAGCAGTGCGATGTTCATCGTGCATACAGCTGCAGTCGTAACAGATGGGTTCTCCTGCCGTCAGGCGGGTCCTCGGTCGGCCGAATTCCAAAGTCTAGGTCCGGCGTCGGTAGTCGTCACTTCTTCCCTGACGTCAGTGCGACGGGTATAAAGGAACCAGCCGACGCCATTTTCTCCAGTCTTTCTTGCAGCGCGGTGCGCGAAGCAGAAGCAGTTCGCAAGTGCCGGTCGGCCAGCTCCTGAGATTACGAAAACCGAAGTCTTCTTAAAAGCCAAGTACCCCGTTGGGGAAACTTTTCTTGCCTCAGACCGATGTCAGACATGATGCATAGTGCAGAACAAGTGGGTAAGCATACCTTACAATGTGGTTTTGATGCTCTAGAGGCCTCATGTAAAGCTGCTGTTACAGGATCAGTCATACGTAGGCATGCCTGGCTCAAGGAAAAAGCCTTGCCTGATCATGTCAAAGCTAAATTACTAGACGCCCCTCTTCAAAAGGATGTACTATTTGGTGCTAATGCTGAGGAGGTATTAAGGAAAATGGAGGAAAAGGCTAAATCAATGCAAACTGTGAAAGAATTTCTACAGGTTCAACCCCCACGTTTTAGTAGAAATTGGCCTTCCAAAAACTGGTCCTTTCCTGCCACACACAGACCCCAAAGAGGCAGATACAGGCGCCCGAGGGGCAGAGGACAATCCCAAGGATCGTATAGAGGCAGACAATGGCAAGCTCCTACACAAAGAGGTGGTGAGGACAACTCGCAATCTTTCAGAAAGCAAACCCAATAACTTTCCCCTTTGCATGCCAACCAGGTCTCAAATGGCAGCCCCCTTAGGAGGGAAGCTGGCATTATTTTCAAAAAATTGGCATATCGTCACAAAGGACAAATGGATCCTGGACATTATAAACAGAGGCTACAAATTCCATTTTCATACCCTTCCAAAAATGAGAGGCATGCCAAACCTGCCACACAATCAAAGGGCAGAGGCACAAAGGCAAATTACAGATCTCATAAACATGAAAGCTATTCAAGAGGTACCTACGCACGAACAAGGTCAAGGTTTTTATTCCAGGCTATTTCTGGTGCCAAGGAAAGGAAAAGATTGGAGACCTATTTTGGATTTATCCATCCTAAACACATTTCTACTCGTACCAAAATTCAAGATGCTCACTCTACAGCAACTTCTTCCCATGCTGGGCAAGGAGTCTTGGCTGGTAACATTGGACCTCAAGGAGGCATACCTGCATGTCCCAATCAGACAAAATTGCAGAAGGTACCTCAGATTTCTTGCAGGTTCAACCCATTATCAATTCTCTGCATTGCCCTTTGGCTTATCTACTGCGCCCAGAGTATTCACGAAATGCCTGGCATCAGTAATTGCCTACTGCAGACTTCAAGGGATACAAATATATCCCTATTTGGACGACTGCCTGATCCAAGCGGACAGCAAGCACATTCTTCAGAAACATCTGGCTTATGTAATAATGTTATTGAACTCTCTGGGATACACAGTCAACAAAAAGAAATCGAGGCTAATACCCTCTCGGAAGATAATTTTCCTGGGTGCCAATTTGGACACAAACACCCAGATGGCCTACCTCACGCCAGAGAAGCAGGGGCAACTAATTCAATACTTCAGAACACTAGCAAATTGCACCAGGCTGACTGCAAGGAAAATCCTGCAGGCTCTGAGATTCATGGCATCTTGCATCTTACTAATCCCATGTGCAAAGCTGCATATGAGGAAACTACAATGGCACCTGAAAAACATATGGTCTCAACACAGCCACAGTTTGGAAACAATAATACCACTAATTCCATGTCTGCAAAAGGAATTTCTGTGGTGGGCTCAAGCATGTCAAACAAACACAGGTCTTCCATTCAGCAAGCCTCAAGCAAATCAAGTCATCACAACAGACGCCTCGGACTACACCTGGGGGGCGCACATGACAATATCGGTGCATTCAAGGCAAATGGTCCCAAAAAGAAAAGCATCTTCACATCAATCAAAAAGAAATGCTAGCAGTAATAAATGCTATTGTAGCTTTCAAGGACCTTCTACAACCAGGTCAACTATTGATAAGAACGGACAACACCACAGTTATGTGGTACATAAACAAGCATGGAGGAACACATTCTTACCCCCTATGCAGACTGGCCATGTCTCTTCGGAACATGGCCATGGACTTACAAATGGAACTACAAGCACAGTACTTGCCAGGCAAGGAAAACACGCTGGCAGACAACCTAAGCAGGAATATGACAGATCCACACGAATGGAAGTTGCATCCAAAAGTTTTTACAGAAATAATCCAAGAATGGGGAAGGCCAGACATAGATCTCTTTGCCTCCCACAAAAATCATCAATTGACAAAATTCTGCTCAAGGATCTTCCATCCAAAGGCCTGGAGAGTGGACGCTCTCTCTCTGTTGGACATCAATGACAGTGTATGCCTTCCCACCTCTTCCTCTGCTGCCCAAAGTTCTATTGAAGACCAGAGCAGACAGACCAAAGATGATCCTCATTGCTCCGGACTGGCTAAGGCAACACTGGCACCCACTCCTGAGGAGCCTGACGCATTCCCCACCATGGACCCTGCCTCTAATGCCTCCTCTTCTGACTCAGCACAGCTTCAAAACTCTTCACAGTCCGCTAAAAACACTCAATCTAGCCGCATGGAAGATTCCTTAGCATCAAGCATCACAGCAGGCCCTACTCTCCAAGGAGGTGCAGGATGTCATTTTGGAGGCCAGAAGGCCATCAACTAGAAAAGCTTACTCCGCAAAATGGAAACGTTTTTGTGTCTGGAATGAGAAAAAGGGTCAGGACCCTGGAAAATTGAATTTACCTCAAATACTACAATATTTGGCTGAACTGCTAAACAGTGGACTTTCTTTCTCCTCCATCAAAATCCATGCCTCAGCCATTTCTGCAGAATACAACACTGATCCACCTTTATTCTCTCACCCTCTCTTAAGACAGTTCCTCAGAGGGGCTAAGAATTTAAGACCTCCAAGGAAACCACCAATACCTGCTTGGGATCTTAATTTCATTCTGGAAAAACTGACCTTGCCTCCCTTTGAGCCAGCTGCCTCATCAGATTTGCAATAATTGTCCTGGAAAACAGCTTTCCTTCTGGCTATCACCTCAGCTCGTAGAGTTTCAGAATTACAGGCTCTCATGGCTGTCCAGCCTTTTATCATCTTCCATCAGGACAGAGTTTCCTTACGAACCAACCCGTCCTTTATGCCTAAAGTGGTATCCAGGGTAGCTTTAAATCAGGCCATACATTTACCTACTTTTTATCCTAATCCTCAAAACAAAGGGGAGAGATTACTACATTCCTTGGACATCCACAGACAGCTGCGTTATTATTTGGACAGAACAAAGCCTTTCAGAAAATTAGAACAGCTCTTTGTGGCCTATGCGGTAGGAGCTCAAGGAAAGCCAATTTCCAAACAGACAATCTCAAAATGGATAGCCCACTGCATATGCTTTTGCTATTCCTTTCATGGCAAAACTATATCTACAGGCATTAGAACTCATTCCACCAGGGCCACAGCCACCTCTGCAGCCTTCCTCAGAGGAGTTCCTACCAAGGATATTTTGGAAGCAGCCACTTGGAGTTCTGTGCATACCTTCTCCAAGCACTACAACCTACCATTATACTCCAAATCTAGAGCAGGCTTTGCCACTGCAGTCTTGCAGGGCATTTTGGCTCCTCCTAGTTCCACCTAGTGCCTACCACCCCTTTCTTAGCTTTGGGATTCTTCCCATCTGTTATGACTGCAGCTGTATGCACGATGAACATAGTACAGTTTTGTACCTATCATAAATGTAAATGTTCGAGTGCTAATACAGCTGCAGTCCAGGTTTCCCTCCCTCCTTCCCCTCTTGGGACAGGCCTATAGGCTAGCACATCCTCATACAACCTGACTGGGGTATTCATTTATGATGCATTTGCTTTCAACTACTGTATTTTGATTATATTGCACTGCATTATTACACAAATTTATGTATTGCCTTCCTTCTGGGGGCACCTGACATCTGGGGCAAGAAAAACTGAAGAAAATGGCGTTGGCTGGTTCCTTTATACCCCTGTCGCACTGACGTTAGGGAAGAAGCGACGACAACTGACGCCGGACCTAGGCTTTGGAATTCGGCCGACCGAGGACCCGCCTGACGGCAGGAGAACCCATCTGTTATGACTGCAGCTGTATTAGCACTCGAACATCTACATTTATGGTAGGTACAAAACTGTACTTTTTGGGATACCTAGAGGCAGACTAAACAATCAGAATTACTTTAAGATGCCAGACCCTGTTGTGGTCAGACTTACAAGTTGCGTGTAAAATTATTAACCTGTAAATAGTCCCAGAGTAGTATGAAAATGTAGGAAACACCAAACCATGATGAAATAAACGTGTTTTTTGAGTCTGTGGGTGCGGTTCTCCTTTAAGTGTATAAGTGGCATAAACCCTTCCAAGTTCAATCTGTAAATAGACAGTGCTCTGTGTGACCAGACCTGTTAAGAAAGCATAGTAATAAAAGGAGGATTTCAACAGTCCTGAGCTGTTTTATGCAAGTCTCGCAGTTATGACAAGACCTTGTCCAGTATCTTTCCACCAGGTGATCTCTCCTTTAGGAGTCTTTCAGGGTTATGTCCACTTGGATTGGATTTTTCTTCCTGATTTATGCCATTCTTTAGGAGGGAGTGATTCTGGGCTCAAAGGAGCTACAAAGCAGGGGGTGCTTCCAGGTGGATGCGGTAGGCTGCTCCTTATTGCCTGCCTCTTTCAGGAGAATGGAGGGCTTATGAGGATTCTCTGACAGGAATAATATAGGCCATAGGGTTTTGACTGGCCTGGTAATACCCAGCTACCATTCCGCCAAAGTTAATGGGCCATTTGGGTGCAGGTACAGAAACCAGTGGGCAAGGTCCTGGGAGGACAAGAAGATGACAAAGGGATGTTGACTCTTGATTAAGCATACCAGGGCAAAATTCTTTGCAACCTCTTCAGTTCAGCATAAGTACCAGAGACCTGTATGGCATTGTCTTCCACCAGCTGGTAACATTGAACTTCTGCTTCCTGGTCAGCCACTGAATCCCTTAATTACTCATTGTTGTAGTTCTTCATTGCATTTATTCCTTGGAACAAAAGTCAAGTGAACTAGGAGTAGGAACTGTCTCCTTTACTTTAATAGTTAAATTTTTCTATTAAGCCCCACCATACTCTTGCACAGGCTTTTGAGATTTAGACGTTGGATGTGCAGTGGGCTCATGTGACATTGTTCAAGATGCAATACTCCTCCATTTTGCTCTAGAAAGCAGCACACAGTGCAACCCCCAGTCTTCACTAAGTATTTGACCATGGAGAATGTGCCTGAGTGTGCATGCATCCACCTCTTTCGTGAAGATAGCCGGGGCATTCTTCTCTCCCCCCCCCCCCCAATGCCAAGTCCAGCAGGCACCTGAGGTAGTTGTTGAACTTGGTTGCTTGTGTGACAAATAGGGCTTTATTCTTATACATCAACAGAGCTGGGTGAATTACCTTAATTGTCTTGGCTCACATCTCTCTTTTGGATCTTCCTTTATTTACCTTGCTCTGGAAAAGCTGCTACAAGGAGCATTTGTTGAAGACTATTACCATGTTGTTTTTTTCAGTGTGTTTTCACATAAACCACTTTGTGTTTCTGCTAATACTAAAAACATGGAATCACTGAAGATTGTGCCTCTCCCATATAAGTATGGCGTATATTCTTTTCAGAATTCCATTCTCTGTGCTGCCTTCTGGGACATTGTCCTGCTTTGGATAAGGCCTTACAAAAGAGGGTGTGTGTGTGTGTGTGTGTGTGTGTGTGTGTTTTGACAGTGGTGAGTCTGACTGAACAACTTGTCAACTTCCTGTTTTTCCAGGTCACTCTAGGGTCCCCCCCCCCCCCAGTAGAGTAAGGAGGGTTTCTAAAATCAGGCAGTAACTCCCTTGGCTTTGCCAGGTATTTTTCAGAGGAAAATAATTATTCTGTTGGCACAGCAGGCAGTCTTGATTGCCCACTGTGACCTCTTATACAATGTATTGTGTTGTAATAGGCACCAGCTTTGAGAACTGAGGACAGATATGTTGATTCTAAACTTGATAACCACCTCCAAAACTAAAGGTGCTACAAGGCCAGTCAGTCTTTGGATATTTCTTGTAATAGGCACAGAATTTTTCCCTCAAATGGGGCTTTTGAGCTCATTCTGTCTCTGGGGAAGACAGAGGTTTCTGCTTATATCTTCCTTTTTGATGAAACTGACTGCTGTCAGCCTCCGCTGTTTAAGAGCATGGAGGATTACTGCATCTTCAACAATGTCATGTAGGCCCATTGCACATCTAACCTGTATATACCAAAGGCCTGTGCAGGAGTACAGTAGGGCTTAATAGAAAAATCTTGGTCCATTAAAGTACAGAAGACTGTTCCTACTCCCTAGTTCACTTGACTGTTGTTCCAAGGAATAAATGCAATGTAGGACTCCGTCATCTTTCTGGCAATGACAGTTGGGAATGCTGCTGCTCTCCTAGTGTGTGTGGTTGTGTGTCAATGAATGGCACATAACTGCGTGGTCTGTGCATGATGATCCTCCATTTATTTTTGGTATAGGTTATTGCTGTTCACTTTCTCAAGTGTACATGGTGTTTACCAATCTGCTAGCCATTAAGGAATCCTTGCAGAAGGAAATTTTGTGATGTTCAGCATTCTTGCTGCTGCTTATATGGACCTATATGGGCTTATATGGGCCTATATAAGCCTGCCTTTTGGCTAGCCTAGTACCTGCCTATGAACCTGCAGCCTTTGTATGTATGGTTAACTGGTCACTTATACCATTGCACATCCGAAGTATGTCCAGTTCTTTAAAATAACTTTCCTTTTAGCTAGACTTGTACTGTTCTGTGGACTGTCATGAAACATTTCTGTCTACTGTGTTTTATCTATTCGACTTTTTTTGATATTTATAAAATTATCATTTAAAAGTAAACTTATTTTTAGGGGCTGGGATAAGTCTGTTTTGTGTGTTATTTTCGTGAAAATGCCTTTTTTATACTTAACTTTTTGTCAACTATTGCCGACAACTCTAGCTGCTTTTCAGGCTTCTTTCTTGACTGAACCATGGAGCTGTATTACCGTTTCCTTGGGTCTTCCTTCAGACACAAGGAGAAGAAAATTCTCTAGATAGCCTTTTCTGTTTCACCACCCTGTTTTCTTGCCTCATTTGAAGACTTGTGACTCTGCATTGGCCTTTTCAGCTTCCTTTGACCACTCTTATTTTTACTTGAGTTCTTCTGGTGTAGTCCCTTCAGTCACCATGAACCAGGGGTTAGACATTTCCACTACAATTTTGAGTACCTTCTGTTAGCTTAGCACTTTTTCAGTCTTGGTGGAAGAAGCAGGATTAATATGCCTGTTCTCTAGGGTGATGATCCTGTCATGAGACAGTGCTTCTGTGGAGTTTCCTGTTTAGAAATAAGCAAAAAGTTTAATTTATCTTTGCCTGTCTCTGCTCCCCTAAGGTAAGGGAGCTGTATTGGGCTTACATTAGGGGTTTGCTCAGGCTATTAACCCTTTACATTCTGGATTTACTGGTAAAAGAAAAATAAATTCTTCAGTTTCTGCTTATTCTTTCGGTAACGAGCGTGGATTAGATTTTCGGGAACCTTTTTAGTCATTACACCTCAGGCATTAAATTCTGTGATGACAATTTTTCCCCTGACTTTTCCTTGGAAGAATTTTGCTTTTCTGAATCCTATTTCTAGAATGAAATACTAGTTTTCATTGTGAGCAAAGTAGCATTCCAGTTTATTTAAAAAATATTATGCATTACAACTGCGATTTCCTCAACCCACTAGTGTTCCTTCTGCACTTCAGCTTTGAAGGATGTGTTTATTTTTTTTTAATACAGCCTGCAGCCTGTAAAAAGGTAGATAGACTATATACATTTCCTCAGTCTTATAAATACTGATTTCCTATCCCAGATCTGATCTGCAGTGATTTCTTTGTTAAATCATTCTGCAGTTAAACATCTACTAAATGCTAATCCTTTTGCCTTTGACAAGTATGAAAAAGCTTTTGATAGCTTTGGGGAAAAGTATTTTCTTCTATCACTCTTATTTTTGTCAAGCTCACATGTTGAAGTTTTTGCTTGCTTCTCTTGAAATGAAGGGCATTACTGCTTCTTTTGCTCGTCCTCAGGGTAAATATTCCCTAAAGTGTTTGGGCTTGTGCTTCTTCTAAAGCAGCATTTACTTTGTTCTGTTGCAAGATTTGTGTGGTATGTGCTTAAAGGTGTAAAAATCTGAAATTTTGAATTGTCCTCTTGATGGATTGTATTTAGAACATCTGCTGTTGATGTTCCAACAAAAACAGTGTGATGAGAAAGAAAACTGATTTAAAAGGTGACTCATTTTTTCAGTCTTACTTCTCTTAAGTTTGTTAAAACTTTCATCCTTATTTCAGGGTCATTTATAAATAAGTAAATAAAGCAGACTCTGCAAACTTTAGGCAACCAGATGTTTGAGGTCAGTCGTAAATGTCTGACTACCTACATATTCGCCTTCCACGCAGACGAGCCTTAATTATTCCCCATTTCTAGATCTCCATTTCTTTTTTTTTTTAAATATGATTTTTATTAGCATTTTCACAAGATTGCATTGTCCCCAATGAAGTATTACATCACAAGTTATAAGATAAACCAATGAGTAATTACATAAAAAAAAAAAAAAAAAATTCCCAAGAGTGCAGTGCTTTAAAGTAACAAGGCATGCATACAATCTGACTCTGTTGTTTTAAGTAAAAGTTTGAGCAAGCCTTACAGACTAAAGGTATGCATTATATTACATAAAGTTTGTCAACAAACAGATAAACTGGTTACTGTAATTGACATTATAATAATGGACAATGTTTTAAGTCAGTGAAAAAAAAATTGTTATACACCAATGGATTGAACCTTACAGGCAACTATTTACAACTATGTGCATTGGGTTGTCAATTGTAGGATGTCCAAAAATTGGTGTTTTTCCATGTCGTACTATTATGAAGATCCTAATATGGTGAAAAGCGTTTTGATAATCCATGTATATGTTACAATAATCTTGTAGCAAGGATTTTATTTAGGTTTTATATTAACTTTATAAAAAAAGTTATTGTTTATAAGATTTAGTGAAGAAAAAAAGAGTAGTTTTCTAACTAACGTACTGAGAATCTAACTGAGGACCTCTAAATGTCTTTTCCAGTAGTTCTGGAAGTATAACAGTTTCTTATGCCTAACTGTTTTTATTTTGTTTGCTAGGACATGTTTGATAGCCAAAGATCTAAATTCTATCCAAGACACTTTGGATCTATCTGGCCAGTTTAATGCTATGTACAATTTCAGTATGGCACACAGTGTGACCACAATGTGTTTGGTCTCAAATGAGTATGAGTTCGGAAAAATGTTGCTATCACCCAGCCAGTGGATTCCTGGTGAACTCGTATTTTAGTAGTTTTGTCATTGGTGGATTTGAGTTCGTTTGTACTGTGTATGAGTTCGGAAAAATGTTTAAAATTGCCATTTCCCATGAAAGGGTGGATTTCATATAACCTGATTTCCCCAATCTTGCCCTTAAAGAGCACCATGGTTTGTAGATGTTTTTACAGGACCAAAAAATGTGTAAAGTGTCTGCTACTGAACTTGTACATGTGGGGCAAAGAGGAGATATGTTGGGATTTATTTTTCTCAGAGTGGTGTGTGATAGGCATTGCTGTTGATCATAAGTTGCATATAGATTAATTTTTTTTAAATGGAGTTAATTTTGTTATGTCAATTGCCACTAGTTTTTGCTCAGTGGTTAATTTATTGTTATGTCTCGACCAGTATTTGGAGTATAGCATCCTGATGTTTAATTTGAGTAATTAGTTTATAGGTCTATATCTTCATTTTTGTCTTTTGCAAAAGTCAGTTACAGGTTCTGATGGTTGTGGGAGTCTCTTCCTCCTTTTTTGGGATACCCTCACTGTTATCTAGATCAAACTTCTTTATTTTCCCTTGTCTTTCAGCATTTGCTTGCTGTAAGGATAGTAAATCCTTTCCTTGCGAGAGAGAGTTTTTTTCCCCATAGGATGCTTTTGGATCAAAGAAAAAACTTCATCGAGATCAGTCCTGGATCTTTTCTTTCTCAATCAGATGGTGTAACCTCCACATCTCAAAATGCTATTCATTTAAAATCTGTTACCTCTTATCTGCCTTTTAATTTTTGTTTTGTATCCCTAGGTTTAATTAAAAAAATAAAGTTTATCACCACATTACTACAGCCATGGTATTTTGTCTTTTTCATCCATTCCTCAACTGATGGGTTTCTGACATCAAATCCATCCCTAACCTGTTCAGTAGACTTTAGGCTTCATAACTCTTATCTTTTTCCCTTACCAGTAATTCCTTCCTCAGTTGCCTCAGATCTAATTTGCCACTTCAGTAGTAAGACGCAGTTACTGTTAGCTTGAGCAGGTCATGGTGGAGATAAGTGTTCTTTTCGATAATAAATTCTATTCCTGTTTGGATAAGCACAGCTGTAATAAGAGTTCTATTCAGTTTATTTAGAACATTGATTCTTGTGGTATAGTAATGTTGGGCCTTGTGCCTTTGTTTCTTCTGGGTTGCTACCCACAGTTGGTATTTTGTTTTTACCATTGCTGGTTTTAAGTGTTTCTAGACTTTAAGTATTCTTATTACCATTGTTGGTATTGTACTTGCTTTCTGCATTTTCTTCCACTGATTGTTCTGCCTATCGTGTCTGAGAAGCTTACTGGTTTTAAGAAGTGCTTCACATACAGGCACAAAATTCCAAATTCGGACAGTCATTCCAAGTGTGTATATTGCCTGGCACCAAGTCATTTAAACATTGAATGTAATATTTTTGCTAGCTTGAGTTATAGAACACTGTTTGAAAAAAGAACAAGTTAAGTTTGAAAGGCCTCCTTCCTTCATCTTTGTCTTTCTCTGGAGCCTCAGCCTCTTCCAAAAAAATTTCAGGACAGGCAGTGGACAGAAGTAAGGAATCAGCTTCTTCAGGCTTTGTTCCACCCAAGAAAATTTCAAAAATGTTGGATCTGTCGAATTCCTTGGCCGCATTTCCTCCCAAATCCAAACATTCAGATCCATCCACTCTGATTGATCCAACTCTTCAAAATCTGTCACCTCAGGCTCCTGCTAAATTTTCTCCAGAACCAGTGACTTCTGTGATGTACTCTCTTTTCCGTCAGGACACCTCTTGAAGGCTGTCCTGCCCACCTTCAGCATAGTCTCCCCTCAGGTCATCTTTGAGTTTAACAGAAGTGGATGTAGGTAGGATAATAAAAGAATTTCTCAGAACCTAGATTCAGTTGGGTGTTGCTCTGTCTTCTCATCCCATCGGATCCATGAACCTACATTACTGCAGATCTCCTACTCTAATCCGCCCAGTGGTTTAGAAAACTACGAACCTGAGACTTCCTGGCTTCTGTCCGGTTGTAAGACTTGTCCCTTTACCACTCTGACACCTTCTGTGACACAGATGGGTCTCTGAGCCATAGTGTTGGCACCAGATCAGGGGGCCAGGCTAGACTCCAATGTTCTCTGAACTTTCCCTTCCTCTTGGAGTCTCGACACTAGACAGCTGTCTTCCAACCTCTCTGTGACGTCCCTCCTCTGGGCCAGTAATCAAGGAGCTTCAATCCTCACCACTGACACTGGTTGGGAACATTCACTTAGAACAAAAATACAGTATTTTTAGATGCACCTCTGTGCACCAAGCACAGTTTCTCTTAAGCACACACAGGGAGCACACTGCAGACCTGGGACTGTACGACTTCTCCAGGCCCCAAATAAGACTCCACCTTTCTCTCTGTAGAAGTCTGTGCTCTCTGTCCCATTTTCCAAGTAGCTGACGCACACTTTTTGAGATTTGACTTAGACACACAGCTGGGAAATGCTGGCACGGATTTACCTGCTATGCCACCTCCACCCAGACAATAAGGTAGATTCACTTCCACCAGCCAGCTACTTTAAGGATTTGGGAGAAAAATTAATAGATAAACAAATGGTAGCGTTAACCATTTATCAAGACTTTCAGGAGTGTGATGCTACAGTGCCACTAAATAAATGCAAGTACTCTCAAGGGTTAAATATTTCTAAAAGACCAGCCACAATTAAAGGTTTAGATATATTTAATAATATGTAATAATAAAACATGAGAATACTGAGCATCTATTTACAATAAACACCAGAGTTCTGGTTCACAGGATGTACAAAAAATAACACAGATGGAAAGACTTGGACAGACTATGCTTTTTTTTGTAAAAAAGCAGGTGGTGGTACGCATATGTTGCATTTGGGTCCACCCCCATGCAGGCATTCCAGTGTCCCATTATTTGGCTGTTTCTTCCCAGTTGCCATAAACACTGTTCAAAACTCTGTGTGCGTACTGCTTTCTGCTTTACTTCTACAAGGATTACAGATATTTGGATTTAATTTAAAACTTTTGTTTCAAATTTTCCAGCACAAACACTGATAGTGGATTGCTAAACACAGCAATACAGTCTCACAATAAAAACAGACTTGGCATTAAAACTTCTGCGACTTTGAAACTCACATTAATTGAAACTGCATTGAAACCCACATTCAAAGAAAATGCATCTGGCCAGTAGCAGATTGTTTACCTTTGGGCTGTTTTCAAATGATATACCCCTTGCACACATTTTTAGGACCATGCAAAATGTCTTTGATTCAACTTCCTGATTGTATTAAATTATAATGTATAGTAATTAAATTACATTCCTTGTATAATACGCCACTTGTTAGAGCGTGTTTTAAATTTATAGCCAGTAAGCAAAGAAACAAAACATATGAACCAATAATGCCAAAACTGTCCAATCCAGAATATTTCGACTGTAGAAGGCCACTCCGTCTGTCATTACACCCCACCAACATCAGTCAATATGCACAGTCTCTGCAGAAGTAAAAGTCATCTGAATAATTCCACATTAGAGCTCTGACTGTAACTAGTGGTTGCTGCTAGCAAAACACTTTAATTTCATCTACAAATTCACTGCCTGCTGCCCTTGAAGAATAAATTGCCTGTGTTGCATTAAAAATGATAAGCTGGTAATATTGCAATAGGGAATGGATGGCAAACTATAACAGGTTCACGGTTGCTAGGCATCCTATCCAAACGAGGACATACTCAGGACTGCAGCACCCCACCCTTTTAAAATCCAACACAGTATGAGCAATCCATCTACATGCTGTGGGAATAGAACCCACAGACTTCTGCATCAAAACAAAAGTATGCTACCTGCTGAAAAGTATGCTACCTGCTGTGCTACTAGCACTGCTTTAAAACTCTAGAAACACAACAGTGGTACCATTTGCTAAGCAAAACAGTTGCATATTTTGGGTAGAGGATTTGGGCTCTTGTTTCCTGTAGCTAAGGTACAGGACTTGACCCTAAGCAAATTACTAACCACCTGCTAGCATTTATCTGTCTCACACAGACACACACACCTCAACCTTTTAATGCGAGAAATCTGAACAAAGTCTAAAATAGGAACAGGTTATAAATATTTATCTCATAAACTTAGAAAGTTGCTAGAATAACGGGATTTGTGTTAGTATGCATTTTTCTAAAGGGTATGAAGTCTAAACCTCAAATATCTGTCGTCATTTAGCAACTTCAGTCTTTTTATGAGGAAAAAACAAAAATATGGGGCAACAATCTGGACATTCTGCAAAAACCTGGGCAGTTGAGGGGTATGCTACCTATCTATTACACACACACACACACACACACACACACACACACACACACACACACATGCACGCACGCAGTTTGGTATAAATTCTTTTAGCTTAATGGGTGTTCTGCATAGTCCATATCCATGACCAGGCAGTGCACTGTTCCTTGCAACTCTGAACTGTAGCCTAAGATTTTAGTCATGTGGCAGTCTTGCCATGTCATATCTTATATTCTGCAGTGGTAAAATAAAGAAGCTTTCTGAGGCACATCTTAACATAAAGCATCTATTATTTATAGTCTAATTGATTAATATGATGCACTTTATAGCAACAAAAAGCCTTTTTCAGTTTATGTAAAATGTACTGACATGAATTAACTGAAAAGGGAACATTATAACGCCAAGTAGAGTTTTATCAGAATTTCTGCAAACCTGTAAAGCATCAATTCACTGGGTGAGATGCAAACTAACAAATGCAGTCTTTAAAGAAACTATAAATATGTCCTAGGTCCCAATGTTATCTCACTAGAGCAGAGCTATATAAAGAATTTGATGCACTGGGCAACAGACCCATTTGGCAAACCATGGTCCTGTGCTGTCTGTAGGGGGTCACAATCATAATTGTTTAATGATAATTTAAACTGTCAAACTTTTCTTTTATGTGAGTAATAAGTTGTTATATTTATACATTAAAAATTCTGCTTTCATTAAACATTTCAGCAGAGGAAGTGTATAAAAATGATAGATATTAATGTAACCACCTAACGACGTTTTGCTCTCATTAAACAATATCACTACATTCAAAATTAGCAGTTTGAGGTTTGCAAGCTGTCCATAATTGATTAAAATCTTTTCCGTTTTAAAGATGGCATAATCAGATTGGCACCAAGGTAAGCTTCTCATCAGCCCTACCCTTCTTACAGCTCTGCTTTGCAGTCTGCAGACCTCCACAGGATGAAAGGTGCTATTTGCAAAATTTTATATATATATGTATATCTATATATATCTATATATATATATATATATATATATATATATATATTGTGAACCGTAAGATGACCTGTAAAACCTCTCTGCTAAGCTGCTACAAAAGGAAGTTTATTATTGTCACATTTACTTGTAGACTTGGGTCGCTCACTGGCTTATTGACAGACAAGAAAAGCTAGATGCACACACACACACCTACCTACCTACCTATTTCTTGCACACACACAATCCTCTTAAAAATGTAAACACACACCCACACCTACCATACACTTGTCCGGTTGCAGTCCACAGTCCAAACGTCTTCAGGAATTCAAATTCTGCATGCGGACCAGGAAGATGTAACTGATCGGTCGCACATTGCACAGATGCAGAAGGTCTTCTGCATCTGTACGACCTGACGCAAAGGGCTTTCTTAAAGAAGAATGCTCTTAAAGAGAGGCGTATTTTTGTTAAGAAACAGGGCAGCAGAAGTGCTGGTATGCTGTACCAGCCCCAAAAAAGCTCTGTAGATAGATACAGAAAAACAGTACTTTTAGCTAATCTCACTATATTTTCCTGACTGACTGAAGAATTACTGTTCCATAGTTAAGTTATTAAAGGAATGCAAGATGAAGAGGGTGAGTGGTCTTCTCAGTTCCAAAACAGTGTGCGGAGTGTTTCTGTCACATCTCTCACTAGTGTCTAAATAGTTCCATGCTGGCTACAAAATGACATCACATCTGGTCACTTGACTCTGGTGTCCAGACTACCCTCTCACTAGAAACTTGAGCTAGGAGCTGGCACAGATGTCACAGTTCACACACAGAGCTTTGCTAAGGTTTACTGCAGCATCTAGATACTGTAAAACAATTCCAGTAATTCCATCATTCCTGGAGAGATTAACAAGCCATTCTGTGGCACCCCAAGGTAGCATTTAGTTTGCCACTAAGAACAATAAGAGCAGGATCCCAGCCCAGACATTGCATCTCCAGCTGCATTCAGACCTGTGAGATAAAAACTTTATGGCCTAAACCAAGTTATTTAATTTCAAGCCATTTTTCTTAAGTTCAGCTGGGCTGAGCTTAACCGCCCTTCCCTTCCAGTATCCTCTGTTAAAGTATGTAAACTTCAACAGTTAACAAAAATACAGTCTGACATGTATGTAAATTTCTTTTCTGTCTAGCAGGACTCGCTGTTGATGCATTTTTAGCGCAAGTGACTTTACAAATACATTTTTAACACTAGCATCTATACACATCAGTTTGATATTCAAATGACATATAATACTTTACAAAACTCTAGCTAGCTGTGCCGACATATGTTACACATGCACTGCCCTAGTCTGTTTGGCATAGTTGGCACTACTTCACATAGTCTCACACTGCATTGAGGCAGGAGCCAGCTGGGATTGGGTTTCATCCTACACAGGTTTTTACTGTTCCTGTGCATTCGAGACTGGGCTCTCCCAGAGCTTCGTATTTTGCTGTAGTGGAGCTAGTTTTATCCCCTCAGGTCCACCCCATACTCAACTGTCTACTGCAGATGCTGGGTCTTTTCTTCCTGTCTTGTCTGGACAGACAGTCCAGTTAAGGTTTTCTATATTACAGTTTTAGTTGTCAGCATTACCCTTTGGGTTACCCACTGTTCCAAGGATATTCACAAAGTGCCCATCTCCAGTGATGGCCTAATGCATCAAGTTTTTCCTTATTTAGATTACTTGCTTATTTTTGAAGACTCCTGATTGTCAAATCTCTCACATGGGTAAGTGATCTTCCCTCTTAGACTAGATTTTCAGGACAGCATTCACAAATCTTGCAGTATTCCATCTCATAGAGTGGTATTCCTGTAGTATCTTTTGGATATTTCCATTAAAAGAGCTTTTCTCCTTCATAATAGTCTGACTCAGGAGTACATCTAAATTTCACTTTTGCAAAGGAATTTCTTAAGATTTTCAGATTCATATTTCATATAGCCAGACTCCACAGTGTGTGCACACACATATACATACATATGCACATGATTTAGTGTTTCCTAAAATGTGTGGTCCCAACATCAACACCCTGTGATCTTTCAAAATTCTAGTTTTGGGATTTGTAAAAATAGAACTTTTTGGTGGAAAGAGAGTTTTATCTGAATCCAGGTCACCTCTTCTAACTTCAGTTCTCAGTCATCTTTAACAACAGATGCCTCAGACTTTGTTTGGGCATCTGTCTCTGGGGGTAAATGTGTATGGTCTTAGGAGCAAAAAAGACTGATCAAAGAGATGCTGGCAGCAATAAATGCACTCAACACTGTCAATCATCTGTGGTCCTCTGGACCTTCTACAAATGATTAGATTGCACCTCATCAATGTGGTACATACATGGGGGGGGGGTACTTTACTGACTTCAGATTAGTCACAGTAACCTGAAATACAGCATTTCTGCACAGTCTCTGTCTGCAGGCATCTTTCAATAAGAGCAAAACCTGAGTGACAGACAAACCGAGCAGGACCAAGACTGACCCTCACAAATGAAAATTGAATCAAGGGGTCTTCCTGGATTTGAACCAGCTGTGGGGAACAAATCAAATAGACCCACTTGCTTTCATTCACAGCTGAAAACTGGAAAAATCTTACTCTAAGGTTTCTTGTGAGCAGCTTGGAAACAGATGCATTGTCTTTTTCTTGGACATGTATTTTCCTGTAATACCTTTCCATCCTTTCTTCTTATGTCCAAGGTCATTCTGAAAATTCCAAACTGTTAAGATCTTTGTGATGACTCCCTTCCAGCCCAGCCGGTAGTGGTTCTCTCTTCTTTTGGGAATAATCAGTGGCAATTACCACAAGCTTTCTCACAGAGTGGACCTACTCGCATACTGTTTGATGCTCCCCATCTTCAAGCATTTTCAGCTAACTGGCTGGATGAAAGAAAGTTAATATTTTTTTTTCCTGAGATGTACAGTAGGTATTACTAAAAATAAACCTATAAACTTGCTACTAGAAAGTCATATTTAGGTTATGCAAGATTTTCTAGTTGGTGCCACATTAAGAAACCGGACCCTTTTTATGGCTAGCATTTCTCTGCTTCTAAAATGTGTGTGCAAGTTTTTATCCTGTGTCCTTTCTTATTCTTCTCATAAGTTTCATCTGCAGGCCTTTTAAGCACGTCTGCCCATGAATATTTCTCTTTCACACCAGTTGTCTCAACCTGCTTTTGAAGTGGGTTTTTACATATCTGCCTACCTATAAAACGGGTGTCTCCTCCTTTCGATCAGTAAATATATATATATATATATATATATATATATATATATATATATATATATATATATATGTCATTCGGTTTGTGGCTCTGTAGGCTCATTTGAGGTTCTTATGGAACACAGTGTTACTTATTGCTCAAATGTCTGCAAGAAGTGTATCTGGGTTTCATGTTCATATACTGGGTCAACCTTTGTTTCCTTGAGAACAAGTCCTTCACTTATGCCTAAAGTGATATGCAGTTTTATTTTAAGCCATCTCCTTGTCTTGTGTTCAGAACCTACTACTATCCCACACTATAGCCAAACTATGGAACAATCCCACCCACCACTCAAATTATACCCAACCACCAATTTCATTTCATATCCATCCTCTCTCTCTCCCAAATGAGGGAGAATGGATCCTTCTTATTCTAGATGTCTGCAGACAATTCCAATACCATCTTGACAGACCTAAACCTTCAGAAGTTGTCGAGTAAGACATTTCTTACAAAGGCAAGAAATGAGAGCAACCAATGTCAAAACATACAATTTTCAAATGGTTTTCTCATGCTGTTAAATTTTGTTATGCTAAGATCCATTCCATGGCTTCTACAGTGGATTTTCATGAGGCCCACTGTTTTAAGTGCACTGATGCCATATGCCTTTAGAGGATGGTGATACTTTATGAAAAACAGCATTGGAACTTCTGGTGTCTTGGCCAGTCTTAGTTTAAATACTACCTTGGGTCTTCCCTAAAAACAGACTGTCTAGTGCAACTAATACATTCAGCAAAGCATACATAAATATAATGTGTAGTAAGCTGCCAGACAGTAATGTCATAACTCTGACACAGAGTTTTAGAGCAGTTAAACATCCCTTCTAGTCTCAGTCTGCATTTTCCCTTCGTGCAGCAGAGGCTGTTGTAGATTTAGGTGGTGGGTATTTTATCTAGTGTGCAAGGAACCTATTTTAACTCCTTGATAGTGCAAGGAAAATGGAACGAGGCACCATGTAAACCATTTGGAGCTGTAAGAAGTGCTCCTTCCTCTGAAGGTGGTCGGGAGGGTGGGTATGTGTTTGGCTGTGGGGGACCAGAGTCCTTCCTGCTTTTGTCCCATTACAGTGCCCTGAGATCTCTGCATCTGTGCCAGACCCTTTGGTACATGTCCCAGGAGAAATGAAAATATGGGCACATTCCCGAGTCACATCCGTAGTCCTCTGCTGGAGTTGAGAATTTGAGTCATGTCTGTTTATATGTTTTTCAGAGTGAGGCACCCCGATGTAAACCTGTTCACCACTTCATAGAATATGCTGCTTTGGTTTGTTTAGCAAAAGGCAAATGGAAGTTATCTTGTGTATTTTTTTCTGCCTGTCAGGAATATTCCTGTATACCCTCTCGTTATTCTGTCTGATTTTTGCTTAAAGGAAAATTCCACCTACCAGTATTACTTGAATGATGTTAATTAGTGTGCAAATGTGTCCCTTTCAAGTTTTTCCATTTCAACCAGTTTCCTTTCACAAATTATGAAGATCGTACCATTTTTTCCCTTATCGTGAGTTTGCACTTTTTTTGGGTTTGTTTTTCCAAAAATAAATTTGACTCAGCCTGCATGACATAGACTGGAAACCAACTATTCTCTTGCTACTGAAGTTGGTCACCACCATAGTTTTTGCATCCTGAATACTGTTTCTTGCCAAGATTAGTAATATGTTACTGACAGATAGATTTTGGAAAAAAGTTTTACTTTTAGTAACACTGTAGAGAACTTTTAATATAAAGAAACCAGGTATGAGTTCGACAGTGCTACATAAAGACTACTAAATGTTCTCATTTTGGCCAGTGAAATGTCTCATTTATTCATAGACTGTAGGTATGTGTCATTTGCCTTACTAGCTATTTTGATTTAAAAAATAATTAGTCACAAAAATTACAAGACAAAAAACATGAATTGCAAACTTAAATTTTGTATCCGAAATAAAAATAGTTGTATAAGACAGTATAACAAAACAGTTAATACTAGTATGTGGTTGTAGGTAATTTTCCAGTCAGTACATTTCTTTCAGTCTTCAGTTTATGAACATCTGCTAGTGGTTCCCCACTATCTAATAATCCTCCTTGCTTTCCTAGCTAAAACACTCGTTTGTTGTTGGCCCAGTGCTCTATTGTCTGTCTGCTTCAGCCTAGACTGTTCAATCCCTGTCCATTTGTTTGTATAGATTTGCATCTATAGGTTTACTCTTCCAACTTGATCAGTCTGTCCACCAGTTCAGTATATTTCAGGAGATTACAAATACCTTGAGATTTCTCCTTTTGAAATATCACTTTCTTTGCTGTTGATGTCCTTCTATTCCTATATTGCAGTATTCTGTATATGGGTTTACCCTTCTAGTCTCACGTATGTACAGCCAGTATCCAAAAGTTTTCAGTCGCTCCTAGGTGCACGAGACATCAGGTCTGGGCGAAAGTATGTGGGCCATAAAAGTGACGTCGGCACACACCAGCGCTCAGAACTTTCCAGCTGCCAGTCGTATGCCTGGTGTTTCTGCTTTCGCTGACGACAGATTCAAGTTTCAAGCTAAGTGCCCTGTTGGGGACCTCAGTCCTTTTTGTATTACTGCCTTTTCATGTTATCTAGAAAGGGTAAATGTCAGTGCAGCCATCAGATCCCCTCATAAAGACACCCACAGTAAGTGTTTGTTCTGTCTTGGACGGTCGCACGATTGTAAGGCCTGTCCTATTTGCCAGGCATATGTTCCAAAAATGTAGCGCAGTCATTTGCATGCGCTCAGTTTGTACATGGAGAACCAGCATCTAAAACAACTTGCCTTGCGAATGGAGGGCTCATCGAATGTCGCCTCTGAACCGCCTAAAAAGAAGGCCAGATCTTTGAGGCCTGTAACACTTGCTGACCCTCTTCCGACCGATCCACAACCTGTGGCCGACATCGGCCTGGTCTCAGGATCTGGACTCAGATCCACCACACCGGATGTTGCAGGTACCTGTCAGGAAGCCGTACTACCGGTGGGCAAGAGGATGTCCGCAGAGGCTATTCTGGCGATCGTTTCTGATGCTGAGGGGTAACCAGCGTATTCAGGGGAACCTTCCTATTCCTTTCCTCAGACCTTGACGCCTGCTCCTAAACAGACGCCCATTGGGACTCTCAAGAGGGGAGAAAAAGGGAAGCATATCTCTCAGCCAGCAGAAAGTAGTCCAGACTGGCAGGCCTTTAGCCAAAGCCTTTTCTCAGCTTTCATGGCCCTGAGGCTTACTTCAGTTGCTTCTGCCCCTGCTTCTTCTCCTCCTCTCCTTAGTCCTATACGTCAACCAGCAGAAACAGTTACTAGGGAAGAGGACATTTGTTCAGATTTCTCAGATGATTCCCTCTCTTATAATTCACAATTTTCTTCACCTTTGGGATATGGATCCCCAGAGGAAGAATCTGTAGACCCGGATTCCCCAGTTGAAGATTTGACCATCTCTGAAACTGTTTTTAAAATGAAGGAACACTTCAAATGGGAATCTACAGACATGTCTGAAATACAAAAAAGGTACTATGACCTCATTCAAAGTCCTTCGGCCATTCCTCCTATACTGCCTGCCTTTTTAGATGCCTTTTTCTTCTGCATCTCTCAATCCGGACTCACAACCTCCTGCTCCTCGTAGATGAGACAGACTGTACAAAGTCCCAGATTCTGCTAAGCACTTGATCAAGTGCCTTCCTGCAGATCCAGCTACCATTTCTGTCTCCACAGACAAAGCTTCTAAACTCTTGCCTACCACCACCATTCTTCCTGCTGACAAAGACAGCAAAACTATGGAAAGGTTAGGCAAAAAGATTTACACCTCATCCACCTTGGCATTTAGAGCTACTAATTGCCAAACTCATATGGCAAAGTACGCTCTGTCTCTCCTTGACTCTGCCACCAAACTGTTGGTGGATATTCCAGACTACTTAGCCAAATCATCTATATCTTCTCTGCTGGCCCTTATGTCTCAAGTCACCAGGCATTCAATTAAATGTAGCTGTGATGCTGCAGAATCCGTAGCAAGGTCAGCAATCTGCACTTCTCAGATGCTCCTGGCTGCACTTGCAACCTCTGCCAGATGATTTCAGAGCTAAGCTCAGTGATGCACCACTTGACAATGCTGCCTTATTTGGCTCTAAAGTAGCAGACCTTTTCAAATCCCTGCAACAGAAAGGAAAAGAGATGCAGGATCTTAAACATCTGGTAGTTTCCCCTGTACCTAAATTTTACAGGAACTATCCTGCAAAATCTCAGTTCATCAGGAAACATTCCAAATCTGTTCCTCAAACTAGACACAGGCAGGCAAGAAAGAAAAATCCTTCAGCTAGAGCACCTTCCTCCTCTAGCCAAAGGACGCCCTTTCAGGACAGGTCAGGTAGTGTCTGACTACCTGCCACTCCTGCCTCCCCACCAGCTGCTTCCATCCCACTGTCTGCTCGCCTTTCCCATTGCCTTCCTATTTGGAATCAGGTCACTTTGGACAAGTGGGTCCTCTTCATCCTCCAAGACGGTTACTACGTGTCATGGACACCCTCTCCATTAAGACTAGGCATGCCACGACCTCCTGCTCAGCAACTGCCCCTCCTGCTACCAGTACTACTGTCCCTTTTAAGCCAGGGAACTATAGAAAAAATTCCTCCCTCCCAATTTGGAAGAGGATTTTACTGTAGGATTTTTCTGGTTCCCAGAAAAGAAGGGCCATGGAGACCCATCCTAGACCTTTCAAGGCTTAATCCCTTCTTAAAGGTACCAACTTTCAAAATGCTAACCCTGTCAGCTCTGTTCCCTGTTATTATGTACGAAAGCTTCCTAGCTACACTAGACATCAAGGATGCCTACTTACACATTCCCATCAAACCCCCACACAGAAAATACTTAAGATTCTTAGTGGGCTCCTCACATTTGCAGTTCTCTGCCTTGCCTTTGGACGTTCAACCACACCCAGAGTCTTCACCAAATGCCTGGCTCTGGTAATGGCCTTTTGCAGGACAAAAGGAATACAAATATTCCCATACCTGGATGACATGCTTTTACAGGCTGCCAGCCCAGAAGCACTCGTAACCCATGTCCAGTTTGTGGTGCCTCTCCTACAAGCTCTTGGGTTCCACATAAACTTCCCAAAGTCAAACCTCACTCCAGCCCAAGACATTGTGTTCTTAGGGTGCAGAATCCACAAAGACTTGGTGAAGGCATACCTGCCCCCAGCAAAGGTGAGTTCTCTTGCAGAACACCGGAAAGGGATTTTACATTCCTCTCAACTGACTGCAAGGCAGTACCTCAAGCTTCTGGGTTACATGGCGGCTACCATTCCCATGCTACCCGTAGCTCTGTTACACATGAGAAAGCTACAGTGATACCTATGCTCTGTCTGGAAGCAGCACAACCACCCACTGGAGCACATTTTGTCCTTGCTCCCATGCCTAAAACAAGAGATCTTATGGTGGTTAGCTCAGGTGAATCTCAACCCAGAACTTCCCCCTTCAACCACCTCAACCTTCTCAGGTCATGCATACAGATGTCTCAGACATGGGGTGGGGGACCTCTCTTGGCCATTGAAAAGTACAAGGCCTGTGGACATGCAGGCAGAAAGCAGAACACATCAATGCCAGAGAAATGAGGGCAATCCTACTATAGCCCTTCAGGCATTCACTCCTTCCCTTGGGAAGGGATATTTTCTGATATACACAGACAACACCACACTCCTGTAGTATATCAACAAACAAGGAGGAACCAAGCTCTACCTGCTCTGCAGACTTGCTGTACTAGTGTGTGGGATATAGCCACTTTTAAGGGAATTACCCTGAAAGTGGCATACATTACCCCTCTGCACAACTCCCAAACAGATTTTTTTGAGCAGAACCAGCACAGGCAATCACGAATGGATGCTTCACAGGGATGTCTTCCTGAACCTGGTCCACAGATGGGGTACACCTCAAATAGACCTGTTTGCCTCCGCCAACAACAGGCAACTTCCTGGATACTGCACCAGGACAAAAGATCCACAGGCACTGGAAACAGATGCCTTTATTATCTCATGGAAGGGGAAATACCTTTGTGCATTCCTCCCCTTCCCTCTCATTCAGAGGGTCCTGCTGCGGATTCAGCAGGACAGTCTGAAAATCTTGCTGGTACCTCCCTACTGGCCCTGACAGTATTGGTTCCCCTTACTCCTTTAATTGTTCAAGGGCAATCATCACATGTTACCCCACAGAGTGGACCATCTCACACAGCACAAGGGATCTTTAATCCATCCTCAGTGGCAGCTGCTACACCTGACCCTGTGGTGGATAGGCAACTGATCCCATACAGACACCTTTACATTGAGGACGTGCTCAGTGTCCTGCAGAAGGTCAGGTAACCTAACACTAGAAAATCATACCTCTCTAAATGGGAAAGGTTCATTACTTGGTGTCAAAATAAGCAGCTGGATCTGCTCAACAGCGACATTCCCCTAGTGCCGTTTTATTTGTACGAGTTACTTCAGACCGGATGTTCATCGTGCATACAGCTGCAGTAATCACAGATGGGTTCTCTGCCGTCAGGCGGGCCCTCGGTCGGCCGAATTCCAAAGTCTAGGTCCGGCGTCGGTTGGTGTCGCTTTCTCTCCTGACGTCAGTGAGGCCGGAGTATATAAGACACAGCCGACGCCATGTTCTTCAGTCTTTTTTGCCACGCGGTGCCAGAAGCAGTTCGCAAGTGCAGGTCGGCCAGCTCCTGAATTACGAAAAATTGGAAACCGAAGTCTTCATTAAAGCTAAGTACCCCGTTGGGGAAACTTTTCTTGCTTCAGACCGATGTCAGAAAAAGTTAATAATTGTATTTCTTGTGGGAAGCAAATACCGCATAAGGATTTCCATTCCCTTTGCATACCTTGTTTAGGCCCAGACCACGACGTCTCGGGCTGTCGCTTTTGCGCTACTTTCAATAAACGCACTATTAAGCATCGGGCGGAGTTCGCCCAACATTTTTTTGGTAAAGCTTTTGATTATAAAATGTCGTCGGAGACTCCGACTACCGTTTTGTCCAAAAACCGCAAGGACAAGGACCGACACGCGAGGTCCGCGGTCCCCACTGACACCACGCCTAAACCGGCTACAACGTGGTTCGGTTCTCAGCGAGACGCCTTTGCAGTCCCTGACTACCGACGACACTCCTTTGGCAGTGTCCTCTGTACCCGAGACTGCAGGTACCTCGGCCCTTTCCCAGACTACAACCACTGAAGCCATTGCAAATGTGTTGAGCCTTCTAATGTGGACAGGTCCACTTCCACCCATGGTGTCTTTAGACCCTCATCTTCCTTTTCTATTAAGGCCTTTACTAAATCCAAAGCAGCCAGGCATCCCAAGAGGCCTGTTGCACAGGGCCCTTCTCCAGGCCCCATGCCTAAAAAACAGATGCTTAAAATGGCTGAGGATTTAATTACTCTTATCAGGGGTTCTCAGCCCCCTCCAGACAAGAGACCCAGAGTGGAGGAAGATTCTCCCTCTTCTGATCAGGGCTCCATTTTATCAGAACATTCTGATGTAGAGGAACACTCTTATTCCCCTTTTGAAGATTCGGATGCAGAGCAGTCAATTCCTTCTGTATCTCCTCCTGAGGATTTTTCCTTTGGGGAAACCTTACACACTTTGAGGGAACACTTCCATTGGGAAGGCCAAGACTTTTCCGATTCCAAGAAAAGACTTAGGGAATTTCTTCTGTTACCTCAACACAGACCTCTGGCGATCCCTACAGTTTTGGACATACTTGATTATGTTTATTCAGAGGCTTGCCTTAACCCGGATTCCCTTCCTCCTGCACCAGTCAAACCTGATAGGTACTACAGAGTTCCTAACTCTCACCAATTTCTCTACAAAAGCCATAATGCTGACCCTGAAACCATTTCTCAAGGCCCCAAGGGATTGAAGGCCTCTACTGCCAAGAATCCACTTCCTGCCGAAAGAGAGTCAAGATCCTTAGAAAGGTGGGGAAAAAAGGTATATACCTCGGCCACCCTAGCCATGAGGGCCTTAAATTGTCAGTTTCATATGCTTAAATATCAACAGTTCCTATTATCACAATTAAGGAATAAAATGTCTCAACCTGAACAACCAGATTTGAAGGAGTTGCAGGATATGATGCATAGTGCAGAGCAAGTGGGTAAACACACCTTACAATGTGGCTATGATGCCCTAGAGACCTCAAGTAGAGCTGCTGCTACAGGATCAGTTATTCGTAGACATGCCTGGCTTTAGGGAACAAAGCTTGCCTGATCATGTGAAAGCTAAACTTCTAGATGCTCCTTTACAAAAGGATGTGCTGTTTGGTACTAATGCTGAGGAGATATTACGGAAAATGGAAGAAAAAGCCAAATCCATGCAAACTGTCAAAGCTTTTCTACAGGTCCAACCACCACGTTTTAGCAGAAATTGGCCTTCAAAAAACTGGTCCTTTCCAGCCACTGACAAGCCCCAAAGAGGTAGATACAGACGCACAAGGGGCAGAGGGCAATCACAAGGATCATATAGAGGCCGACAATGGCAAACTCCAGCACCAAGAGGTGGCGAAGACAGTGCACAACAATACAGGAAACAAACCCAATGACTCCCTCATTTCCATGCCAAGCAAGTCTCAGCTGGCAGCACCTTTGGGAGGAAAGCTGGCATTATTTGCAAGAAATTGGCATATTGTCACAACAGACAAATGGATACTGGACGTTATAAACAGAGGCTACAAATTTCAATTCCACACTTCCAAAAATGAGAGGCATGCCAAACCTGCCACACAATCAAAGGGCGGAGGCACAACTACAAATTTCAAAGCTCATAGGCATGAGAGCTATTCAAGAGGTACCTACTCACGAACAAGGTCAAGGTTTTTATTCCAGACTTTTTCTGGTACCAAGGAAAGGAACCGACTGGAGACCCATTTTGGACTTATCCATCCTAAACACATTTTTACTCGTACCAAAATTCAAGATGCTCACATTACAGCAACTTCTTCCCATGCTGGGCAAGGAGTTTTGGCTGGTAACATTGGACCTCAAGGAGGCATACCTGCATGTCCCAATCAGACAAAGCTGCAGAAGATACCTCAGATTTCTTGCAGGTTCAATCCACTATCAATTCTCTGCATTGCCCTTTGGCTTATCTACTGCGCCCAGAGTATTTACAAAATGCCTGGCATCAGTGATTGCCTACTGCAGACTTCAAGGGATACAAATTTACCCTTATTTGGACGACTGCCTGATCCAAGCGGACAGCAAGCACATACTTCTGGAACATCTGGCCTATGTAACACGGTTACTGCATTCTCTGGGATACACAATCAACAAAGAGAAATCCAGGCTAACACCATCTCAGAAAATAACTTTCCTGGGTGCCAGCTTGGACACAAACACTCAGATGGCCTATCTTACGCCAGAAAAACAGGGGCAACTAACTGAGTACTTCAAAATACTAGCAAAATGTACCAGGCTTACTGCAAGGAAAATCCTGCAGGCTCTGGGCTTCATGGCATCTTGCATTCTTTTAATCCCATGTGCAAAGTTGCATATGAGGAAACTTCAATGGTACCTAAAAAACCTATGATCTCAACACAGTCACAGTTTGGAAACAATAATACCAATAATTCCATGTTTGCAAAAGGAATTTCTATGGTGGGCCCAAGCATGTCAAGCAAACACAGGTCTCCCATTCTGCAAGCCTCAAGCAAATCAAGTCATCACAACAGACGCCTCAGATTACGCCTGGGGGGCTCACATGACAGACAGGTGCATTCAGGGCAAATGGTCCCAAAAGGAAAAGCACCTTCACATCAATCAAAAAGAAATGTTAGTAGTAATAAATGCAATTACAGCTTTCAAGGACCTCCTGCATCCAGGACAATTACTGATAAGAACAGACAACACCACAGTAATGTGGTACATAAACAAACAAGGAGGAACACATTCATACCACTTGTGCAGACTAGCCATGACTCTTTGGAACTTGGCTCTGGAATGGCAAATCGAACTTCAAGCACAGTACTTGCCAGGATTGGAAAACACACTGGCAGACAATATAAGCAGAAATATGACAGATCCACACGAATGGAAGTTGCATCCTCAAGTGTTTACAGAGATAATACAAGCGTGGGGGAGGCCAGACATAGATCTTTTTGCCTCCCACAGGAATCATCAATTGGAAAAGTTTTGTTCGAGGACCTTTCATCCAAAGGCCTGTAGAGTGGACGCCCTTTCATTCAGTTGGACAGCATGGACAGTTTACGCTTTCCCACCTCTGCCTCTTCTGCCCAAGGTGCTCTTGAAAGCAAGAGCGGACAGACCGAAGATGATACTGATTGCTCCAGATTGGCCAAGGCAGCACTGGTACCCGCTCCTGAGGAGTCTAACACATACTCCTCCCTGGTCCCTACCTCTAATGCCTCTTCTGCTGACTCAGCACAGCTACAAAACTCTTCACAGTCAGCTGAAAACACTCAATCTCGCTGCATGGAAAATTCCTTAACACCACAACAGACCCTACTTTCCAAGGAGGTGCAGGATGTCATTTTGGAGGCCAGAAGGCCATCTACTAGAAAGGCTTACACCGCAAAATGGAAATGGTTTTGCTCTTGGAATGAGGAAAAAAGGCCAGGACCCTAGAAAACTGGATTTGCCTCGGGTATTACAGTATCTAGCTGAGCTGCTGAACAGTGGACTTTCATTTTCTTCCATAAAAATCCATGCCTCAGCCATTTCTGCAGAATTCAACACGGATCCACCTATATTTTCTCACCCACTCTTATGACAGTTCCTCAGAGGGGCTAAGAATATAAGACCACCAAGGAAACAACCACTACCAGCCTGGGATCTTAATTACATTTTAGAAAAATTAACATTGCCTCCTTTTGAACCAGCTGCCTCAACAGATTTGCAATATTTGTCCTGGAAAACAGCCTTCCTTCTGGCCATCACTTCAGCTCGTAGGGTTTCGGAACTACAGGCCCTCATGGCGGTGCAGCCCTTCCTCATCTTCCATCAGGACAGGGTTTCCCTTCGTACCAACCCGTCATTTATGCCTAAAGTGGTATCCAGGGTAGCTTTAAACCAAGCCATACACTTACCTACCTTTTACCCCAATCCTCAAAACAAAGGGGGAAAGGCTGCTACACTCTTTAGTCATCCATAGGCAGCTACATTATTATTTGGACAGAACAAAGTCCTTCAGGAAATCAGAACAACTTTTTGTGTCCTATGCTGTAGGGGCTCAAGGGAAGCCACTGACCAAGCAGACAATTTCAAAGTGGATAGGCCACTGCATACGGTTTTGTTATTCATATCATGGGAAATCTGTTCCCACAGGCATCAGATCCCACTCCACCAGGGCCACAGCTACCTCCACAGCCTTCCTCAGAGGAGTTCCTACCAAAGATATTTTGGAGGCAGCCACTTGGAGTTCTGTACATACCTTCACAAAACACTACCACCTGCCTATATATTCCAAAACTAGAGCAGGCTTTGCCACTGCTGTGTTGCAGGGCATTCTGGCTCATCCCAGTTCCACCTAGTACCTACCACCCTGTGTGTAGCTTTGGGACTCTACCCATCTGTGATTACTGCAGCTGTATGCACGGTGAACATAGTACAGTTTTGTACCTACCATAAATGTAGATGTTCGAGTGCTAATACAGCTGCAGTACAGGTTACCCTCCCGCCTTCCCCACTTGGTAAAGGCATGGGGCCTAACCCCCTCTTCATACAAACTGACTGGGTTATCCTTCTATGGTTTATTTGCTTGCAACTACTGATTTTGGATTATATTGCATTGCATGTATATATATATATATATATATATATATATATATATAATTTATGTATTGCCTTCCTTCTGGGGGCACCTGACATCTGGGGCAAGAAAGACTGCTGAAGAACATGGCGTCGGCTGTGTCTTATATACTCCGGCCTCACTGACGTCAGGAGAGAAAGCGACACCAACCGACGCTGGACCTAGACTTTGGAATTCGTCCGACCGAGGGCCCGCCTGATGGCAGAGAACCCATCTGTGATTACTGCAGCTGTATTAGCACTCGAACATCTACATTTATGGTAGGTACAAAACTGTACTTTCTTCGTGTTTCACTGTTGCAGTGATTACATTTGGGTAATCTACTGGCTGGTTGCCCTCAGTCGGCCTGATTAACAAAGTCTTGGGTCCAGCGACGGTTGCTGTCTCTTCTTCCATGACGTCAGGTCGTCAGGAGTATAAAGCATGCAGTCGACGCCATTTTAATCGGTCTTTCTTGCTGCGCGGTGCCCGAAGCAGAAGCAGTTCGCAAGTGCCGGTCGGTCGACTCCTGAAATTTTCATTTTTGAGTTTCAAAACCGAAGTCTTCAAACTAAAGCCAAGTACCCTGTTGGGGAAACATTTACTTGCTCCTTACCGATGTCAGTAAAAGTTAATAATTTAATTACTTGTGGGAAGCAAATACCTCATAAGGATTTTAATTTGTACTGTATTCCTTGCTTAGGCCCTGATCACAACGTGCCTTGCTGTCGGTTTTGTGCTAAATTTAACCAACGCACTATTAAGCATCGATATATTTTTGCTTCTAAATATTTTGGCTCAAAATTTAGCTACCCTGAAATGTCGCTGGTTAGCAATCCGACTACAGGAGTTCACAAAAAACGCAAGGAAAAAGACAGAGAGAGACTGTCGTGGTCCAAAACCGACAACGAAGCTTCTTCTAAGCCAGTCACCAGTACTCAGTGAGGCACTTTCGCAGCCCCTGATACCCACTACGTTTGAGTTGCAGGCCTCTACCGAGACTCATTCGGAGTCTGGTATGCCATGAGATTCGCAAAGTACTGAACCCGCAGATGTCTCTCCCTTGGATGGGTCCAGAGCCGCTGAGCAGGCACCGGCTTCTGAGGGTGTTTACAGGCCTCAACATTTTTATATTAAATCAACAAAAACAAGGTCAAAAACAACTTCTGTGTTTAAAAAAATGACACATTAGCCACGTTCTCAGGCCCCTATGCCTAAAAAACAAATGATCAAAATGGCTGAGGATTTAATTACCTTGATCAGGGGTTCCCAACCCCCCCCCCCCCACCTGCTGAGGCCTAGGCAAGGCACTGATTATGAATCTTCAGATCAGGTTTCCATTTCTTCTGATTCCTCTTCTGATCAGGAATTTTCTCTTCCACCTTATGAGGATTCTGATGCAGAGGAATCCATCCCATCTGCATCTCCTCCTGAGGATTACTCTTTTGAAGATACTTTGCATACTTTAAGGGAACATTTTCACTAGGAGAGTCAGGACTTCTCTGAATCAAAAAAGAGGTTTGGGGATTTCCTTCTTCCTCAGCATAGGCCTTTGGCAGTACCTCCTGTTTGACATTGTTGATGATGTGTTCTCGGAACCAAGCATGGCTCTTGATTCCCTGCCTCTGGCTCCTAGTAAGCCAGACAGATATTACAGGGTTCCTGACTCCCACAAATTTCTTTTCAAAAATCCTGCTGCTGATCCTGAGATTATTTCTTAGGATCCCAAGGGTGTAAAGGCTTCTACAGCCAAAAATCCTACCCCTTCTGATAGAGATTCCAGGGCGCTGGATAGATGGGGTAATAATGTTTATACGTCTGCATCCGTGGCAATCAGGACTTTAAACTGCCAGTTTCATATGCTTAAATATCAACAGCATGTTATGGGCTTACTGAAACAGAAAATTATGTTGATTTCTGATTGTGTGGAAAATAGAGTTACAGGATTTATTCCATTCAATAGAACAGGTTGGAAAGCATACATTGCAATGTGGTTTTGATTCCCTGGAGGCCTCTTGTAGGGCCACCGTTACTGGATCTGTGATAAGAAGGCATGCCTGGCTCAGAGCAAAATCTGCCTGATCATGTTAAAGCTAAATTGTTGGATGCCCCTTTGCAGCATGATACTCTGTTTGGTAATAAGGCAGAAGAGGTTTTAAAGAAAATGGAAGACAAAGCTAAATCTATGCAAACTGTAAAAGGTTTCTTGCAAGTGCAGCCACCCAGGTTCAGTAGGCACTGGCCTACTAAAAATTGGTCCTTTCCTGTGTCCAACAGAGCCACTCAGGGCAAACCCAGACGCTCAAAAGGCTCCAGATATCAATCACCAGGATATTACAGGTAAAACCAATGGGGGTGCCTCCACCTCCAAATCTGGAGGTAACAAAGCACAACCCTACAGTAAGCAGACTCAATGACTTTCCTCTACCACCTCCAAGCCCTTATCTTTTGGCAGCCCCCTTGTGGGGAAAACTAGCATTTCATGCTCAAAATTGGCAGTTAATAACCCAGGACAAGTGGGTATTAAACATAGTATCCCAGGGGTACAGATTTAATTTCCATACTTTGCCAGTTCCAAACGGATGGCTGGATCTGCCACAAAACCAGTGGGCAAGAGGCCCAGAAACAAGTCATGTCCTCCATGGATGTTCTTCGTGTTTCACTGTTGCAGTCATTAAATTACATTTGGGTAATCTGCTGGCAGGTTGCCCTCAGTCGACCTGAATTCCAAAGTTTTGGGTCCTGCGTCGGTTGCGGTCTTCTCTTCCATGACGTCAGGTCGTCAGGGGTATAAAACATGCAGCCGACAGCATTTTCTTTAGTCTTTCTTGCCGCGCGGTGCCCGAAGCAGAAGCATTTCGCAAGTGCCGGTCGGCCGACTACTGAAATATTCGAGTTTGAGTTTCAGAGCCGAAGTCTTCGCTAAAGCTAAATACCCCATTGGGGAAACTTTTTTCTTGCTTTTTACTGATGTCAGAAAAAGTTAATTGCATTACATATGGGAAGCAAATACCTTATAAGGATTTCCATTTATACTGTATTCCTTGCCTAGGCCCTGGTCACAGTGTGCTTGGCTGTTGGTTTTGTGCTAGATTTAACCAATGCACTATTAAGCGTTGGTATATTTTTGCATCAAAGTATTTTGGAAACAGATTTAACTACCCAGAAATGTCGTCTGATAGCAGTCCGACTACCGGAGTACATAAAAAAAACGCAAAGAAAAGGACAGAGAAATGCAGTCAAGATCCAAAACAGACAAAGCTTCTCCTAAGCCAGTCGCCGGTACTCAGGCGCTTTCGCAGCCCCTGATACCCGCTACCTTCGAGTCGCAGGCGTCTACCGTCACCCATGTGGAGTCCGGCATGCCGCAAGAAACTCAAGGTATTGGACCGGTGGATGTATCTCCCTCGGATAGGTCCGGAGCCGCTGAGCAGGCACCAGCTTCTGAGGGTGTATTCAGACCTCAACATTTGTATATCAAACCGGCGACAGCTGCAAAATCAAAGACAAAAGCAACTTCTAAAACTAAAAAAACAATGCCTGAGCCACTTGCACAGGCCTCTATGCCTAAAAAACAGATGATCAAAATGGCTGAAGACCTTATTACCTTGATCAGGGGTACCCATCCCCCTCCAGATGAGAGGCCTAGGCAAGACACATATTATGAATCTTCAGAAGAGGAATCAAAAGAAATAGAAACCTGATTTGATCAGGAATTATCTTTACCTCCCTGTGAGGATTCTGATGCTGAGGAGTCTATTCCATCTGCATCTCCTCCTGAGGATTATTCATTTGGAGAAACCTTGCATACTTTGAGGGAGCATTTTCACTGGGAGTGTCAAGACTTCTCAGAATCAAGAAAGAGGCTCAGGGATTTCCTTCTCCCTCAGCACAAGCCTTTAGCCATTCCCCCTGTTTTAGACATTGTGGATATGTTTTCAGAGTCAAGCTTGACCTCTGACTCCTTACCTCCGGCTCCCAGTAAGCCTGACCGATATTACAGGGTCTCTGACTCACATACATTTTTATTTAGAAACCCTGCTGCTGATCCTGAAACTATTTCACAGGGTCCAAAGGGAGTTAAGGCCTCAACAGCAAAAAAAATCCCACCCCCTCTGACAGAGATTCAAGGGCACTGGACAGATGGGGAAAAAAGGTAACTGAAGTAGGGACTTAATTTGTCAGCAACCTTTGGGTCTTGGATCCGACTTCGGATCCGAGCCGGCAGCTTATTTTGCAGCTTAAGGATCTGATCTCCTAGCTCCTCCCCTTACCCATAATCCCCTGCCAACCCTGATTGACCTCAGATCTAGTTTGCCGCTCTTAGAAGAAACAGCTGGATTTTAGAGCTCCTGGCGACTTACCAGATAAGTCTTCAAAAACTTGTCAAAGTAGAAAATTTTTTGATTTAATTGAACAGTGTGTGTGGTTTAGGATCCCCTTTCGTTAATTTTATTAATTTTTAGTGTAATCCCTCCCCTCGCTGGTTCGTAGAGTGTGTGTGTGTTGCTTGTGTTTTTTGGGGCTTGGTGTGTTTGTGTAGTTTACTTTATTTTTTCTAATGTCTGAGGCCCCAAAACCCATTTTTTCTAAGTGCACCGAGTGTGGCCATAAGCTTTTACCGGCGGATGGCCACACTCGGTGTGTTCGGTGCCTTGGGGTTGAACACCTGTCCTCTGGGTGTTCTATTTGCGCAGCGTTCAACCCCAGTGCACTGAAAGAGCGGAGGTCGAAGCTGGTTCTGGCGGGACTTTTGCCCCCGGATCCGGCTTTGGCCTCCGGTACTCCCGTGGCTCCTCCTCAGTCCTCGGTGTTAGCCACTCCTGCCCCCCTTCCCCGGCCAGAACTCAAACTCCCACTAAGACTCCGGAGGAAAGGGAGGCCAGGAGGGAGAAGCACCACAAGTGGCAGGCCGAGGCCTCCGCTTCGGGCCCCCCCCCCTCCCCAGTTAAGCGGGCTTCTCCCTCCACGGCTTCCAGGTCCCCTCCTCCTCGGATCCGATCCTCTTGCTTTTCCCCGGGACCCGAGGAGGAGGAGACCCGATCTCCGTCGAGGTCATCGAGGCGGCATTCCCGGCCCGCCTCTGTGGCCTCGTCGAGATCTACTTATAGTCTTTCTGAGGCAGACTTGGACCGGATGATGAGAAGGTTCATCCAGGCCCAGCTGCAGATGGGAGTGCTCTTGCCCCCACCCCCCTTCGGGGGGGAGCTCGGCACCTTTTTTTGCCCAGATAGCTCCTTCTCCGACCCGCTTCCCAGGTTTGGAGCGCTCGGAGCCGGGCAGCGTTGGAGCCAGGGGTGGGTCGGCGCCGACAGTAATTCGGATCCGACCCTGCCTTCGAGTCTGTCGGGTCCTTCGTCGGATCCGACCTCTCGGAGCCATGGGCCGAGCTTCGGATCCGAGGGATTCAGTGTGCCTTCAGCTCCTTCCAGGTCGGAGCACACAGGTCCTTCAGATCCGTTGGCCTCGGCGCCGGTTCCGGTCCCTTCATCGGATCCGAGTGGGAGTCTGCTTTCGGACTCAGGGAGAGTGGCTCCCCCTCGGCCTTCGATGCAGTGGAGAAGGTTCTATTGAGAGCATCCGGACCCCCGGTCCTTGCATCGGCTCCACCCTGCACTCCCTCTGCTGGGTCAGGCTTCCATCACCCGGCCACAGGGACAGCCTGCTTCGATGTCCCAGGTTGTTCCACTGGAACAGGATATTGCTGGTGAGACCTCCTCGGACAGTCCCCCCGAGGAAGTGCCTCGCAAGCATAAGTATAAGAGGAGACACGTGGACTCCCCCGAGTCCTTAACAGAGGACACGGACTTGGATGAAGGGGAAGGCTCCCCAAGGTCACCCCCCGAGGATGTCTCCTTTGGAGACATCATAGAAATGCTCAGGATCAGGGGGGTGGTCTGCCCCCATGGCTTCCTCCGACGAGTCCGTGTTCCTGGAGGCATTCAAAGCAGGCCGGAAGCAGGCCCGTCTACCTCTTGGGTGTCCCCTCCTGCCGACCCTCTGCTGGACCTTATCACCACCAGGGCGTGGAAGGGGCCGGACACTGTGGAGCCAGTCCCCAAACGCCCGGATAGAATTTTGAGTCCCCCTGCAGACCAGTCCCATTGGAGCAAGGGTCCCCCCGTAGATGCCATGTTGATGGCGGCAGCCACCAAGAGGGAATTAGCTCAGGAGAGCCCCTCTGTCCATCCACCAAGCAAGGAGTCCCGCTCGATGGATCGCCTCGGGAAGCGGGTATTTAGTTCATCGACCTTCTCAGTAAGGTCCCTGAACTACATGGCACATGTCATCAGGATGCAGCGAGATCTTATCAAAGAATATGCTGCTTCCACCCCAGAGTCCATGTCGGCAGAGGACAAGCAGTTGTACTCCACTCGTATGGCCACTCTAAGATCGGTTTCAAATACCTCTATGCGGCTTTTGTCCCAAGCCACAGAGGGAGCCGCTAGAGCCAGCGGAGCGGGTCTAGTCATGAGACGTCAGGCCTGGCTCCGACATTGTGACTTTGCGGAGCCCTTTAAGGCGTCCTTTGCGAATGCCCCCTTTGATGGTTCTGCCTTGTTTGGCAAAACCGTTCGCGAGACACTTGTCCAGAGCGAAAAGGACGGGAAGACGTTGTCTGCCGTCGGAGTCCGCTTCTCTGCTCCCCAGAGGTCCTTCTCCAAGAACCAAAAGGGACAGAAGAAGATATGGTTCCGGAAATCGCAACATTCCCATCCTGCTCCGGACAACCAGTCCTTCCATGGCAGAGGAGGACAGGGAGGACACCACCCTAGAGGCAGAGGGGCCCCAAGAAATTTTGGGACCAGAGAAACCTGCTCTGATCGGCCCACGCAGCAGCCCTGAGGGGTTGCCCGACTGCTCCACTCTGGAGGCAGTCGGGGGGCGCTTCTCGAAGCACCTGGCGGCTTGGGAGTCCATTACGTCAGATCGCTGCGTGCTTCGTATTATATCCAGAGGTTACAAAATTCCACTGCACCATGTCCCCAGACTCAAAAACCTCCCCGATGTACCACCCGATCAGAGGGAGGCGGCAGCTGCAGAGATTCAGCGGCTGCTAGAAAAAAGAGCCATCCAACCCGTCCCCCCAGATCAGCTCGGATTAGGGTTTTACTCCAGGTTCTTTCTGGTGCCAAAAAAGACGGGGGACTTGAGCCCGATTCTCGACCTTACACTCTTGAACCTGTCAGTAACCAAAGAAAAATTCCGGATGGTCACCCTTCAATCCATTCTCCCCCTCTTGCGAGAGAGCGACTGGATGTGCTCAATAGACCTCAAGGATGCGTACTACCACATTTTAATGGACAGACGATCCAGGAGGTTTCTCCGCTTCCGGCTGGGAGCCATTCACTATCAGTTCAGGGTCCTTCCCTTTGGTCTCACCACGGCCCCCAGGGTGTTTACCATAGTGTTAGCAGTGATAGCGGCCCACCTGAGACTCCAGGGAATGCAGGTCTTCCCGTACCTGGACGACTGGCTCCTGTCCGCCCCAACAAGGCATCTACTCTGCGCAGCCAGGAATTACTTTCTCCGGCTAGCTCCCCAACTAGGCATTACGATCAACATGGACAAATCCTCCCTTGCTTCGACACAAGTGATAGATTTCATAGGGGCCAAACTAGATACGAGAAGTCTGCAAGCGTTCCTCACTTCGGAGCGACTTCAAAACCTGAGGCTTCATGTGCGGGCCATCCTCCAATCAAAAGCCCCACCGGCGGAATTGGTCCTGAGGGCGCTAGGCTCCATGGCAGCAGCAATAACTCTTCTTCCATGCGCTCGTCTGAATATGAGGGTGCTACAGTGGACCCTTTTAGTCCAATGGTCCTTTCAGTTTCTCCCCGTCAGTCACCCTATCTCACTCAGCAGGGCTTGCAGGAGGGCCCTCTTATGGTGGCTCCAGTCCCCGGACCTCCATACGGGACAACCCTTCTGCACGCTGCCTCCCCTCGCCATGGTGGCCACGGACGCCTCTCGCCTCGGATGGGGGGGGCATTGCTCAGACAGAACGGTCCAAGGCACATGGAACGACACAGAGACCTCCTTGCATATCAACGTTCTGGAGATGAGGGCGGTGCTGTTGGCGTTGCAAGCACTTCAGAACCTTCTCCCCGTAAGGAACTATTGCGATACAGACGGACAACATGTCAGTTGTCTGGTACATCAACAAACAGGGGGGAACCAGGTCCTACCCTCTCTGTCGAGAGGCCATGAGGGTGTGGGAATGGGCGATCTCCACCAACCGCTTCCTTATCGCATCGCACATTCCGTGATGGTCCAACATTCTGGCGGACAAGCTCAGCTGCACTATTCTTTTCCCTTACGAGTGGTCTCTCAATTCCCAGGTAGCGAAGCGGATTTTTGCCAAATGGGGGCAATCCTGCTGTGATCTTTTTGCCACTCCCTCAAACACGAAATGCTCCAGCTTCTTCGCTCTGATTCCCCCCCCTCGGGGAAACCCCGAGAGACGCTCTAGTGCATGCTTGGCCTCCCGGTCTACTTTATGCCTATCCTCCTCTACCCCTGATGCTGAAACTTATACAGAAAGCCTCTCGGTTGGGGAGCAGAATGATCCTCATTGCCCCATTCTGGCCTTGTCAGACTTGGTTCCCTTACCCTGTGGTCTCATCTGGTGAATCCTCCCTGGATTCTGGATCCCATTCCGGATCTAATATCCCATCCCTTAGGTCTACTGACCCCGAATCTGGACAACCTGAAGATGACAGCTTGGCTGCTCCAGTTCCACTCTTAGTCAGGACTCCCGGCATCTCTTCACCAGTTAAAGCCATCTTGGTGGCAGCACATAAATCTTACACTAGAAAAGTCTATCGCAGTAAATGGAAGCGTTTTTCCATCTGGGCGGAACACCATAACATAGATCCCTTCACGGCTTCATTGCCGTCCGTCTTGGATTTCCTCACCGGACTTTTTCAACGGGGAGCTAGCTGCTCTACGGTCAAGGTTCAATTGGCAGCCATTTCTCATTACCATGTTGGACACGAGACAGGTCCCTTGATGACTGCGAAATTATGTAAAACCTTCCTCAAGGGTACTTTCCTGCTCAGGTCTCCTGTCAAGGAAGCTGTACCCCCTTGGGATCTATCACTAGTCCTTCAAGCCTTGACTGCCCCTCCCTTTGAACCAGCTGCCTCGGCCGAACTTAAATACCTTTCCTGGAAAACGGCGTTCCTTGTCGCCATCACTTCAGCGAAGAGTTTCCGAACTTCAGGCCCTTAGTGCGAAACCTCCCTACTTGATTTTTCATCAGGATAGAGTGTACCTCAGGACCAATCCCTCCTTTCTTCCTAAGGTGGCCTCAGAAACCAGTATCAATCAGTCCATTAACCTGCCAGTTTTCCTCTCTAAGTACCAGAAAAAAGGAGAATACAAGCTGCATTCCTTAGACGTGCACAGACAACTGCGCTTCTACATTCATAGGACTGCTGGTCACAGACAATCCGATCAGTTGTTAATTTCCTTTGCCAAATTCAATTTGGGTAAAGCTATTTCTAAGGTCACCTTATCACAATGGATTTCACAGTGTATTCTTCTGGCCTATGAAACTTCGGGGAGGCCCGCACCTCAGGGAGTACGGGCGCATTCTACTCGCTCCATATCTACTTCTGCTGCCTTTAGATCTAGAGTATCTTTGGATGATATTTGCTCTGCAGCCACTTGGGCCTCATCTCATACCTTTATCAACCATTATAAGCTGGACGTTATTTCCAGAGGGAGAGCATCCTTTGGCTCCGCAGTGCTCCGGAACATCCTTCCACGATGACCGCCCAAGATTCAGGTAGCTGGGGACTCTGTCCCAAAGGTTGCTGACAAATGAAGTCCCTACTTCAGATTAAGAAGTTATGTACTCACCATAACGTTCCATCTGAGTAGGTGACTTCATTTGTCTGCAACCATCCCCCTGGCCTTCAGAAGTTAATTCTTGAATGTCCTTTCTTGGTCCCTTTCGGGACACTTTTGGTCTGAATTTTGGTATAAGGGCAAACTTGATCTGAGGTCAATCAGGGTTGGCAGGGGATTATGGGTAAGGGGAGGAGCTAGGAGCTCAGATCCATAAGCTGTAAAATAAGTTGCCGGCTCGGATCAGAAGTCGGATCCAAGACCCAAAGGTTGCAGACAAATGAAGTCACCTACTCGGATGGAATGTTATGGTGAGTACATAACTTCTTCTTATACATCTGCAACCTTGGCAATCAGGGCCTTAAACTGTCAATTTCATATGCTTAAGTACCAACAACATGTTATGGGATTGCTGAAACAGAAAATGATGCTGATTTCAGAATGTACAGTGAACAGAAAATAAAGAATTGCAGGAATTATTGCATGCAGCTGAACAAGTTGGAAAGCATACTGTGCAATGTGGTTTTGATTCTTTAGAGGCCTCCTGCAGGGCCGCAGTTACTGGATCTGTGATTTGGAAGCATGCCTGGTTAAAGGAACAAAATTTGCCTGATCATGTTACAGCTAAATTGCTAGATGCACCTTTACAGCATGATTCTCTGTTTGGTATTAAGGCAGAAGAGGTTTTAAAGAAAATGGAAGACAAAGCTAAGTCTATGCAAACTGTTAAAGACTTCTTACAAGTGCAGCCACCAAGATTCAGTAGACACTGGCCTACAAAAAATTGGTCCTTTCCTGTGTCCGACAGAGCTCAAAGGGGCAAATACAGACGCCCTAAGGGTTCCAGATACCAGGCGCAAGACTCATACAGGTCAAAGCAATGGGGCGCATCCACCTCCAAATCTGGAGGAGATAAAGCACAAACCTACAGAAAGTAATCCCAATGACTTCCCTCTGCCTACACCAAGCACTTATCTTTTGGCAGCACCCATAGGGGAAAATTAGCACTTTTTGCTCAAAATTGGCAGTTAATAACCCAGGACAAGTGGGTACTAAACATCGTATCACAGGGATACATATTCCATTTCCACACTCTGCCAATGGCAAATGGTTGGCCAGATCTGCCAAAAAATCAATGGGCAAAGGCACAGAGACAGGTTACATCCCTCATGGATATGGGGGCCATTCAGACAGTACCAGAACAGGAAAAAGGACAAGGTTTTTACTCAAGACTGTTCTTGGTACCCAGAAAGGACAAGGCCTGGTGGCCAATACTGGATTTATCGATTTTGAACACATACCTGGACATTCCAAAATTCAGGATGCTGACTTTGCAGCAGCTTCTGCCCATGCTGGGCAAGAAAGCTTGTCTGGTGACTTTAGACCTAAAAGAGGCATACCTGCATGTCCCAGTAAGACAGTCGTGCAAAAGATACCTTAGATTCAAGGCTGGCTTAATGCATTACCAGCTCTCTGCACTGCCCTTTGGCTTATCTACTGCGCTCAGGGTCTTTGCAAAGTGCCTGGCACCAGTAATTGCATTTTGCAGACAAAGAAGTATACAAATATATCCTTACTTGGGCGACTGTCACATTCAAGCAGAGAACAAGGATACTCTTCTTCGACACCTGGCATTTGTGAAAAGGCTTCTAACACGCCTAGGGTACACAATAAATGAAAAGAAATCACAACTGGTACCCTTTCAAAAGATAACATTCCTGGGTGCAAGCTTGAATACAACTGCCCAGATGGCTTACCTCACACCAGACAAACAAAGGCAACTGACTACTTACTTCAAACTGATGGCAACAAATACCCAGTCTTCTGCAAGACAAATTCTGCAGGCTCCGGGCTTCATGCCGTCCTGCTAATTCCATATGCAAGGCTGCATATGAGGAAACTTCAGTGGTACCTAAAAGGTTTATGGAGTCAACATTCACACAGTCTGGAAACAATGATTCCTCTCATTCCCTGCCTGCAACAGGAGTTTCTATGGTGGGCAAAGGCCTGTCACCAAAACATGGGATGGCCCTTCACTGTACCCCCTGCCAGCCAAACCTTAACAACAGACTCATCAGATTATGCCTGGGGGGCCCACATGGCAGGAAGATGCATTCAGGGCATATGGGCACCAAAACAAATGCATCTGCATATCAACCAGAAAGAGATGCTAGCTGTTCATAATGCCCTAACAGCCTTCAAGGACTTACTTCATCCAGGACAACTACTGATAAAGACGGACAACACCACAGTCATGTGGTATATAAACAAGTAAGGGGGCACACACTCATACCCCCTTTGCAGATTAGCCATGACACTGTGGGACACAGCTTTGACCTACCAAATACATCTTCAAGCTCAATTCCTGCCAGGAAAACAAAACACTCTGGCAGACTATTTAAGCAGAAACCTTATGGATCCTCACAAGTGGAAACTAAATCCACAAGTCTTCAACATGATAATAGAGAAATGGGGGAGCCCAGACATAGATCTATTTGCCTCTCCTCAAAATTATCAATTGAAAAGGTTCTGCACAAGGACTTATCACAGACAAGCATGGAAAGTGAACTCCCTATCCTTCAGTTGGAAAAACCTTTCAGTTTATGCCTTTCCTCCTCTGCCTCTTCTACCCAAGGTCCTCCTAAAAGTCAGACAAGAGAAGCCAAAGATATTAATTGCCCTGGACTGGCCCCACCAATACTGGTACCCAATCCTAAGGAACTTGTCTCAATACCCAGCTTGGACCTTGCCTCAAAGACCACAACTACTGTCCCAACAAAACAATCAGATCCTGCACAATCAACTACAGACTCTGAACCTGGCATCATAGCTAATCTTGTAATAATACAAATGACACCTCTCAGTAAAGCTGTGATGGATGTCATTTTGGAAGCCAGAAGGCCTAGTACTAGAAAATCTTATGCTGACAAATGGAAGAGATTCTGTGCTTAGAATCGAGCACAAGGAACTGATACAGCAGAACCACATATTCCTCAGATATTACGATACTTAACTGGGATGCTTGACAAAGGCCCATCTTTCTCATCAATCAAAATCCATGCCATTTCGGCTCATTACAATACAGGACCACCAATCTTTTCTCATCCTTTACTAAAGCAGTATCTTAGAGGAGCCAAAATTTTAAGGCCTCCTAGATCATCACCACTACCTGCATGGGGACCTCAATTATGTGTTGGAAAAGCTCACCCTGCCTCCATTTGAACCAGCTGCTACCGCTGATATAAAGTTCTTATCATGGAAGACTGCTCTGCTACTAGCAATTACTTCAGCAAGAAGAGTTTCAGAGCTACAGGCCCTCATGGCTGTAGAGCCTTTTATCATATTTTACCCAGACAGGGTGTCTCTGAGGACAAATCCTACTTTTATGCCTAAGGTGGTTTCCAGTGTGGCTCTTAACCAAACAATTCATCTGCTAACTTTTTATCCAAATCCACCGAACAAAGGGGAGAGAATTCTGCATTCCTTGGATGTACACAGACAGCTAAGATTCTACTTGAGCAGGACTAAAGCTTTAAGAAAAACTGAGCAAGTACTAGTGTCATATGCTGCAGGATCAGAAGGAAAGGCTATTTCAAAGCAGACAGTTTCAAAGTGGATAAGCCACTGCATCCATTTCTGCTACTTACACCATGGTAAACCTGTGCCCAAGGGCATTAGGTCTCATTCCACCACAGCTGCAGCTGCATCAGCAGCCTTTCTCAGAGGAGTACCAACCAAAGACATTCTAGAGGCTGCTACTTGGAGTTCTGTTCACACCTTTACAAAGCATTACCATTTGCCTCTCTACTCTAAGTCCAGGGCGGGCTTTGCCACTGCAGTGCTGCAGGGCCTTATAGCCGCACCTAATGCTGTTTAGCTCCAGCCTCCCGACCATAGCTTTGGGATTCTACCCAAATGTAATGACTGCAACAGTGAAACATGAAGAACATAGCACAGCTGTGTACACTTACCATAAATGTCGATGTTCGAGTGTATTCACTGTTGCAGTCCAGGTTACCCTCCCGCCATCCCCCTGTCATTCTAAAGTTTATCTTTCCTTCTCTATCTCCTACAACCTATGTTGTGTATTTGCTTGTAGATGAAGGTAAAGTTTATTTTGATGCCTGTGTATGTATATATGTATATATATATATATATATATATATATATATATATATATATATATATATATATATATATATATATATATATATATATATATATCTATATATATATATATATATATAAAATATTGCTACCTTTTTGGGGCACCTGACATCGGGGGCAAGAAAAACTAAAGAAAATGGCATTGGCTGCATGCTTTATACCCCTGACAGCCTGACATCATGGAAGAGAAGACAGCAACTGACGCAGGACCCAAGACTTTGGAATTCAGGCCGACTGAGGGCAACCTGCCAGCAGATTACCCAAATGTAATGACTGCAACAGTGAATACACTCAAACATCTACATTTATGGTAAGTGTACACAACTGTACTATATGGGGGTTATTCAACCGCTTCCAGAAAAGGAAAAAGGACAAGGATTTTATTTGACTGTTCCTGGTACCCTGAAAAGACAATTCATTGCATCCAATACTGGATTTATCGATTCTGAACACGTTCCTGGACATTCCAAAATTCAAAATGTTGACTTTACAGCAGCTACTGCCTGTGCTAGGCAAGAATGCTTGGTTAGTAACTCTAGACTTAAAAGAAGCATACCTGCATATCCCAATAAGGGAATCTTGCAGAAGATACCTCCGCTTCAATGCAGTTTTTTTTTGATTTACCAATTCTCTGCACTACCCCTTGGCTTATCTACTGCGCCCAGGGTCTTTACAAAGTGCCTGGCACCAGTAATTGCATTCTGCAGACAAAGAAACATTCAAATTTATCCTTATCTGGACGATTGTCTCATTCAGGCAGAGGACAAGGGCACTCTTCTTCAACATCTGGCATTTGTAAAAAGGCTTCTAGCATGCCTAGGGTACACCATAAACGAAAAGAAATCACAACTGGTACCCTCTCAAATAATTACATTCCCGGGTGCAAGCTTGAATACAACTGCCAAGATGGCTTACCTCATGCCAGACAAACAAATACAATTGACAACATACTTCAATCAAATGGCAACAAAAACCCAGTTATCTGCAAGACAAATTCTGCAGGCTTTGGGGTTCATGGCATCCTGCATTTTACTAATTCCATATGCAAGACTGCATATGAGGAAACTTCAATGGTACCTAAAAAGTTTATGGAGTCAACATTGTCACAGCCTGGAAACCATGATTCCTCTCATTCCCTGTCTACAACAGGAGATGTGAAATTGTTCAATCTCGCCGTTTTTTCTTACACACGGGTTCGGAGCCGATACTCTGCTCCGAGTCGGCCGCATCACTAGCTCGCATCTTCGAGAAAGCTCGAGGCACAGTAATATCCCATGATCCTCCGGTGCTAATCCTCAGATCTAGTTTGCCGCTAGCAGCAGATCACATCGAGAGGCTCGGGCCAGTAGAATTTTTATATATATTTCTTGTTATTTCTTGATATTTACTTCAAATTTTTACTTTTCTTTATAGTGTTTGATAGGTTTAATATCTAGTTGTTGTTTAAAGTAGTTGTAGTCAGGTTATTACTTAAAAATTTTAGTAAGGGCCTTAGGCCATTTTTTCTGTAAGAATTTACAGTACTTAAAAAAAAAAAATATATATATATATATATATATATATATATATATATATATATATATATATATATATACTTTTCTGTCCTTTCTATTTTTTCATATAGACATATATATATATATATATATATATCTATCTATATATATCTATCTATCTATATATGTATATATATATATATATATGTATATATATATTGCATTTAAAATGTATTATAGAAAATTTTTTTCTTAAGAGTGGTGTACTTTCCTTGGATTTTTCTTTATTATTGTAAGAATGTCAGAAAAGACCAAAAGTGGTTTTAAAAGGTGCCAGTGTGGACAGAAGATGTCCATTACTGACAACCACTCATCCTGCGTCTACTGTCTTGGCCCTCTCCACATGCAGGAAGACTGTTCCATCTGTCATTCCTTTAGTGGGAGGGTCATGATGGAAAGACCCAGGAAGTTGGTGGACAGAGGGTTGCTTAAACCCGAGTTTCAGGAGGCCCTGGACAAGGCTGAACTGGTTTCAAAGTCTTCGAAGGGGTCATAGTCTTCAAGAGTGTCGGGCCCAAGTCATCGGCTCCGAGCACCTCTTTTCAGATTCGGACACCGGCCCCTATGACTTCGGTGCCGGCTGTCGAGACTTTATCTCTGCATGAGGCTCAGGTCTTGGAGCCGGTATCAGTGGTACCGCCTTCGGCTATCCTTCGCTCGGTGACGGCTTCGTTCCCTTCGACCCGTTCTTCGAGGCCACTTTCCGACTCCGATGTGGAACGAGTGGTACAGAAGCTTATGGAGAACTCGGCCTTGTCCAAATTAATCAAGGTTTCGTCCCAGCTGGTTTCAAAACTCTAAGCTATTCCAGTTCCCTCAACACTTCCTCATCCGAGACCCGTCGAGTCATCGGTGTTAGGAGTCGAAGAACCGATGATTGTAGAGCCCTCGGTGCCGAAGCCTCCAGTAGTGCTATCGGCTCCGTTGACCTCGACTCCTTCGGAACCAGCCGGAGAGTCTCGGAGCCGAAGATCTTTCCTGGGTTCTGGGGGGGGGTAGTCGAACCGAGATATCGGTTCCGACTCTTCCCCTTGGTGCCTCGGCTCAGATCAGTTCGGATCCGTCCTCGGTGTCGGAGCCCGTGGTTCCGATTCTGGAGAAACGACCCCCTTCTTTGGATCGGATCTTCGGGTCGGGGCACCGGTGCCTTTGACATCATGAGGAAGGTCTTGTCTGATCAGTCACATACTTCATCGGTATCTTCATCTCTTTCCCCAAAAGGTCCGCGTTCTGCTTCTGTGCCTCCGGTTCCTACTAAGCGTCGAGACCCAATGCCTCAGAAGTCTCCACAGGGCGACTCTGGTTCCTCGGATGCATCCCCAGAAGCACCCGCTGAGGATGTTCCGAGGAAACGACTGTGCAAGAGGAGGCACATAGATTCCCCTCAGGAATCTCTCACGTCTGATACTGATTTAGATGAAACAGAAGGGTCCCCACGGTCCACCTCTGAGGATGTCTCTCTTGCAGATATTTTGGAAATTCTGAAGCAAAGAGGGGACTGGCAAACCCTTACCCCTTCTGTGGATGAATTGGTATTACTGAAGGCATTTGGGGCTCAACCTTCTACCTCCTGGGTGACTCCACCCTTTGACGATCTCATGGATCTTATAGCTCAGAGGGCTTGGGAAACACCTGATACAGTGGAACCAGTCCCCCGTAAACCTAATAAATACATGACAGCTCCCCAAGATAAAGCCTATCTTACAAAAGGAGTTCCCGTAGATACTATGGTGGTGGCGGTGGCCACTAAGAAAGAGATGTCTGAATCATCTTCCTCTGTCCATCCTCCTAATAAGGATTCTAGGACAATGGACAGATATGGGAAGCGCATATTTAGTTCGGCAACTTTTTCCATCCGATCGCTCAACTACCTTACGCATTTCACGAGTTTACAGAGAGATCTCATTAAGGAATTAGGAGATACTCTCCAGGGACACACACATGCTGCTGTCGCCGAGAAAGTGACAGCGCAACTTAACACCCTAAATTCCATAGTCAACTCGTCCATGAGGCTGATTTCATACGCAGCCGAAGGATCGAGTAGAGCGGCAGCTTCAGCGATTGCCCTGAGAAGACAATCCTGGTTGCGCTTATGCTCCTTTGCGGAAGCCTTTAAGTCTTCTTTTGCCAACGCCCCCTTCGATGGTGCCTCCTTGTTTGGGCCCAAAGTAAAGGAGACTCTCACGAGGTGTGAACAAGAAGGGAAGACCCTGTCTGCCGTAGGGGTCCGTTTTTCCGTTCCATCTAGACCCTACCCTAAAGGGCAACGAGGAGGAAAGATGTGGTTCCGAAAAACTCAGGGATCTTTTCAACACACCCAAAGTGACGCCCCCTCCAGATGCAGAGGAGGGGGAAGAAACGGAAGACGCCCAGCCGGCAGAGGGGTCCGCAAAATCAGGGTGACAGAGAGACCTTCTCTGGAAAGCCCTTCCAGCACTCCTGAGTGCAGGCCCGGCTGTCCTACTCTGGAGGCAGTCAGGGGTCGCTTGGCTTTATACCCAGAGGCCTGGCTAAATCTTACATCAGATTATTGGGTAAAAAGCATAGTTACCAGAGGCTACAATATCCCCTTCATAAAAATGCCACCCAACTCCAAAAAACTCCCAGACGTTCCACCCAGTCTGCGAGACCAAGCAACCATAGAGATAGGAAGGTTGCTCGAAAACAGAGTCATCCAACCAGTCCCAGCGGACCAAATAGGATCCGGAACTTACTCAAGGTTCTTTTTAGTTCCAAAGAAAACAGGGGACTGGAGGCCAATTTTAGACCTCAGCAAGTTAAATACCTTTGTGAAAAAGGAAAAGTTCCGGATGGTCACGCTTCAGTCAATCCTCCCTTTTCTGCAGAAGGGCGACTGGATGTGCTCTGTAGATCTCAAAGACTCATACTACCATATCAAGATGGCCAGGGCGTCCAGAGATCACCTGCGCTTCCGGCTGGGAGCCAGTCATTTCCAGTTTCGCGCTCTGCCCTTTGGTCTCACCTCAGCCCCCAGGGTGTTCACCAAATGCATGGCAGTAGTAGCGTCTCACTTGAGACGAAACGGATTCCGGGTGTTTCCTTATCTAGACGACTGGCTCCTATCCGCCACCACCGAGTATCGTCTTCTACAAGCCAGGGACTACACCATCAGTCTTTGCTCTTCACTAGGCATAACGGTGAATTTTGGAAAGTCTGTCTTAACGCTGTCACAGCGTATCTTATTTATAGGAGCACAGCTAGACACTTCCCTGGCTCAAGTTACTCTCCCCCACCAAGAGTATCAGACCTCAAGCATCAAATCTCGCTCCTTCTTCACAACAAGAGAGTCCCTGCACGACAAATATTAAGAGTGCTAGGCTTGATGGCAGCCTCCCTTGTAGTTCCTTTAGGCAGGATGCACACGAGGATTCTTCAATGGATGCTATTCGCCCATTGGTCGTATCTACAACTTCCACTATCTCACGAAATCTTGATCACGAATTCTTGCAAGAAGGATCTCTTGTGGTGGATACACAGTCAAGAGCTTAACACTAGGACGACCCTTTGTCTTGCCCAGTCTAGTAGCAACTCTAACCACGGACGCTTCCCTGATAGGGTGGGGGGATTCTTTCAGGGACAAACAGTCCAAGGTCAATGGTCCTAGAGCTAAGGGCAGTGTTTCTAGCGTTGCAACACTTTCACAAGTCCTTACCTCGGGGAACAGTGATAGTTCAGACAGACAACATGTCAGTGGTCTGGTACATAAACAGGCAAGGGGGAACCAGATCTTACCCGTTATGCAGAGGCGCCCTCAGAATTTGGCAGTGGGCAAAGTCCACTGGACGCTTTCTGATAGCAACGCACATCCCGGGGACTTCCAACGTAATCGCGGACAGGTTGAGCAGAGCCATCCTGTTCCCTCACAAGTGGTCCCTCAAAAAAAGTGGCGGAAGAGATCTTCCGCAGATGGGGCCAGCCTTGCTGCGACCTGTTTGCATCCCCATTGAATGCCAAATGCAGAAGCTACTTTGCCCTGTTACCCCCCCCCAGGGATGCACTGGTATACGATTGGCCCCCGGGTCTCCTTTACGCTTTTCCTCCTGTTCCACTAATTCCCAGGTTTTTGCAGAAAGCCAAACGTCTGGACAGGACCATAATACTGATAGCCCCATTCTGGCCTCGACAAATCTGGTTTCCTTTCCTTCAGTCTCATCAAGTGGAGGAACCATGGATACTGGACCCGAAGCCAGACCTGTTGACACATTCGTCGGGAGTTCCTCACACCTTCCTCAAGTCCCTCAAACTGACAGCTTGGCTGCTCCGCTTCCCATCTTAACCAGGTCGGTGTTACTATCCCCTGCAGTACAACAAATTATTGTATCTTCTCACAAACCATCTACAAGAAAATTGTACATCAGCAAATGAAACTGTTTTGCGCACTGGGCCTCCAAACAAGGTATAGATCCATTTGGGGCTCCAGTACACAAGATACTAGATTTCCTCACCACACTTTTTCAAGGAGCATCAACATCCACTATAAGGGTTCAACTGGCCGCTATATCCAATTTTCATATTGGCCGTGAGGATGGTTCACTTGTGTCCCACAGGCTTTGTAAAGCCTTCATGAAAGGTACTTTTCACCTCCGTCCCCCCTTTCGTAATCCCATAGCCCCTTGGAATCTTAATCTTGCTGTCACAACTCATGTTGCCCCCTTTTGAACCAGCAACCACAACTCCGTTAAAATTTCTTTCGTGGAAAACACTTTTTCTGGTTGCCATCACTTCCGCCAGAAGAGTTTCAGAGTTACAGGCTCTATCTATCCGACCCCCGTACATGATTTTTCATCCAGATAGAGTAACCTTGCGCACCAATCCGTCCTTCCTTCCGAAGGTTTGTTCGATTCAGAACATCAATCTATCGAACTACCTACCTTCTTTAAAAATCATTCCAGTAAGCTAGAATACACATTACACAAGTTGGACGTTCACAGACAACTAAGATTTTACTTACATAGGACAAAAGAGTACAGAAAGTCAGATCAACTATTTGTCTCATATGCTGACCAAAGAAAAGGACAGGCTGTAACAAAGGTTACCTCATCCAAATGGCTCTCAGATTGCATAAATTTGGTATATGCTGAATCCAAACAGCAACTCCCTTTCAAACCCAGAACTCATTCTACAAGGGCGATTGCTACCTCTTCAGCCCATACCACCCGTTTGCCTTTAGATACCATTTGTGCAGCGGCAACTTGGGCAAAACCACATACTTTTATCGCCCACTACAAGCTACACAAGAGCTCCAGGGACAGGGCGACGTTTGGTTCCACTGTACTCAGGAATGTTCTCCCTTGAGCCACCCGGGGAAAAGGAGCTAGGGACGCTACCCGTGTGTAAGAACAAACGGCGAGATTGAACAATTTCACATTAAGAAGTTATGTCTTACCATAACGATCCATGTGAATTGTTCATCTCGCCTTTGTTCTTACATTCCCCCCCTCCATCCCCCGTCCTACGGTCTGGGAGAACGGTTTTTCAACTAGATTCCTTTTCAGCTTTTTCTAGGTATGGTTGGCATGTTATTGTGCATTAGTAATGGCATCTTTTATCCTCTACTTGGCAGTAGGGTTCCAGGCACTTTGTAGTATCTGTTTCTAAGTGTTCTAGACACAGTTCTAAAAGGGATTCTTCTGGTATAGCAAACTAGATCTGAGGGTTAGCACCGGAGGATCATGGGATATTACTGTGCCTCGAGCTTTCTCGAAGATGCGAGCTAGTGATGCGGCCGACTCGGAGCCGAGGATCGGCTCCAAACCCATGTGTAAGAACAAAGGCGAGATGAACAATTCACATGGATCGTTATGGTAAGACATAACTTATTATTTCTTTGGTTGGCAAAGACATGTCACCAAAACAAGGGACTGTCATTCACTCTACCCCTTGCCACCCAAACCCTAACTACAGACACATCAGACTATTCTTGGGGGGCCCACCTGGCAGGGAGATGCATTCAGGGCAGATGGAGCCCAAACCAAATGCATCTGCATATCAACCAGAAAGAAATGCTAGCTGTTCAGACAGCCTTCAAGATTTACTTCATCCAGGACCACTACTGATAAAGACGGACAACACCACAGTTATGTGGTACATAAACAAGCAGGGGGTACCCATTCCTACCCCCTTTGCAGACTAGCCATGGCCTTGTGGAACACAGCCATGACTTACCAAATACATCGTCAAGCTTAATTCCTGCCAGGAAAGCAAAATACTCTGGCAGACGACCTAAGCAGAAATCTTATGGACCCGCACAAATGGAAACTGGATCCACAAATCTTCAGCATGGTAACACAGAAATGGGGAAGCCCAGACATAGATCTATTTGCCTCTCCCCAAAACTATTAGTTGGACAAATTCTGCACAAGAACTCATCACAAAAAAGCATGGAAAATGGATGCTCTATCCTTCAGCTGGAAAAACCTATCAGTCTATGCCTTTCCCCCTCTGCCTCTACTCTCCAAGGTCTTACTAAAAGTCAGACAGGAAAAACCAAAAATGATTCTAATTGCTCCAGACTGGCCTCGCCAGCACTGGTACCCGCTTGTAAGGAATAATGTCACACCTTCCTCCGTGGTACTTGCCCTCAAATACCTCATCTACTGTCTCAGTAGAACTATCAAATTCTGCACATTCAATTCCAAACTCTGAATCTTGCAGCATGGCTAATCAACTAATTATTCAACCCACATCTCTCAGTAAACCTGTGATGGATGTCATTTTGGAAGCCAGAAGGCCTAGTACTAGAAAATCTTATGCTGATAAATGGAAGAGATTCTGTGCTTGGAACCAAGCACAAGGAATAGACACAGCAATGCCCAATATTCCTCAGATTTTACAATACTTAACTGAGATGCTTGACAAGGGCCTATCCTTTTCTTCAATAAAAATGCATGCCTCTGCCATCTCTGCTCATTAGAACACAGAGCCCTCCCCTCTTTTCTCATCCACTGCTAAAACAGCATCTCAGAGGGGCGAAAAATTTAAGGCCTCCAAGGAGAGCACCAACTCCTGCATGGGACCTCAATTTTGTGCTGGAAAAACTCACCCTGCCTCCTTTTGAACCAGCAGCTACTGCGAATATAAAATTTCTATCTTGGAAGACAGCTTTTCTTTTGGCACTCACTTCTGCTAGAAGGGTTTCTGAACTACAGGCCCTCATGGCAGTGGAGCCTTTCATTATATTTTACCCGGACAGGGTGGCCCTCAGGACCAACCTTTCCTTTATGCCTAAGGTGGTATCCAGTGTGGCTCTTAACCAGACCATTCACCTGCCAACTTTTTTTCCCAAATCCGCAGAACAAGGGGGAGTGGATTCTGCATTCATTGGATGTGCACAGACAACCAAGATTCTACTTAAACAGGACAAAATCTCTAAGAAAGTCTGAGCAACTACTGGTAGCATTTGCTGCAGTATCAGAGGGGAAGGCTATATCAAAGCAGACTATTTATAAATGGATAAGCCACTGCATTCGTTTCTGTTATTTGCACCATGGTAAACCTGTGCCCAAGGGGATCAGATTCCATTCCACCAGGGCTGCCTCTACTTCAGCAGCTTTTCTCAGAGGGGTCCTAACCAAAGACATTCTGAAGCTGCTACTTGGAGCTCTGTTCATACGTTCACAAAGCATTATCATTTACCTGTCTTTAAATCTAGGGCATGATTTGCCACTGCAGGCCAGCAGGGCCTTATAGATGCTCCTAATGCTGTTTAGTTCCATCCTTCCATCCATAGCTTTGGGATTCTACCCAAGTGTAATGACTGCAACAGTGAAACAAGAAGAGCATAGTACAGTTGTGTACACTTACCATGAATGTAGATGTTTGAGTGTATTCACTGTTGCAGTCCTGGTTACCCACCCACCATCCCCATTCTATACCTTTTCCTTCCTTCACTATACTCAAAAGCCTTTGTGGTGTATTTGCTTTTAGTTGAAGGTAAATTTTAAGTTAAGGTGCATTTATATATTTACAGTTTATTTATATATTTTTGCTCCCCATTTGGGGGGGCACTTCACATATGGGGCAAGAAAAACTGATTAAAATGGCGTCTGCTGCATGTTTTATACCCCTGACGACCTGACATCATGGAAGAGGAGACAGCAACCAATGCAGAACCCAAGACTTTGTTATTCAGGCCGACTGAGGGCAACATGCCAGCAGATTACCCAAATGTAATGACTGCAACAGTGAATACACTCTAGCATCTACATTTATGGTAAGTGTACACAACTGTACTTTTTAAATATAGTGTCCCAGGGATACAGATTTCATTTCCACACGTTGCCAACACCAAACGGGTGGCCAGACCTGTCCCCAAATCAGTGGGCAGAGGCTCAAAAACTAGTACTTTCCCTCTTAAACATGGGGGTTATTCAACCAGTACCAGAAGAGGAAAAGGGGCAAGGTTTCTATTCCAGGCTTTTCCTGGAACCCAGAAAAGAGAAATCATGGCATCCAATTTCTGGACCTGTCTACTCTAAACACCTTTCTGGACATTCCAAAATTCAAGATGCTGACACTTCAACAGTTACTTCCTGTGTTAGGCAAAGATGCCTGGTTGGCAACTCTAGATTTAAAAGAAGCTTACCTGCATATCCCAATCAGGAAATCTTGCAGAAGATACCTACCCTTCAAAGCAGGCTACTTGCATTATCAGTTCTCTGCACTGCCATTTGGCTTGTCTACTGCACCCAGGGTATTCACAAAGTGCCTGGCTCCAGTAATTGCATTTTGCAGGCAAAGAAATATTCAAATATATCCATACCTGGACTATTGTCTAATTCAGGCAGAAAACCAGGCCATACTTCTAAATCATCTGGCGTTTGTAAAAAGGGTTCTAACTTGTCTGGGGTACACCATAAATGAAAATAAATCACAACTGGTACCCTCTCAACAGATTACATTCCTGGGTGCAAGCTTGAATACAACTACCCAGATGGCTTTCCTCATGCCAGAAAAGCAAATTCATTTGGTAACTTACTTCAAACAAGTGGCCACAAAAACCCTGCTATCTGCAAGACAAATACTGCAAGCCTTGGGGTTCATGTCCTCCTGCATTCTTCTAATTCGTATGCAAGACTGCATATGAGGAAACTTCAGTGGTACTTAAAAAGTCTATGGAGTCAACATTGTCACAGCCTGGAAACAATGATTCCTGTCATATTTTGCCTACGGCTGGAGTTCCTGTGGTGGGCAGAGGCCTGCCACCAAAACAAGGGACTGCCATTCACACTACCCCCTGCCGCCCAAACCCTAACTACAGATGCATCAGACTGTACATGGGGGGGCTCACCTGGCAGGGAAGTGCATTCAGGGCAAATGGAACCCAAATCAAATGCACCTACATATCAATCAAAAAGAAATGTTAGCTGTACAGAATGCCCTGAACAGCCTTCAAGGACTACATTCTTCCAGGACAACTAATGGTAAAGACAGACAACACCACTGTTATATGGTACATAACAAGCAGGGGGTACACATTCCTACCCCCTCTGCAGACTAGCCATGGCATTGTGGAACACGGCCTTGAGCTACCAAGTGCAACTACAATCTCAAGTCCTGCCAGGAAAACTGAATACACTGGCAGACGGACTAAGCAGAAATCTCATGGACCCTCACGAGTGGAAACTGGAACCACGGATTTTCAAAATGTTGACAATCAAATGGGGAAGCCCAGACATAGATCTATTATCCCCCCCAGAAGTACCAGTTGGACAAATTTTGCACAAGGACTCCCCACAAAAAAAGCCTGGAAAGTGGATGCTCTGTCCTTCAGCTGGAAAAACCTATCAGTCTACGCCTTTCCCCCTCTGCTCTCCAAAGTTCTGCTAAAAATCAAACAGGACAAACCAAGAATGATTTTGATTGCTCCAGACTGGCCATGCCAACACTGGTACCCACTCCTGTGCAGTGTCACAAATATCTCCATGGCACCTGCCTCAGACACCTTCATTGCTGTCTCAGCAGGAGAACCAAATTCTGCACCCTCAGCTCCCAACATTGAACCTTGCAGCTTGGCTAATCACTTAAATTCACCCTTAGCATCCCCTCAGCAAACCTGTGATGGATGTCATCTTGGAGGCAAGAAGACCTAGTACTAGAAAATCTTATGCTGACAAATGGAAAAGATTCTGTGCCTGGAAGCCATCTTTAGGGATAGGCACAGCAGAGCCCAGTTTACCTCAAAGTTTGCAATACTTAACTGAGATGCTTCACATGGGCCTGTCTTTTTCTTTTAAAATCCACGCTTCAGCTATTTCAGCTCACTATAACATAGAACCACCCCTCTTTTCTCATCCCCTGGTCAAGCTGTATCTTAGAGGGAAACAGAACTTTAGACCACCCAGGAGAGTTCCTACCCCTGCCTGGGACCTTAACTTTGTTTTGGAGAAGCTCACTTTAGCTCCTTTCGAGCCAGCTGCTACTGCAGACTTAAAATCTCTTTCTTGGAAAACAGCCTTCCTTTTAGCAATCACTTCAGCTAGAAGGATATCTGAATTACAGGCCCTTATGGCAGTGGAGCCTTTCATCATCTTTCATGCGGACAAGGTATCTCTGAGGACCAATCCATCCTTCATGCCAAGGTGGTTTCCAGTGTGGCTCTTAACCTGTCCATTCATTTGCCAACCTTCTATCCCAATCCACAGAACAAAGAGGAACGGATTCTGCATTCCTTGGATGTGCACAGACAACTTAGATTCTACTTGGAGAGATCTAAATTTCGAAGAAAATCTGAACAATTACTAGTGGCATTTGCTGCTGGGGCAGAGGTGAAGGCTATTTCAAAACGAAACATTTCTAAATGGATAAGCCATTGCATTCATTTCTGCTATAAGCACCATGGAAAACCTATCCCCCAGGGGATCAGATCTCATTCCACCAGGGCTGCATCTACTTCTGCAGCTTTTATCAGAGGTGTTCCTACCAGGGATATTCTAGAAGCTGCTACTCTGAGTTCTGTACATACTTTCACCAAACATTATCATTTACCAATTTTCTCTAAATCCAGAGCTGGCTTTGCCACTGCTTTCTTGCAGGGCCTTATAGCCAGTCTTAATGCTGTATAAATCCATCCTCCCAACCATAGCTTTGGGAATCTACCCAAATGTAATGACTGCAACAGTGAATACACTCGAACATCTACATTTATGGTAAGTATACACAACTGTATTTTCTGAGGGCTGTTATGTGCCGACGTCATTTTTATGGCCCATGTACTCTCGGCTAGACCTGACGTCTCACACCTAGAAGGGACTGAAAGCTTTTGGATACTGGCTTGTACGTACACGGGACTAGAAGGGTAAACCCATATGCAGAATACTGCAACATGGAAGAGAAGGGTAACTATGGTTATGGTAAGTTCTTACACAACTTTTCTTTACCAGCAACCCCAGGAGTATTTAATTTTTTCTTCATCCTTCCATTTCCATGATGCCAAATGGCTCAGCAAAACTACTTTCCTAGGTTTTCTAACTTTCTCCTATTATTCTTGACTGCCTTTCTTGTATTGATTCAATCCTTTCCATTCTGAGAACACTTCCCCTCAGGTTTGTGCTGAGGCAGGTGCCAGTCTGGGTTAACTGCCCTGTGTAGCACCAGAAGACCTTGCTATGGCTCTGTTCACTACAATTGGAGCTACTTTGGCTTCTTCTCTAATGCCTCATTTCTTCGTCTGTCCAGCAGTGTGCATCCTACTACCAGTTCCGGCTCTTCATCTCCACTATATCAAGGTTCTTCAGCTGTTCTGCAGTCACTTTTCAGGTTTTTGTGCAGCACAGACACACTGGTTCAGCCCTGTTTAGTATACCTTACTTTTCAGCTTCTTTAATTTTATTTCTTCATATGTACCCCTGACACTCAGTGCCACTTGGCTGCAATGCCTCTGATTTTTGCTTTGACCTCCTCATTCAGAGTTCTTTTCTCTTCAACAACACTGCCCATATACTTGAAATAGTTAACTTGTACTGTTATACCGTCTGTGCCAGTTTTCAATTTATTTTCACACATGCTGCCATGACCGCTGTCTTATCTGTACTCTGTTTCATCCCATGTGCCTTCAGCAAAAAACTGTGGAATGAAAAACTGAAGTTCTTTGAGTCTGCTAGGAAGTCTTTTGCTAAAGGAAGGTTTTCCCCTGTTGTATCAAATAAAGAATTAGGTTTTCTGCGCTGTAGGAGTGCCCTTGATTCTGTGACACCTGTCAATTTTTGCAGCAGGTTTAGCTCTTTCCTTCACAGTGGTGCATTTCTTTTGCTTATTTGACCTGTTCGCGTGTCCCCTTCCCCTCTGTTTTGTTTTTACTGATAAGCATTTCCTGAAAGGGGCTCTTTCTGTGACCCTCTAAAAGGAACTTAGTTCCACTGTGGGATTTGAACTTTGTGCTAATAGTTAAACCAGTCTTCCTTTGAACTGGTGACCACTACCTTCCTAATGAATTGACATGGAAGACAACTTTTTCCTGTGCATGCAGTCAGCCAGAAGGATTTCCAAGCTTAAGTGTAAAGTGCCTTTTTTGGTGTTCCATCATGGCAGAGATATTTTACATGTAAAGGTTATTACAGAATTGGCTTTGAACTAAACCATTGAATTTGCCAGTCTTTCTTCCCGATCCACATAATAGGGGAAGTAATTTTACATTCTTTAGAAATGCAGAGACAACTGAGATGTTACATGAACCAAGGGCCTGAGGAAGATTGATCAGCATTGTTTCTTGTGCTGCTTATCATGAGGGGGAATCCAGTCTCTGAGCAGAAATTCTGTAAATGGCTACCTCACTGCTTACCTTTTGTTGCTCTACCAATGGAAAGACTATAATAGGACACATTAGGCTACACTCTGCCGGTATTTACTGTGGCTGTTTTTTGGTCTTCCAAGAGAGGATACAGAGGCCATCCATGAGGCAGCTGTTTGGTTCTTTATGCAGACCTTTTCTGAGCATTACAGACTAGGCATCCTGCCCAAGAACAGGGTGGGTTTTCCGACTGTTTTACAAAGCTGGGTGCAGCCTGACCTGGGGAAATAGGCAACTTCGAGCGTCTTGCATAAGCATACTGGATTTGTGTTAGAAACTTACTGTAGTAGTAGGTTTGAGAAGAACCATATCATGGTACAATTTTCCTCTTGAAGATATGACAGGTGAAAATAAGACTATAATTGTGGGCATCCAAGAGCTGGGGTGAGTACCACTTAACATACCCATCCTTCTGTGCTCACACTTTTATGTTTGCTTTTTTCGGGTCATTATAAGGGTGGAGGAGTTGAGATTGTTGTTTATCCTGGGAAGGGTAGGTGAAGGAACCATTCTATACTCAGGTTAGTTAAGTGTTGCTGACACAAAACCCATGTCTTGAGGTCTCTGCAGAGGGAGCCAAAAGAAGGAGGAAGTCTCTTCTAGATTCTTTGTAGCTGCAATTTGGTGAGGAAAACCTGACAAAGTCCATGCAGATCTCCTCACTTTTTTGGATATAATACGGGTGAAGTTGAGATTGTTTTTAACAGCCCGAACTCCACAGCACATCTCCTTTAGGGCTACCTTGAGTCTCTCGAGGAAGCAGTTCAGGTTGGAGGAGGATTTATAAGGTATTGAAGTGTTGTAAAAAGTACCAAACCTCACAGGGTTTCAAAGAGCCTAAGATAGCAGTGTTTTTTCCATTGCGTTTGTTGTTCAATGGTGGAATTTTTGCCTCACACACAAAAGATCTCAGTTTAGCTCTTAGCCAAAGTAGTATGTTGGACGAACCCATGATGGAGATTTTCAGTAGACCACACTGACTAATGGAGAGGTGTCAGAGGACTGGAGGACATTTGTTGTACACTTGTATTGGGTGACAGAAAAAAATCTTGGGAGATGCATGCATGTTGGCTTAACAGCAACGGCAGTAAAAGTTATGATAGAACTCTCGAGGGCAAGTCTGGTAGCATTTCTGGATGACAGCAGTAATCTCCAGGACAGCAGCTCACATGGTTTCAAAGCCAGTAATCACTCATACTTGATCCAGTTTTATAACTTGGTTGCAGGAGAAGTTGACAGGAGTGTGCTGGTAGATGTAGTGTACTTGAACGTCAGCAAAGGCTTTGATTCTGTTTCACACGAGACACTGATAAGAAAACTAGAGAAGGTGCGAATAGGACCAGGACTGAATTGATTGCTGCATGGTTGGTTGATAAGGGACAGAGGATTGTGCTGAGAAGACCACGTCCGGAATTAGAGAGGCACCTAGTGGAGTAAACAAAGGTCAGTCTTGGATCCAGTATTCTTTAGGGTAATTGTCAGCTGTATAGACCAAGAAAGTACCAAGGTCCAAGCCCTAAGTGCCCAACATTACATCCACAGTGAATGGAACAACTAGGGAGGGTGGAAAAAAGCCACAAACTGTGTGGTTTAAACAATTTTATTTACACAACATTAAGTGGTTTGATCCCTAATAATGAGCAGGACTTTATCAGAACAGCAAACATTTCCCAAAATGCATTTAAACAGCAATGAAGAAGTACAGCAAATTAGCAAACTGCCAATCAAAATACTTGACAAAACATAAAGTGAAAGAGTAAAATCAAGTGTATAGAAAACATTGTTTAAAAACAACTGTATTACAGAATATACATTTACAATACCCAAATGGTGAAAGATTAAACAGTAAACAGTGCCAACATTATATGTTAGCTGTTCTTAATTTTAATACACTGTTAATAGACACCATGCCCTTTACTAAAGGTAACATACTAGCATTTAATCTTAGCTGCCAATGGAGCTTCCTATACTCTAAAGTGTTTTCCTAAGCCCCCCCCCCCCCTTGGGTTTGGTAAATCTTGTTCTAATATGTAAAACAAAAACTTTATTTGTACATACAAGCTTATGTTTGTACAATGGATTGCTCTCTTGTTGAGTTTGAATTTCGTAGTAACGTTCCTAAACTAATTTTTTAATAGCCCTTTCAGTTTTACCAATGTAGAATGAGTGGCAGTAGTCACAAAAAGCTAAATAGATCACCCCAGTAGTGTTGCAAACAAAGTCCTGTTCAGGTGAAATTCTTGTAGAATTGTTGTTAACTTTAAAACTTCCCCCACAAAAATATAGTTACATTGGCGGCAAGATCCACACTTTAACTTACCCAAATTAATGTTTCGAATATATTAGTCGAGAAAGATTTATTGTTTAAGATGTTTGGATATGACAAAGTCTTCAAAAATGTTGAGAATGTCCTCGCTAGAGTAAAAGTTTAAAATGTAAAAAAAATAATAAAAATTGAAAGGGATGAGTTTGAATATGCACAAGTGGAAGACTTATCCTATTCCTAAGGCTAATTTAAGACAGGCCACACCTATAAAACATATGGGTGCTAATAGGACTTAACCAGTCCCTCTTAATGTTAATAATCAACGTAATGAATTTGTTAACTTTAATAATGATGCTAGAGATGATGTTTTTTTTTTTTTTTAAAGATCCGGTGCTGTTTCCCCTTGTCAGCTGTTCAGAGAGGATAGCAAAGAAGGGGGAAAAACTTCCACAAGAACCACAAAGCACACCAGAATTATTACAGTATAGGGTCACCACTTCACAATCGCCAGTAGCAACACAAACACTAAATGAGGGTGGTGGTGTTGGCCTTAGTTTTTTTCCAGTTACCAGCCCCCAATGCAAGTTATCCCTCTATTCATGAACTTGACAGTTTTAAAATCTTTACTTATAGCCAAGAAGTTATCGGTGAAACACATTTAAGTCTTTTTAGCAAAGGATTCATCACCTTTGTACCTAGTTTTAAATTTGACATAGATGTGTTGATTTGAAGGGCTTTGTATGCAAATTAAATGTTAAGATGTTATTTGATGAGCACAGTGATAGTATTAACCAATATGTTAAATTTATTACAAAAAGTACATACAATCCCCCTTTCCACCCCCTTTGTCTTTGAAAAAGTTTGTGAGTATAAGAAAATTAGATAATCAGGCTAAGTATTCAAGGGCAATTAACCTCACTAAAGAAGAGATACTTCTCATGAATTATTTGTCTAAAGCATGATGTAAGAATTGTGAAGCCCAACAAAAGGGATGGAGTGGTCCTATTTGTTCAGTAATGAAATCCAGTATGTTAAGAGTATCCAAAAATGAAATTCATATGGCCTGTCATAAAATTAGATTATTTTTGAAAGACTTACAAATGGTGATTGATTACAGTCTGTACAAGTGTCTTATGGTAGAACACCCAGTGATACCAGCCATCTTTGGGATACCAAGAATACACAAACATTCACGACCCTCCTCTAAGACCTATTGTATCTGCAGCAGGATCAGTAACCCACCCCTTAGCAATCTTTATTGATGGAACTTTAAAACGTCATTTAAAAACTTTCCCTGTATTGTCAATGATTCATGGGACTTTTTGGAACATATAAAAATGAATTATATCACGATTGGGTCTTCGTCACCATCGATGTTATAGATTCATTTTCTTGTATTGACATTGAGTGGTTTTGAGAGGCTTGCCTATCTAGTAAAACTTTAAATAGCAGAGATTAGTATGTTAGTCGATTTCATGGAAATAGTACTGGACAATAATTTTCTATGTTTTGAGGGGGAATATTATAAGCAAAGAACGGGGTAGCCATGGGTGCATCATGCGCCCCTTTATATGCCAATATAGTATTGTGGGACTGGGAACAGCAGAATGTTTTTGGGTCCCAATTTGAGTGAAGTTGCTATTTATGTACACTTCCTGTATGACATTTTTCTGATATGGAAGGATGATGAAACTAAATTTTGTGACTTTGTATCTTTTTTTAAATTCTACCACGGACTTCCTTGGATACACTTCATTGAGCTATCCCACAAAAAAACAAGAAATCCCTGGAAATGGAACAGAAATCCTAGCAAAGAACAAACAACTGACCAGGAAGCCAAAGACCACAGCAAATGAATTCAACAATGGTAGAAACCACTCCAGTTCGCAGTTGTTGTGGAGAGTAACAATGCTTTATTGGTAAAACCACTGCAATTCACAGTTAAGCATTTTTGTCGAAACATCGATTTCTTTAGAACCCTAAAAACTCTTCTAACTCTGAATTTAAAAGCTTAAAAGAAGTAAAACCACACCCCCAGGAACTGTCAGTCAATAGACAGGCTGAACAAATCCCGGAAGGACATTGAATAGTTGTGTAAAATCTTACCATAACCATAGATGTCCTTCTCTTCCATGTTGCAGTATTCCTTCCTGCCCACCTGTCCCCCCTAGTGTTATACCTTCCTGTACTACCTACATTTCAGTAGGTCTCCAAGTTACACACCTGTAAACAACTGGCACACCTCCTGTTGAGCCTTATTCTCTGCCTGCTGCCTTCAAGTTCTGAGGATTGTGCGTGCAGACGTCACATTTAAGGCCCCTTGGTTTATGGCCCTACGTGTGACGTCCCACGCACACTACAGCAGCCAAGCTGAAGCTTTTGTATAGAAGCCAACATACGAGTCACCTGAGAGCAGGAAATCCCGCACCTAGTATACTGCAACATGGAAGAGAGGGACATCTGTGGTTATGGTAAGATTTTACACAACTATTCTCTCCGCATGGTTACGGTACAGTCCATTCTGCCACTCCTGTGCAAGGATGACTGGATGTGCTCTCTAGATCTCCAGGATGCATACTGTCATGTTAAAAACAGACAGGCACGCCAGGAGATGCCTCTTAGTCCAGTTGGGGACCATTCATTGCCAGTTCAGAGTACTGCCTTTTGGCCTCACCACCCCCTGTGTTCGCCAAATGCATGGCAGTAGTTGCAGCGCACCTGTGTGTGGAAGGATTCCAGGTGTTTCCTTATCTGGGCGATTGGCTCCTAATGACATCCTCCAGGGATCAACTACTCCAGGCGATGCTACTGTTTCATTGCCTGGGAATCACAGTGAACATGGGAAAATCCAAGTTGACCCCAGTGCAGGACATCAAATTCATATGGACGCAATTGAACTTGTTCTCTAAAGTTGCAACCCTACCTCTACAGAGAATAATATCCCTGAGTCAGCAAGTTCAGTGCCTACTAGACACCCCATCTCCTCCAGCTCACTTAGTCCTCATGGCCTTAGGTTCCATGTCAGCTTCCATTCTCCTAGTGCCCTTAGCCAGGTTTTTCATGCGAGTGCTCCAGTGGACTGACAGTACAGAGGTCTGGTCAATGTCATCCTTTATCAACACTGGTCAGACTTATTCCGAATTGCAGGCGGCACCTACAGTAGTGGATGATTACAGATGACCTTCATCTCAGCAGACCCCCCCCCCCCCTTGGCCACCGTGACCACAGACTCCTCCCTGTTGGGGTAGGGGGGCATTTTCAGGGAAAGATCATCTAAGGCACATGGTCCCCCACAGAGACCAAGTTGCACATAAACGTCCTGGAGATGAGGGCGGTTCTTCTCACGTTGCAAGCCTTTCAGGACTGCCTTCCTCTGGGGACAGTTGCAATCTTTACAATATGCCGGTGGTATGGTATAGGTGTGGGGGGGGGGGCATTCTTACCCACACTGCAGAGAGGCCATTAGGTTTTAGGAGTAGGCGATTGCTTCATACCGGTATCTCATTGCAACGCACATCCTGGGGGAGTCCAGTGTTCTGGCAGACAGCTTGAGCAGGTTGATTTTAAGCCCCCACGAGTGGTCCCTGAACCAGTCAGTAGCGAAGGAGATTTTCAGCCATTGGGGCCAACCTTGTTGCGACCTTTTTGCCTTTCCCCTCAACAAGTGCAGCAAGTACTTACCTGTGATCCTTCTTCCGGGGAGTCCCCAGGGACGCTCTAGTCCATGATTGGCTCCCTGAGTCTTCTGTACGGTTATCCTCCAATTCCCCTCATACCCAAAGTTCTACAGAAAGCCAACAGGTTGAAGACCAATCTAATCCTCATTGCCCCTCATTGGGCTCGTCTGGTATGGTTCTCCTTCCTGCGGTCTCTCAGCAAATATCTTCCATGTATACTTGATCCCAGACATGATCTGACTTCCCATCCATCGGAACGACAGATTCCCAGTCTCCGATCCTTCAAACTAACCTCTTGGTTTCTCCACTTCTAGTGATTTTGCTAAAGAACAGGCTTCCTTCCACTGTCTGTGAAAGTATCCTTGCTTCTCAGAAACCCTCCACCAAGAAAATATATTGTAACAAATGGAAGAGGTTTTTATCTGGGCCTCCCAAAAGAATATCTGACCCCCTTATAAGCTTCAGTCTCAAACGTCCTTACATTCCTAAGCTTGCTTTTTCATGACAGAGCTGGTTTTTGTAGTACAGAGGTACAACTTGCAGGTGGTATAAATTTCCAGAGGGGGAATAAAGTTGGTATTTCCTCTATTCTTTCCTCCTCCAAACTGTCGGGCCTTTCACCTAAGGCCTCCAATTAAAGACCCTTCTCCTCCTTGGGATCTTACATTAGTATTCCAAGGTCTCACACAAAAACCCTTTGAACCAGCTAGCTCTCGCAAGTTAAAGTATTTGTCATGGAAAACAGCTTTTCTTGTGGCTATTACATCAGCTAGAAGAGTATCAGAATTACCAGTTCTGTCTTCCCAACCACCGTACATAGCCTTCTACAAGGATAGAGTCTCTCTTAGAACTAATCCATCCGTCCATACCAAATATCGAGTTGGAGACTAGCATTAACCAGACCATCCACTTGCCCGTATTTTTTCCTGGCTACTCCTACAAAGATGAATACATGTTACATTCCTTGGATGTTCACAAACAGTTGCATTTCTATCTACATAGAACTAAACCTCACAGAAAATCAGAGCAGTTATTTGCTTTTTCTCCAAACGGGTTGGGCCAGGGTGACTCTAAGGTTACATTAGCCAAATGGGTTATCGAGTGTGTTTCCACAGTTTATTCTCAGCAAGGCAAACAACTTCCATGTCCAGTTAAGCGTCCACTCCACCAAGTCAATGACAACCTTTTCTGCCTTTTTTGCTAGAACTCCAGTTGATGAAATCTGTGCTGGAGCTACTTGGTCCACAGCTCATATGTTTGTATCTCACTACAAGGTGGACATTGTTTCCAGGAAAAAAAACATCCTTTAGTTCCGCAGTGCTCAGGCATGTCCTTCCTTGAGGTCCTCCCAGGGTTTATGTAGCTGGAGACTCTGACCCATTCATGGTGCATAATGAAATGGACATCAGATTAGAAGTTATGCACTTAACATAACTTGGCATCTGTGTTGCCAGTTTCATTATGCATCACATACCATCCTCCTTCCTTGCTTACAGCTGAGTGTGATCTAGAGGATTTCGGAGGCCTCTGGTTCCTAGTTTCGACAACCGTAGGTGTCTCTCTCTCTCTGTCTCTCTCCTGTATGTCTGCTAACTTTGGGATAGTCATTCTGAGGAAGGGGCAGCAAACTCGAAATGAGGGTTTGAAGAAGAGTGGGGCATCATGGGAGAGGGAGGAGTTTGAGGCTCTAATTGCATGTCTGGAGGAAATGGCAGAGTTCGATCTGAGGACAGATCCGAAGACCCATTCTTGATGCATAATGAAATTGGACAACACAGATACCAAGTTATGGTAAGTGCATAACTTCTCATGGTTTGCTTCTAGAGACACTGCTAGAAAACGGTTTTTCCTGTTTAACAAAAAGTATTACAAACAGGTAAAGGTGTTGCAGTGGGGTCAGTGGTCGTCCTGGCTTTCAGAAATCTTGCATTAGGGTGGTGAGAAACCAATGTGCTGACCACCAGTGTTTTGAAAAATAATCTATAGAAGGTCTGTTGATGACCTGTTTTTTTTTTTTTTTTGGATGGTACTCTGGAAGAATGCAGCACCTTTGTTGAACAACTAAATGATCTTTCCGAATATTGAGTTCACTTTAGGTGAATTGAGATTAAATATTAAGTTTTTGGATGTTAAATTAATTTGGGGTTTAAACAGTAAAAAAAATAGTATTTACCAGAAGGATATGTTTTCAAACAGTTATTTGCATTTTAAAGGAAAACAGTGGGATTCTGTTTATTAAATGCTCAACTTCTCTGCCCTTTTTCTCCCTATTTACTGTCCCTGCTATGAATAAACAGTACATTTCAAATATTTTAACTTGACTGTTTCTCTCCACTAGAACAGTACCTTATCACACTGTGGTGGTTTCACTTTCAAAAAAACTTTTGTCCTACCCTGGAAAAGCTTGCTGCAGTCTCCAATTCATTGATGTTGTCAACAATTAATACAGGTAGCTTTCTGACCAATTCCTTCCCCAAACTGACATCTCCACGACCTTCCTAAAAACCCACCCATGCTGTGATGTCCCAGCTCCCTGGTCCTTCCCCTACCCATACAGAAAGTAAAGGCTAGAACAAGGAAACAGTACAAGTCAAGTCTCCTGCTGTGGGCTTTCAATCAGAGATGGTAACATCTCGTAATGTTTGACAGTTAGGGAAGTTAGGTGTGAAGGGGAATAGGAGATGAGTCAAAGTAGTACAATTAAAGCTTCACAAAGCACTGCAGTTTAGCCATTCTGAAAAGAAGCAGAAGTAAAAAGCAGTCTGAAAGTCTGTTCTGTGGCATTTGTACTGTTTGTGTTTTAAGTAGTCATTGAATGGCATAAAATGTTACTTAAAACTAACTGACTGAAAGACAGCAGTGTATGTATGTAAAATCAATGCAATGACATGAGATTTAGGAAGAAATAGGCATGCATGACATAATTTTTTTTTACAGACAAGCACTGCATTGTGGGGCAGCCTAAACAATCAGAATTATTTCAAGATCCCAGACTCCATGTGGTCAGACTCAGAAATTAGGTATAAAAATATTTAAAAACCAGTAAATGGTCCCACAGTGGTGTTAAAATGTAAGAAACATCAAACCATGATGAACTAAACATGATCTGATATTGTTAATCCTCGTTCATTCCTTACGCATGGGTATCGGTTCCGAGCTCGGAACCGAGCCTGCCATTTTCCAAGCTCGCGTCAGCTTCAAACTCTTGAGCTAAACTCTTACCCACAATCCCCCTCTCCCTGTTACCTCAGATTTCGTTTGCCACGTTGCCATCCGGTCGTGCCAAGCTACTTCTCTTGAGCTATGTACAGGCAATTGCTTTACAAATTACTTTTCTGTCAGAAAAGTTGATATTTTATTGTCTCTTGCCCTATCGCATCCAGCATTCATAATTTCCTCAGGTTTTGTCTGTCCTTTACTTACCATTTTTACCACGAGGTAATTTTCTCTTTACCATCGTTGGTAATATTTTTCCCTTTCTCTTTCATACCTTCGGGTACTCTCTTGTACCATTGTTGGTACTTTTCTGTTAGTTAATATGGCAGATAAAAAAGGTAGTCCGAGGTTTAAGCGGTGTTCTGATTATGGACACAAACTGCCTACTTCTGATGCACAATCTTTGTGTTTATTGTTTGGGAGTTTCCCATTTATCTGTTGAACCACCTTGTACTGTTTGTGAGAACTTTTCTAATAGAACTTTGTTAGAAAGGAAAAACAAGCTGATACTGAAGGGACTTCTAAAATCTCCCTTTAAAGAGGCTGTTTCTGGGTCAGAGGTCTCAACCCCTCCTAAAGCCCATAAGAAAATGGATGTTTCTACTAAAGCTAAATCCTTGCCTTCGTCCCCGGCTGGGGACTCTCACCAACCAAAACCTAAAAAGGCTAAAATTTTGACTCCGGAGCTCTCTGTCAGCCCCAGTGCTTTCGGTGCCCAGACCTTTGGCACCGAGGCCTTCGGCTCCATTAGTGATTTCAGCTTCGACCTCTCCTGCAGCCTTCTACATATCGACACCGAGGGGCTCCTCGGTTCAGACCATTACCACTGTATCGGCACCAACCGTTCAGTCGGCACAGACCTTGACCGCGTCGGCTCCGAGATCTTCCTCGGAACCGAGGCCTTTATTGTTAACTCCAGTTTTGTCGGTTCCAGCTTTGGCGCTGACAACCACTTCAGCACCGATCCCTGTGTCGGTGCAGACAATGACATCTGCACCGATGACTTGTTCGGTGCAGACTACAGTAGTTCAGTCTTCCTCAGCACCGTTGTCCTCGGTGTGGTAAGATGAGATGGGCACCAAGTCTGCCTCTTTTGTGGACAGGCCTGTTTCTCCCTCAGTCTCTGTGAGGTCCACTAGAAGCCTTTCCGAACATGATGTGTTGCATCTTGTAGACCAGGCATTCTTGGCCAGAGGTATTCCACACCTCAGGAACTATCCTTCCTTGGGAGGTGATCACCCATCTCCAAAGACACCTTCTTATTTTCCTTCTTCATTTCCTTTGAAGTCCATGGATATAGTACAGTCTTCCCCTTCTGCGGTTCCCTTTATGGATCTCACTAAGGAACCGCAGTTTCCTAAGAGGCAGGAAAGTTTTGCTACAACCCAGGATGTCAGCTGCAACACGCATAGCTTGCTGCTCTACAGCCATCCAGGGACTCCAGGTCAGCAGGCTGAGCCACTTAGGGGAGGAGTGCCCCCTGTCCTAGACATACACTCCTCTTCAGGTGGACCAGCCTTCCAACTGATGGAGAAGGCTTTTGCTGCTACTGGCGATACCGGACTGTCTATACCTCCGCCTTCCTCTGGTACACTGGTTTCACAAGTCTCACCTAGCAGACATCGGGTGCAAGGGCCTCAGGACATATTCCCTCAGGAATCCCCCTTTCCGTTGTCTTCCCCAGCTACTCCCGCTGAGGAGGTCCACCGGAAAAGTTTGTGTAAGAGGAAGCACATGGCCTCCACAGAGGAGTCCCTCTGCGAAGACACAGATTTCGATGAGGGGGAAGGATCCCATCAGTCACCCTCTGAGGTATCCTTTGGTGATATCCTTGAAATCCTGAAACAGAGAGGTGACTGGCTGTCCTCTAATCCTACCCTTGGGGAATCTGTGTTCCTGCAGGCCTTTCGCGCCCAGCCCCCTACCTCCTGGGTTACTCCACCTGCCGATAAACTTGTCAAGTTCATCGTGCAGCTTGCTTGGAAAGCCGCTGATACCATCGAAACTATTCCCCGGAGGCCAGATAAGATCTTGTTCCCTCCTACTTCGGATCCCCGTTGGTCCTAAGGTCTTCCTGTAGATGCTTTGGTGGTGGTGGCCGCAACAAAAAAGGATCTGCAGAAGAAGAAAGCCAGACTGTCCATCCACCTAACAGAGAGTCCCGGGCCATGGACAGAATTGGGACGCGCACCTTTGCTTCAGCAACCTTTGCTATCAGGTCCCTGAATTATATGGCACATTTTACCAAGCTTCAAAGGGATCTGGTTTCTGAGCTCTCTGAAACCTTGGCTGGTGCAGTGTCTGATGAGGTCCGTGACAAAGTGGCCTCTCAGCTGGCCACCATTGACTCTATATCTAACTACTCTATGTGATTGATATCTCACGCATCAGAAGGAGCAGCTAGAGCGGCGGGTTCAGCTGCGGTCTTGAGACGACACGCCTGGATGCGCTTGTGCAACTTCCCGGAACCTTTTAAGTCTTCCTTTCTTAATGTCCCCATTGAGCCCTCCTTGTTGTTTGGGCCCAAAGTTAAAAGCACACTGGCCAGATGTGAACAGAACGGTAAGACCCTTTCTGCCATAGGTGTCCGTTATTCTTCCCTTCAACGTGCTTTCTCCCGAAACGAAGAGAGTGGGAAGATATGGTTCAAGAAATCTCAGGGTCCTTTCTGTGACGCACAGGCTGAGTTCTCCCCCAGAGGTAGAGGAGGAAACTCACAGGGAAGATGCTCCTTTCGGGGCAGAGGGGGACCACGTAACCAGGGTTCCAGGGATTCTTTCCCTGGTCAATCCTATCAGCGCTCCTGAAGAGCGGCCCAACTCCTTTCCTCTGGAGGTGGTTGGGGGACGTTTCTACTTGTACCCTTCTGCCTGGCTAACCATCACCACCGATTCTTGGGTACAAAGGATCATAACCAGAGGTTATCATATCCCCTTCGATCTTTGTCCCGTCCCTTCAAAAAATCTTCCCGACGTTCCACCCAGTCAAAGGGAAGAAGCAGCACTAGAGATCGAAAAGCTGCTAAGAAAAAGAGTAATCCAAATAGTCCCTGCAGACCAGATAGGATCCGGATTCTACTCAAGACTATTTTTGGTGCCAAAGAAAACAGGGGACTGGAGACCAATTTTGGATCTGTGTATTGAACAAGTTTGTGAGAGTACAAAAATTCTGGATGGTCACTATACAGTCTATCCTCCCGCTTTTGGAAAAAGACGATTGGATGTGCTCTATAGATCTTCAAGATGCGTACTACCACATAAAGGTGGACAGGCCATCAAGAAGATTTCTGCGCTTCCGTGCGGGTGCCAGTCACTACCAGTTCAGAGTACTGCCCTTCGGACTCTCTACAGCCCCCCAGAGTGTTCACAAAGTGCATGGCAGTTGTCACAGCTCACTTGCGGCTTCAACGATTCCAGGAGTTTCCATACCTAGACGACTGGCTCATTTCCACCCCCACCAGAAATCTACTGTAAAAAGCCCTGGCATACTCTCTCCACGCTGCTCAAAGGCTAGGCAAAACCATAAACTGGCAGAAATCCAATCTCACTCCGTCTCAGTCGACAGAATTCATAGGGGTCATCTTGGACACAAAAAACTGCAGAGCTGATATTCCAGAGCACAGAATTTTAAGGATAAAGCAACAACTAATTCCAATCCTTTCAAAGGTAAAATTCACGGCTCACTCGATTCTACAGCTGTTGGGTTCCATGGCAGCCTCCATCACCATTGTCCCCCTGGCCAGGTTTCACATGAGGCTTCTACAATGGCTACTGTTCACCCAGTGGTATCCTTTTCAGCATCCTCTTGCAGCCATGATTTGAGTAACCCACAGGTGCAAATAGGATTTAAATTGGTGGATGACACACAATCTCTCACAATGGTCTCGCCCCTTCTCCCCGCAGCAACCCAAGGCCACAGTGACCACGGACGCCTCCCTGATGGGGTGGGTGGGCTATGTCAGGGACAGACAGTCCAAGGCACTTGGTCCGAACTGGAGGCCCATCTGCATATAAATGTTCTAGAGCTGAGGGCGGTGCTTCTGGCATTGCAAGCATTCCATTCCCTGCTGCCGTCTGGGACAACTGCGATTCAATCGGACAACATGGCGGTGGTCTGGTACATCAACAAGCAAGGTGGAACCAAATCTTACCCCCTTTATCGAGAGGCCATGAGGATATGGCAATGGGTGATGGCTACCAACCGTTTTCTTCTAGCAACATTCCCGGGAGTTCCAACGTGATAGCAGACAGACTCAGCAGGTGCATTCTTCAACCTCACGAGTGGTCCCTTGATAGCGGCGGAGATCTTCCACTGCTGGGGCCGTCCTTGCTGTGACCTCTTTGCATCCCCGACCAACTACAAATGCAGCAATTACTTCTTCCTGGTTCCCACTCTGGGACAGTCACCCAGGGACGCTCTAGTCCACGATTGGCCCTCGGGTCTCCTCTATGCATTTCCGCCCTTTCCTCTCATTCTCCAGTTTCTGAAGAAAGCCCGGTTGTTGAAGAGCAAGGTAATCCTCATAGCACTAGATTGGCCCCGACAGATTTGGTTCCCATTCCTTTGGCCTCACCTACTAGATCGACCATGGATTCTCCGTCCAATCCCGGAGTTGATCTCACACCCACAGAACCTGATTCATCCCAACCTGAACAGCCTGAAGCTAATGGCTTGGCTACTCCAATTCCCTTGATTGCCAGGCAGATTACCAGTATGTGATATTCTCATTGCTTCTCATAAGTCTTCCACTAGAATTACTTATCTGAGCAAGTGGAAAAGATTTACCAGTTGGCTGAAAGATAAACAAGTAGACCCCTTTTCAGCACCAGTGTCGATAATACTAGACTATCTGGCTGACCTGTTTCAACCATTAGAGTTCATTTGGCTGCAATTTCTAATTTTCATGAGGGTGTCCAAGATTCCTCTCATGTCCCATAAATTGTGCAAGACCTTCATAAAAGGTGTGAATCATCTGAAGCCACCTTTTAGAGAACCTATTCAACCATGGGATTTATCATTAGTTCTACAAGCTCTGACAATGGTACCTTTCGACCCAGCCTCTTCTTGCGACCTCTAAGTATTTATCATGGAAAACCTTGTTTTTGGTCGCTATTACTTCTGCCAGACGTATTTCTGGACTTCAAGCTTTATGTATCAAGAGTCCATACTTTATTTTTCATTGAGATAGTGTCTCTGAGAACTAATCCGTCATTTCTGCCTAAAGTGATCTCTGAAATGTTCATTAGTCAAGCCATTGAATTGCCTGTTTTCTTTCCCAACCATTCAAACAGAGGAGAGTATTGCCTGCATACCCTAGATATTCACAGGCAAATCCGTTCTTACTTAAACAGGACTAAACCCTTTCATAAATCTGACCAGTTGTTTTTGGCCTTTTCTGGATCTAGATTAGGATCTGCCATTGCTAAGGTCACATTAGCTAGATGGTTGAAGGACTGTGTGACCTTTATTTACACACAACGTAATATCTCGTTGCCTACTACCATGAAAGCTCATTCAACAAGGTCAGTGGCAGCTTCTGCTGCCTTCCATGCCAGAGCTTCTTTACATGACATCTGTGCAGCTGCAACTCGGGCTACGCCTCATACCTTCATCAATCATTACAAATTGGATTTGGCCTCCAGGGGAAGAGCATCTTTCGGTTCAGTGGTGCTCAGGAATGTCCTTCCATGAGAGCCTCCCAGGAATAGAGGTAGCTGGGAACTCTGTCCCATGCGTAAGGAATGAAAGAGGATTAACAATATCAGATAAAGAAGTTATGTCTTACCATAACGTTCCATCTGTATTGTTGATCCTCGTTCAGTCATTACGACCCTCCCTTCTTCCCCCTCCTGTGGTTTCTAGTGGATCTTACCATCCAGTTCTCTTAGGTTATTTGTCCAGAGGTAGCCTCTACCTTCTTTAACTTGCAAACTCAATCTGAGGTAACAGGGAGAGTGGGATTGTGGGTAAGAGTTTAGCTCAAGAGTTTGAAGCTGACGCGAGCTTAGAAAATGGCCGGCTCAGTTCCGAGCTCGGAACCGATACCCATGCATAATGACTAAACGAGGATCAACAATACAGGTGGAACGTTATGGTAAGACATAACTTCTTTTTCCTGTCATTCCTTGTCTAAGGGCAGAGTTCCTTTGGTGGGCAGAGGCTTGCAACCACAAGGGACTCCCTTTCACTCAACCCCTCACAGCCCAAACCCTGGCAAGAGACGCATCAGACTATGCATGGGGGTCTCACATGGCTGACCAGTGCATTCAAGGCAAATGGAGCCCAGGACAAATTCACCTACATATCAATCAAAAAGAAATGTTAGCTGTAAAGAATGCTCTGACAGCCTTCAAATACCTTATCCTTCCAGGACAACACGTTATAAAGACAGACAACACCACAGTTATGTGGTACATAAACAAGCAAGGGGGAACTCATTCCTACCCACTCTGCAGGTTAGCCATGGCCCTGTGGAACACAGCCTTGAGTAACCAAGTGCACCTGCAAGCTCAGTTCCTGCCAGGCAAACAAAATTCACTGGCAAATGACTTAAGTAGAAATCTACTGGACCCACACTAGTGGAAACTGGAACCCAACTCATTCAAACTTCTAACCGACAGGTGGGGGACACTAGAGGTGGACCTTCTCTCACCCAGAACCATCAAGTGAGCAAATATTGCACCAGAAATCCCCACAGCCAAGCATGGGAAGTGGATGCTCTATCCTTTACATGGGAAAACCTCTCAATGTATGCCTTTCCCCCTCTGCCTTTCCACTCAAAAATACTACTCAAGATCAAACAGGACAAACCAAGGACAATCCGTATTGCACTGGACTGGCCCCGCCAGCACTGATACCCACTCCTACGCAGTCTGGCAGCAGTGCCGCCCTGGCAACTACATCAGACCCCCTCCCTTCTGTCCCAGCAGGAGGGACAGATTTTGCATTCTCAGCTGCAAACCCTGAACCTTGCAGCCTGGCTTATTCGTTGAATGTACCACCAGCAACCCTCTGCAAACGTGCTGGACGTCATCCTTGAGGCCAGAAGGCCTAGTACTAGGAAATCCTATTCAGAAAAATGGAAAAGATACTGTTCTTGGAGCCAGTCTCAAGGAAAGGACACAGCCGTGCCCACGTTACCTCAAATCCTAGATTACCTAGCAGAGCTGCTCCACAAAGGCCTGTCCTTCTCTTCTATTAAGATTCATGCCTTGGCCATCTTAGCTCATTATAATACAGAGCCACCTCTCTTTTCTCACCCTCTGGTCAAACAGTTCTTGAGAGGAGCTAACAATTTAAGACCCCCCAAGGAGATCTCTCCCCCTGCCTGGGACTTTAACTTTGTACTAGAGAAGCTCACACTTCCCCCTTTTGAGCCTGCTGCTACAGCACAGTTAAAATTCCTGTCTTGGAAAACAGCCTTACTTCTAGCCATCACTTCAGCAAGAAGAGTTTCTGAGTTACAGGCACTAATGGCTGTGGAACCCTTCATTTTCCATGCTGACAGGGTTTCCCTCCGGACTAACCCATCTTTTATGCCCAAGGTGATATCCAGTGCAGCTCTAAACCAATCCATCCATTTACCAACCTTTTTCCCTAACCCTCAGAATAAAGGGGAAAGGATCCTGCACTCTTTGGCCATACACAGACAACTCAGGTTCTACCTTGACAGGACTAAGCCTTTCAGAAAATCTGACCAGCTGCTAGTGAGCTTTGCTACAGGAGCAGAGGGCAAGGCCATTTCAAAGCAAACCATTTCCAAATGGATAGCACACTGCATCCATTTCTGCTACAAACACTATGGAAAACCTACCCCACAGGGGATCAGAACTCATTCCACTAGGGCTGCCTCAACCTCTACAGCATTTCTCAGGGGAGTCCCTACCACGGACATCCTGGAAGCTGCAACCTGGAGTTCTGTACACACCTTCACCAAGCATTACCACTTGCCTGTCTTTTCTAAATCCAGAGCTCGATTTGCCACAGCAGTCTTACAAGGCCTGCTAGCCAGCCCTACTATTACTTGACTGCCTCCACCCTTCCTCAGCTTTGGGAATCAACCCAAGTATGATGACTGCAGCAGTGAAACACGAAGAACATAGTACAGTTGTGTACACTTACCATAAATGTAAATGTTCAAGTGTATTCACTGTTGCAGTCCTGGTTACCCTCCCTCCAGCCCCCTGACTCTTCTATGCTTTCTACCTATCCTCTTTTTGGCCATATCTTATGGCTATGGTATTTACTTTTTACTGGAGGTATTCCACACCATGTGATTGCTTCCTATTTTGGGGTTTCCTGACATCTGTGGCAAAAAAAACTGATGTAATGGCATTGGCTGCATGTTTTATACCCCCTGACGACCTGACGTCATGGAAGATGCGACAGCATCCAACTTAGGAATCCCAAAACTCTGGTATTCGAGCCGACTGAGGGCTACCTGCAGGCAGATAACCCAAGTGTGATGACTGCAACAGTGAATGCACTCTAACATGTACATTTATGGTAAGTGTACACAACTGTACTTTGCTCAGACAAAGCTACTTTAATTTCTACAGGCAAAACTCTATCTGAGTGGAAGGGAACAGAGGCACTATGGGGTAGCCTTAGCTGGAGAGTTTTCTGGTGAGCTTGTTACAGTGGCAGAGTCTGTTCCAAAGACGGAACCGCGACGCAGCAGTTAAGAATGAATGAAGATCAACAACACAGAACGTTATGTTAAGAACACAACTTCTTTATCGGCTGTTGTAACAAGCTCATGCCAGCCAGAAAACTCTCGAGCTAAGGCTACCCATAGTGTCTCGCTCTTCCCTTCCCCCAGGTCTTGTTTGCTGTGTAGAGTTTTAGGATGAGTCAGCCGTGCTCTCAAGCTAAGTGCTTAATTTTTGATATATTTTCTTCTTTGTAGCTCTATATCCTATTAAAACTTTCTCGTTAACTTTTCTAAATAGTTTAGCACTCGCGCACACAAATTTAGTAGCTATTTTTTCCCCGTTACCATCTGGTATTTTTCTTCCTTACCATCATTGGTATAGGCCCCTCCCCTCCCCTTATACCTTTGGTAAACCTCAAATACCATCGTTGGTATTCTTTTCCCTCCTTTACTCTTTTCTGGTATCTCTCTGTTACTATTGCTTGGTACATTTAAAAAAAAAAAATCATCTTTTCTGGCCTTTTCCCCTATCTCACTATTGTGTGTGTGACCTTCTTTTGACATGGCAGAGAAGCAAAAGGCACCACTGGTTTTAAGCAATGTCAAGGTTGTGGCAGGAAGATGCTCAACTCGGGATGGGCATCTTTCCTGCATATATTGTTTGAGGGTGCCACATTTGGAAATACAACCACCATGTGAGCTCTGTAAGGGGTTTAGTGCCCAGACCTTGCAGAGCGCAGAAACAAATTAATCCTCAAGGGGCTGTTAAAATGCCCTTTTTCAGAGGCTTTGTCTGAGGCGGAGACATCAAAGTCTCCAAAGAAAGAAGCAAATAAAAGGAGCCACTCCATTCCAGTGTCGCCCCAAGCTCATGACCCTAAATCAGCCAAAGGCCTGGTTTCTGGTTCAGAACCACGGCGTAAACAACCAAAATTGACTTCACCAACTGCTTTGGCGCCGAAAACTATGATTCTGACCACGGTGCCGACGACTTTACCAGAAATGAGACAACTTACCATGGTACCGACCCCTTCATCGATACCTCTGACCTCTGTGGCACCAGCAATAGTTTTACCCACACCGAATACCTCCCCAGCATCACAAACAATTCGTCAGCCGACCACGGTGCCCAGGGTCGAATCCCTGCCCAGGACTAAGTACTCCCCATCTATTGACTCCTTTTATGGTCAGCATTTAAGTCCTTTCCAGGAACATCCAGAATCTCCGTCGAGGATGTCTATTCGTTCCACCAGGAGCCTTTTCAGAGTTAGATGTAGTCAGGTTAGTGGACCAGCTCTTGGAGGCCAGAGGTCTTCCAGCCCCTTTTAGGACCTCCCTCCCATCCGGAGCCGAGGTATACTCTCCACAGACTCCATCCTACCTTCCTTCTTCAACCTCTCTGCAGGACTTGTAATCCTTAACTTTGACGCCGTTCCCAGTGCCAACTACTTCAGTGCCAATGGTGGATCTCACCTCGGCTCTGGGAACCGCCTGTGGTCCTCAGCTCAGTCAGTCGACCCACCCTTGGGACCATGACTTGACTGTCAGTTCCATGATCTCTAGCCCGGCATGGATTTTTTTTTCCACAGTGCAGTCTACAGTTCTGGGTGTTTTAACAGTTCCAGGTCCTTTTGAGGTTCCTGCTCTGGGGTGGGCTCATCAGACCGGGGTGTGATCCCGGTTCCGAGGTTGTATTTTTCTGTTCCAGTCTCCCACACTTTTCAGGCTGGCCCGCCTTCCAGGTTATGGAAAGAGCTTTTACCTCAGCAATTTCGCAGTTGGTGCCATCTCCATCGGAGTGTCACATCTACTTATCCTCTGGCTCGCAGCTGTCACAACCTCCTACATTGGGACAGCGGGCATGTGGGCAGCAAGACACCCTGCAGCAGAGGAAGCACTTTCATTTTCCGGAAGAATCTCTCACTGAGGATACAGACTATGATGTAGGGGAAGGGTCCCCATGGTCACCCCCTGAAGATGACTTCTTTGGAGACATCTTGGCAATCTTGAAACCGAGGGGTGATTGGAAGTCCACCAACCCTTCCTCCGAGAAATCTCTTTTCTTGGAGGCTTTTCGTGCCCGACCTTCTTCTACTTCCTGGGTGTGTTCCATGCAGCATTATTGGAATGCCCCTGACACTATAGAGCCAATTACCTGGAGACCAGACAAAATTATTACTGCACTAGAGGTCCAACCACACTGATCTAACGGCTTAACGTTAGATGCTATGGTGGTGGCGGCTGCCACAAAGAGGGAACCCGCAGAGGAGAGTCCAACTGTCCATCCTCTAAACAGGGAGTCTCTCGGACGATGGACAGATTTGAGAAGTGGGTTTACTCTTTCATGACCTTTGTCATACAGTCCTTGAACTTCTTGGCACATTTTACCCATCTTCAGTGGGACCTGATCACTGAGGTCTTAGGCACCTTGTGTTAGGAGCAGTGTCTGAGGTACATGATAAAGTTGCCTCCCAGCTTGCTACCCTAGAATCGATATCCAGCTCATCCATGCGGCTTATTGCTCACACTGCCGAAGGGAAGGCTAGGGCAGAAGGTACAGACATTGCCATTAGGCATTACCCCTGGATGCGCTTGTGTGATTTTGCAGACCCCTTTAAGTCTTCCTTCGTCAGCGCTCCTGTTGACGCTACCTCGTTGTTTGGCCCCAAAATTAGAGACACATTGGCCAGGTGTGAGAAGGATGGAAAGACCTTTTCTGCTGTGGGCGTGCGTTTTTCATCTCCTCAACAACCTTACTCTTGGAGTCAGAGGCATGGTTCAGAAATTCTAAGGGCCTTTTCGGTACACATGTCACAAGTTTTCCACCGGACCGGGGGGGGGTCATCTGGAAGAGACCCCTACCATGGCAGAGGTGGCTCGCTTAACCAAAGTTCCAGGGATTCCTTCTCTGGACAACCCTACCAGTGCTCCTGAGCGGCAGCCTGACTGCCTACCTCTGGAGGCATTCAGGGGAAGATTCTCTCTGCACCAGTTTGCCTGGCACTCAGGAACATCAGATTCCTGGGTGCAGATGATAATTACCAGAGGTTACCGTATTCCCTTCTATCTCTATCCAAGACAGCAGAGGCAAATCCCCGATGTTCCACCTAGTCAGAGGGATGTAGCAGCACAAGAAATTCAAAAGCTGCTTTAAATGTGAGTCATCCAAACAGTCCCACCAGAGCAAATAGGATCCAGATTTTACTCAAGATTCTTTTTAGTCCCAAAACAGACAGGGGATTGGAGGCCAGTTCTAGACCTCAGTGTCTTAAACAAGTTTGTTCGAGAGACAAGATTCTGGATGGACACGGTACAGTGTATCCTTCCATTTCTGGAGAAAGACAGTTGGATGTGCTCTTTAGATCTTCAGCATGCGTATTACCACATAAAGATGGACAAACGTTCCAGAAGATACCTCCGCTTCCGGCTGGGAGCTGGTCACTACCAATTTCATGCACTGCCCTTTGGTCTCACCATAGCCCCAGGGTGTTCAGCAGATGCATGGAAGTGGTTGAACTCATTTAAGGCTACAAGGATTCAGTGCGTTTCCCTATCTAGACTGACTCCTCACCTGGCATCTACTGCTTCTTGCTTTGGACACCGTTCTAGACCTTACAGGTTACCTAGGCATCTCAATAAACAAGGAAAAGTCGAAGCGGTCTTCCACTCAGGAGATAGAATTCATTGGCGCGACATTCAACCCAACTCCTGTATGGCTGCTCTACTCTTCACAGGCTGCAGAGGTTAAGGCTGCAGCTTCTGCTGTTACTGTCTCATGACAAAGTCCCATCTCACTTGGTCTTACAACTCCTAGGGTCTATGGCAGCAACAATCACCCTAGTTCTGTTGGCAAGGTTCTTCATGAGATTGCTCCAGTGGCTTCCAGCGTCAGTGATCTCTTTTAACACACTCTGTGCTTACCTAATCCGCATAACCAACCGATGCAAACAGGATCTAATGTGGTGGATGTAGTCAGGGCAGGAAGTATGTTGTCACCCTTTCACCCACGCTCAGCCCAAGGCCGTAGTGAGCACAGATGCATCCCTGATGTGGGGGAGAAGGGGCATTTTCAGGGAAAGACCATCCAAGGCACTATTTGCATGTCAACATCCTAGAACTGAGGAGCACGGCCATCAGTTATAGGACAATGATATGCTGATTGGCCTCTGAGGGGGACTAAGTGCCAACAGTCAAGAGCGAATGAAGATCAACAACACAGATGGAACGTTATGGTAAGAACATAACTTCTTTTTACAAAAAGACCATAAAGTTGCACCACCCATTAGTGAAAAGGGATGTTTAAATGTGGAATCTGCAAAGTGAGCATATTTATTTATGAAAGTTCTTGTATATCCGTAGACTGTGTCAATTAAAACCATACAGGTTTTAGGAAGGTATAGTTGTAAGTCTGTAGTTAGAGTATATAGGGATATGCTCGAGGTGTTAAGCATTTTGCATAGGGATGACTACCCACAGCTTGGAGAAAAGAATTAGTTTGTGTATACTCCATAAAAGCTAAGAGATATTAATGATGCATTGTATAAGTACATTATTAATTGTGGTAAGTACAAAAAGTTTTGGTTTTCTGTTATTGAAAATGTCCCTTTTGATATGAGGGGTTTGCTATAAAAACAGGTTGCAAATTTGGGAAACTGAATGGCAGCTTGTGTTAAATGCAGATACGTTCCCTGGACCAAATTAAACCATTAATACAAAATGTTTTTTTAAGACAGTAGACTGAAGGCTAGATACACTTTTGAATCATGTTTTATGAATATTTCTGAATGTTTATATTATGGTAGTAAGAGTTTTTATGGTGCTTTAACATTTATTTAATTGGTGCGTAATTGAGCATGTAATTTTATTGGTTCATGAACTATTTAAATACTGTGTTTTAAGAGTGGATTTATTGTTTTCTAATGAAGTCATTTTGATGAAAGCGTTCGAATAACAAGTTTTTAACGCTAATACAAGTGTTTTATTTTCGGTCCACTGCATTTTTTTGAATGCTTTTTTTCCTTCTTTTTTTGGAGTGGGAGAGGAGCATCCAGATCTGACATTGTCTTTTCTGTCCACCTCAACCTGTTCAACACATCCAGTGCTGGCAACTCATAATTCTCAAGTTCTGAAGCTCCACCTCCTCTCCCATAATTCTTTGCCTTTCTAAGTCTCCTCAGATCTTGTTTTCCGCTACCTGTGTCAGATGTGTTCCAGCAAAGCTCCATTCAAATAAGTCAAATCTAAAACAAATTATTGATCCTTTCTGTTCTCCCTTTTCCACTGTAGTTTAATCTCTGAGTTAGTATATATAAGTAGCCTGGGTGTGCAGGGAGGCTTGCCCCCCCTCTTGCTAAAATGTTTTTGTTTGCCAGACCGGACCCTCGCTACTTATATGTACTAAGTGTGAGAATACAGTCCGAGAAGGTGCACTTTCGCTAAACTGGGTCTCTATCTTCTCTTGTTCAAACAAGTGTAATTTTTAACAAGAGAAGTAGACCCATACATATATATATATATATATATATATATATATATATATATATATATATATATATACACACACATATATATATATATATATATATATATATATATATACACACACATATATATATATATATACACACATATATATATATATATATATATATATATATATACATATATATATATATATATATATACACATATATATATATATATATATATATATATATTTATATATATGTATATATATATATCTTAATAAATATATATACATATATACACATATATACATATTTATACACACATATATATATATATATATATATATATATATACATATTTATACACATATATAGACATATATATATATATTTATACATATATATATATGTGTGTGTGTGTGTGTGTATATATATATATATATATATATATATATATATATATATATATATACGTTTTTATTGCTGGTGTTGTTTTTTGTGTATCTTCTGTATTTACCTCTTGTTTATAGCTATCGCCAAGACCTCTGGTTTTAGAAAATGTGCATGATGTGGGCATAAGATGCCCCCCCCCCCCCAAAAGGCAAGTGTGATAAGTGAGTTTATTGTGTCTGCGCCAAACATTGAAATGTGGACTCTCAAACCAATGCAGCCTTTGGTTTTTTGGTCTTAATTGACTGCTGGGCTTAACTGAAGGCCCCAAGGCCTCCAATTGTACTTGCGTCTTCAACAGCTTTTTAGTCAGTGCTGTCCCTGCTCCAGTATCCTTCCCTGTCAGCATCTGCCTCTGGTCCGACCACTTAATCTGCCCACTAAGATCTGAGTACTTTTATGTCAGTGGCTTTGGCTTCATGTCAGATCCACTCATCTTTCACGGCCATCACCCTGGAGCCTGAGTTTTCTCCAGAGCCATATGGTCCAGACATCCCCCCCCCCCCCTCTGACCCAGGATGTTCCCCCTGCAAATATCTCAACCCAGTAAGCCTTTGTCCTTGGCTTCTTTGATGTCTGTAAGAGCAACAAAAAGCATAAAGAAAACTGATTTAGATCTGATAAGAGCCAAGATCCAGATGGACCTGGGGATCATTCTCTCTCCCTCCTTCTAGAGAGCAGAGGAAGCTGTCCCCCTTGGGTCAGTTTCTGTTCCTCCTTTGGCCACCTTTTTAGCACTGATGACTTTAATGTCAGCAATTTCCCATGTTATCCCCTCATTAGTGCTGCTTCTACCTTGATGTATTTGACTCCTGTCTCTTTGGTGTAGAGTGCTTCTTGGAGCAGTGGAGCAGACAACCTGGATCGGGTTCCACTCTGAGGTTTTCAGAACTCTGTGTTCTCAGTGCTTTAGCTCTTTACAACTATGGTCCAGTTTTGACATCAGACCCACCTGAGTTGGTGTTTGGTACAGGGGTGTCTCCTGGGTTTTCGGTGCCAGGAGGCCCTCTTATGCGGTCCAGCTTCAGTGTCGGCATTCAGTACCAAAGAAAGGATATTGACTTATTTGAGATGAGCTGTACTATTCTTGTGTTGGATCCATCCCAGTCCTCCTGTATATCTAACATCTTGGTATCTCATGAACTACATCTTTCGGCCAGTGCCTTATCCTTTTTATTTCCATTAAGCTTCTAGCAGCCCCAATCCAGGGATTCTCCACTTACTTCCTTGCCCCCCCCCCGCAAACTTCTCTTCCCCAGAGTTGTACAAAGAGTTAGTGCAAAAGGAAGCAGTTGGATTCCTTGGAGGAATCCCTCACTGACGAGACCAACCTTGAAGGGGATGGGACTCTTCCTTGAAGCTTATGGTGCGGGCCCATCCACTCTGTGTTCCACCTCCAGACACCCTCATTGACCTTGTGTCCTGGAGGGTATGGAGAGAGTCTGAAGTGGTGGAGCTGATTCCTTGCAAACCAGATAAAGTATTGCCCCACCTCCAGCCCCAAGAGAGATACTCTTCTGCATGCTTTGGTCCCCGGATCTCCTATATGCTTACCCTCCCACACTCTTGATGGCAGAGTTGCTACAGAGCGCCACCCATTTTGGAGCGACTCCAATCCTCATTGCTCCTTTGCGGCCTAGACAAATATGGTCCCTTTTCTGTGGCTTCATCCTCTTCACTCACCTTGGGTTCTGCACCAAGCGCCAGATCTGATCTTCACAAGCATGGGACCAGCCTTACCCTAACCTGAAGTCCCTCAGGTTAACTGCTTGGTTTCTCTAGTTCCAGTGATAGCCTGGCCATCTCAAGCGTACCAAAAGATGGACTACATATCCTTTTCTCATCCCAGAAGCACTTTTTACTAGAAGTGTTTAGGCCAGTAAATGGAAAAGGTTTTCTGTGTGGGGATGTATCCAAAAGACAGGACCTCTTTCTTCACCATTCGCCGCAGCAAGCTATTCTGGATTTTTTTGCAGGGCTTTTACAGTAAGGATTCGCTCACTCCACCATTAAAGTTCAGATGGCAGCCATTTCCAGTTTTCATATCTGTCAAAAATAATACTCAGATTGCATCTCTGAGGCTATCCAAGGCCTTTCTAAAATGTTCTTTTCTGTTTAGGCCTCTAATAAGGGATCTGGTTCCTCCCTGTGATCTGCCCTTTCTCTTTCAAGGTTTGACTAAACCTCTGTTTGAGCCAGTAGCTGCAGTGGAATTAGTTATTTTCTTGGAAGAAACACTTTTGCCTAACTGCTATTACTTCATCTAGAAGGGTTTCAGTCTGTTGAATTAATGTTTTCTTCCCTAAAGTCAGTAGTAGATGAGAGTACATGCTTCATTGCCTGGATTCCATTTTCAGTTAAGATTTTACTTAGAATGAAACAATTCAGAAAATCAGACAAGTTATTTGTATCTTTTTCCAAGCTAAATTGAGGGAACCAGTTTCCAAGGTTACATTTTCCAGATGGCTTTCTGATAGCATTTATTTTGCTTACTCCTCAAAAGGTATTTCATTACCATTTAAACCAAAAGCCTGTTCCTGAGAGCAGTTGCTACTCCTTTTTTTGGTTGTACTAAAACCTCTAGGGGCGCTACTCATACCTTTGTATCTCTTTGCAAGGTAGATATTCATTCAAGGTACAGAGCATCCTTTGGCTCCACTTTATTGCAAAATGCTCTCTACTTGAACCAACCACCTGGCTGACTGATGAACAGAAAAGACCACATCGGATACAAGAGTTATATACTTGGTAATGATGGATTTGTGTCGCCGTCTTCATCTGTCTCAACCATCCCTCCCTCCACCCCCCCCCCCCCTTACAAATGGTCACTTACAATTTTGACTCAAGGTAGACTTTGCATGGTCTGCCTGAGATCTGATTCTGGGAAGCTTATCTGTCCTTTATTCCCACTGATGTTGGCAAATTTATTGTTGTGAGGGAAGAGTTTTTACAGGTTAAGTCTTGATGTCCTAGGGCAAATTTAATCTGAGGAGACTTAGACCAGGGATTATGTGAGAGAGGTGGAGCTTCAGAGCTATGGAACTTGCAGGTTGAGTTGCTAGCACTGGATCCAGTAATTCACAGGTTGAGATGGCAGAAGACATCATGGATCGATCATTATGGTAAGTACACAACTTTCATTTTTTACCTTGTCTCTGGTATCCAGACATGCTTTGAAGTATGTGTGTAATTGTGCAGAATACTATGTTCTAGGGTCACTGCTACTGCTGCAGTGTTGAAAATATGCTTGGGTACATAACCAAACGTGTGCTGATGAGGTAAAAGTCTGAAATCTTGGATTCTGCTTTAGATAATGAGTTGTTTTGTTTGTTTTCTTATTTCCTGCAGTATGATGAAAGGGGGAAATTGACTCTGGGAATTTCTAAGATTTTTCATGACCCCTAATGCATATCTTGTAGGCCTATCTCTTTCACTAAAAAGCCAGTTTAGCAAAACATTTCATATTCTGGTAAATAGAGAGTTAAAAAGAGATGGCATAAAGGGAAATAAGAAACGGGTCCTTTCAAAAAACTGGGCATACAAACAGTGCAGAATGACTGGATTATTTCTCCATTCCCTCTCAGCCAGTCTATCTACAAATCTGTCCCATAAACTAGTCCTTAAAAATCTCCCTTGCAAAAGATGGTCTTCGACACGTGGGTGTTAAAAGTGGTGCAGGAGAGTTGCAGATGAGACAGGGTACACAAACTTCCTTTCAGGGGAATTCTTCCCTGTCCTCTGAACCAAACAGAATTTTGTCTTCATGTTCTTCAGTCTTTACACAAAGGCAGATGGCTGCAGTACTTCCAGCAGCTTCTGAATAAATAAAATCCCACAGAAGCTATAATGCTCCAGACATAGCCTACGATGATAAAGCGATGACCCCACCATAGAAGTAAGAACAACACTAAGGAAAATGAATTCAGGGAAAGCATCAGGTTCAGATGAGGTCATAGCAGGTACGATAAAGATGTTGGGTGAATAGTGGAGAAATGGCTGCCGAGGGTACTCAAGCAGTATGGAGAGAAAGGTATAGCCATGATGACTGGAGAGTAACATACTAGTACCAGTTTTCAAGAACAAAGGGGGCATTCACAACTGTGGGCAGTACAGAGGTATGAAATTAGTATCCTACTGCATGAAAGTTCTAGGTAGGGTGATTGACAAATGAATACGCAGAGTAGTAGAAGGAAAGATGGGAGATGAGTAGCTCAGATTCAGGTCCAGATGCAGCACATGATGCACTGTTTGCAGTGAGACAAATAGTTGAGAAGTTAGAGATGAGGAAAGAGTCCAACTGGGCATTCCTAGACTTGGAGAAAGCATATGACAAGGTCCCAGGAAATCTGATTTGGACAGTCCTTTGGTGTTTTGAAGTCCCAGAAACATTGGTAGAATTAGTGCAAGCTGTGTGCAAGGATCCAGTGACTGAAGTATGAGCAGTGTTCAGTCTCACAGAGGTGTTCCCAGTGGGAGTGCTTCAGGGCTTAGCTCTGAGCCCGCTGCTGTTCATACTGTTGATGGACTACATTAGCAAACCGGTTGGAGGGGACATATCAACAAAGTTTCTGTATGCAGATGATGTGACATTACAGGTAGACTGAGCAAGAACTTCAGCAAGGGATAGGAGAATGTAATAACACTGAAGGCACATAGGAGGGAGCTGAGTAGAGAATTAGACAGTTGTAATAACAGCAAATGTGGGGAAATTGGAAGAATCTGAGAATTGAGATAAAAGGGAAAATAGTGGACGAGCTTAACAGCTTCAGGTACCTGGGAAGAGTGGTTTAGGAAAAGGGAAGTCTGCATGATGAGGTCAAAGCTAGATTCAGAGAGACTGCAGCCAACTGACACAAAACATCGGGGTGGAGCATGACAGAAGAGTGCCAAAAAAGCTGAAAAGTAAGGTGTACAAAACAGTAATTCAACCAGTACTACTATATGGTGCAGAAACCTGGCCAGTAAAGACAGAACAGTTGAGGAAGCTAGTAGTGATGGGAAGATTGTGCCTGAGTCTAGTGGTGGGATGCACACTGTGGGACAGACAAAAAATAGGATATTTGAGGAGAAGCCAAAGTAGCGCCAGTTGCAGAAGAGGTCAGAGAGAACAGATTATCATGGTTCAGACACGTGCGGAAAAGCAGAAGACAATCTGGTGAAGACAATTTAGGGCAGACATGAAGGCAAAGAGAAAACAGGTGCATCCAGTAAAGAGGCGGATGGGTTTGTATGAGAGAAGAACTGTGACAGTAGTCAGGCATGAATGTTGAAGGTAGGAGAATGGCATTGAATACAGAGAGATGGTGACAGTTGATGTGACATCCCGACCCCATGTAGGAAATGGGAGAAAGGGGATTGATGATGATGATTTTCAATCTTTACACACCCAGCTTAGTCATAAAACCAGTACCTGTAAGTCAAATGGCAAAGGCTTCTATTCCAGAATGTTTATGGTTCTAAAGAAAGAGGTTTTTTAGTGATCACTAGTAACTTTTTATTACTAAACCTGTATGTGAAAGGAACAAAATTCAAGATTTTGACCTTACAGAACCTGTTGCTCCTCATTCCTCCCCCAAGTTGCATAGTAACACTAGATTTAAAATATGTTTATAGGTTCATAGGTTCATACTAGGCTATCTGCCCGAGGGCATTTACAAGCCTAGCCCATAGTTTTGTGGCTTACGCCACCCCTTTAGTATGGGGAACTATACCCATTATTTTGCTGTGCCTCTGTCGAGCAGTGACACTGAGGTAATCCCTGGGGTATATCTGCGATCTCCCATCCATTGGTCAAGATTTCTCTTGAACAAGGCCAGCGAGGTGCTCTGCCTCACATATACCGGGATTTTATTCCAGAGCATAGGGAGTCTTTGGGTGATGAATCTATCCCTCCAGCATGTCCTATTAATAGCCGTGTCGAGGTTTAAGTCTCCCGCCCTTGTGGCTCTGACGGATCTAGATTTTTTGAGGTGAAGCATATTCATCAAATCTGGGTTTGACATGGCCTTGTATGTTAGGCAAAGGTCAACTCTGAGCAAGCGTGGCGACTGAATAGAGCTGGAGTTCTTTCAGTCGGGCAGCATAGGACAGATGTTTGAGACCCTTTATCCTTTTGGTGAGGAACTTTGTGGCCTCTCCAGCTGCTGCAAGTGTCGGGTCAGATACATTCCGAATGGGGCATTGTACTCAATCATTGGTCTGATGAGTGAGGAGTATAGGGAGACTATGACCTCCCTTGATCTAGATGAGAATCCCTTCATGATAAGGTGGGCATTGTAGAAGGTCTTCCTAACTACTTTAGCTACATGGGTGTCAAATGACAGACTACTATCAACCTGGGTCCCCAGGTCCCTGATAACTTCTTCTGTGCTCAGTGGATTGCCACCTATTTGGTAGCTAGGGGTAACCTTGTTTTTCCCAAAGGGTATGACTATGCATTTTTTGGCATTTAACTTTAGGCCATGGCTCTGGCACCAGTTATCCGTTTCTGTGAGACCCTTCTGAAGGATATCTGTGTCAGATGTGTTTTCTACTATGGAACCCAGTTTGCAGTCATCTGCAAACTTTGTCAGCCATAACCCTCCTGTGTTTGCTTGTACTTCTAAAAAGTAGATGCCAAACAAGAGTGGGCCCAGGACTGAGCCCTGTGGTACACCACTTGTGACAGGCTTTGAGTCTGACATGGCGCCAGCAACTCTGACCCTGTGGGTTCTGTCACTCAGCCAGTTTGCAACCCATCTTGTGATGTATGGGTTAACATTTAAGCTGATGAGTTTTTCAATGATACCCAAGTGAGGTATTGTATCAAGGCCTTCGCCAGATCGAGGTAGGCTGTATGGACTGTCTTTCCCTCATCAATGGCTTTGGTGACTGTTTCAAAAAGTCAACCAAGTTTAGAAGGCATGATCTGCCTTTGACAAAGCCAAACTGGGATGGATCCAAAGTCTGCAAATTCCCTATGTCTTTATTTATGAGGTCCATTATGATCCTCTCCATGGCTTTGCAGATAAGACTTGTCAAGCTAATGGGCCGGTAATTTCCAGGGTCGGTGGAGGCACCGCCTTTGTGAAGTGGGACCACAGTTGCAGTGCGCCACTCCCTGGCAGTGCGTATGCAGAGGTAAGACTATGATTAAACAGCTGCCCTAGCTGTGGGTTTAATTCCTCGTTGAGTTCGTGGAGCACACAGCCGGGGACACCATCAGGTCCCATGGATGCTGTGTTTTTTGCTTTGGAGAGAGCAGTTCTCACTTGGCGTTGGAGATGTTTGGGGGGCTGCACTCGCTTGGTATAAATATCTCTCCTTTTGGGGAGTTTGCACTGAACCTGTCAGCCAGTATGTTGGCAATGTCTGTAGGATCAGTAATCTTCACATCATTTTGAACTAGTTCTGAGCATATCTGGGAGTTTCCTCCCAGGTTTCTAACATAGCTAAAGAAGGCCTTATGATTGTCTTTTGAGTCTTTAGCTATTTTCTCTCAAAATTTGCTTTGGATGATTTTATGAGAGCTCTTAGTTTTTACTTATAGTGATCAAGGGTGTCTTACCTTTTAAGGATTTTGCTCTATCTTGTAGTAGCTTCCTCCTTTTGTTGTAGAGTTTGTTTATGGCTGGGGTCCACCAGACTGGACGCTTGCCTTTGGTACAAAGAGTCTTTGTTTTGCTTGGGATTGCCTTATCCATGCAGTCCTGCAGGTGCTGGTAGAAGGCATTTGTAAGTGATTGAGCGGCTTGAGTACTGATTTCCATGCTCGGGGCCTTAAAGGAGACCACACTAGTCTTTAGAAGTGTGAAGTCGGCTTCGAGAAGTTCTTTACTGTGGTCTTTTTATTTCAGGTGGGGTGGGATGAGGATCTCCAGCGAGATTAGTTTGTGATCTGATCTCACCAGTGAGGGGTATACTTCGTGTTGAACATTGTGCTCCCATGTTCGTGATGATGAGATCAAGTACGTTTTCTCCTCTTGTGGGGATGGTGACTAGTTGTTCCATGGCATTTGAGTTTATGAATTCCAGGAACTTTTGGGCTAGGGTGTTTGGGCTTGAGTAGTGTTCCCAGTCTATTAGGGTAATTGAAGTCACCTAGTATGATGGTGTTTGGTGATACATTTATCCCCTCTAGTGTTTTCAGGAAGGCCATGTGAGGTTCCTGAGTTTGTGAGGGTGGCCTGTAACATGCTACAATTTGCAGAGCAGTCTTGCCTATGGTTAATTGCACCTGGATGGTCTCCGATGCATCATGCGTTGCCACCAGTCTTGAGGTGTGGGTGTCATTGATGAATATGGATACCCCCCCTCCTTTCTTGGTATTGTCCGGATTTTGGGGCCGGAACGCATGATAAGAGGTAAAACCTGATAGTGCTGGGGTGCTCTCAGGAGCCTTGAACCAGGTTTCTGTCACTGCACAGACATCGATGTTCTCCATACTGAGAAGGGCCTCGAAAAGGTGCATTTTGAGATTTAGACTTCTGGCATTGAGCAGCATTACCCTTAGTTTTTTCCTTTTTGTGTTCTAGGGTGGTAGGTTTAGAATTTGAGCCTTGCCTAAAAAGGCACTATGGGGTGGCAAGAGCCTTTGCCAATATCCGAATCCCAGGGTGACAGGTGCAAGCCGCCCTTAAGCAGCGTGGCTTGTCCAGCATGTCATCCCAGGCAGACAGACATTGGATCCCCTTTGAATGACACCAGAGTTTAAGCCAATTGTTAAAGCTGATCATCTTATCTCTGTATTGTGGCATCATTCTTGGTGAAGGTAGGATACTGCTCAAGGTCAGGGTCATACCTGCCTGGGCTACATAATCAGAGAGCTCCTCAATGTCTCTTTTCATGTAGTCCAAGGAGGTACGTCTCAGGTCGTTTACACCAGCGTGGACAATGACTGAGTCGTATTTGTACCTGCTGTTGAGAGACCTGAGTGCTTGCGTTATGTGGCAGATTCTAGCGCCCGACCACATTCCCATAGTCTCAGGTTTAAGGATGTTTCGAAGGTTCTCTGTGTCACGTTATCAGTTCACTGCATTTCCCTGTGGATTATCTACAGCTCTAAATGTGTTCATAAAAAATGCCTAGCTGCAGTTGTAGATTTTTGCAGATTAAGTGGCATTCATGTTTTTTCTTGCTTAGATGACTTATCTTTGCAGGGTCTTTATCCAGATGTCAGAAGAGGGGTGGGAGGTTGGCATAATGGTTAAGGTGTTTACCTTACAAACAGAAGGTGCAGGGTTTGATTCTCACATGGGGTAATTGGCTAGGCTTAAAATGGCCCACATGGACAGTTAGCCTAGTACTAATATATGAACCTAACATATATATATATGAACCATATAGGAGTCATTAACACAGGATCTGATTTTTGTCTGCTCCATCTGGCTGGATTGGATCCAACATGGGACAATTTCATCAGATTTCTAACTTGCTTGGGTCCATCTCCCTTACCTACAACTCCCCACTCCTCAACCTAATCCTTGGATCTAGTTTGCTGGCATTCCAGTCAGCGGCTCAGTGTTGGCTCCACTTGGTGAATCCTTTGTAGGTAAACTATCAGTGTTCTTTGGTGAGAGAATTTTACTTCCTTTGCCCTGGTTGTACAGTTTAGTTTTTGTTCAGTAGGTATCGAAGTTTGACTATTTCGTTAATTCTCTTTGTTGTCCATTACGACTTCCCTCCTCCTGGTGGGATTGTTTTTTTCCCTTAGGCTTAGTCTTGGCTAGTATGTGTTAAGTCTTTTCCTGTTGCTGCTGCTGTTGGGATAGGAATTTTGCCGTCTGTTTTGTTTTTCATGTAATTATGGTTAAGGGCTTTAAGAAGTGTGTGGCCTGTGGGCACAAGTTGCCTTCATAGGACACGCATCTTAAATGTGTTTATTGTCTGGGAGCATCGCATCTGATGAGTACACTGTGAGGGGTTCAGGTCCAGGGCCAACAGTGAACGGAGGGCCAGGTTAGGCCTCTAGGGAATTCTCCCCTCTAGTTCTTGTTTTGCAGCTTCTCCCTCAGATTCAAAGGCTGGATCCAAGAAGCACTGCCTGAAGGACTCCAGGTCTTCTAAAACTGTAGGCTGTACAGAGGTATCAGATTCTTGTCACATTGCTGAAAATTGAAAGTAAGAAGGAAGATGAGCAGATTCAGATCAGGATGCAGCACAAGTGACTCAGTGTTTGCGTTGAGAAGAAGCTGGAGATGAGGAAAGAGTCCAACTGGGCATTCCTAGATTTGGAGAAAGCATATGACAAGGTCCCAAGAAACCTGATTTGGGCAGTCTTGTGGTGGTTTGAATTCCAAGAAGTATTGGCGGAATTAGTGCAAGCTATTTGTAAGGACTTGTGATTCAATTAATTTCAGTCTCACAGAGGTGTTCCAGTGGGAGAGGATGCATCAGAGCTCATCTCTGAGCACACTGCTGTACATAGTGGTGATGGACTAGATTAGCACAATAGGTCAAAGGGGCAGATCAGCAAAGTTGATGTATGCAGACAGTGTGGCATTACAGACTCTGAGCAAGAACTTCAAAAAGGATAGGTGAATGGAATGGAAAACTGAAGCTCATGGGATGAAAGTGAATACAGATAAGACGTTTGTAATGGCAGCAGATGGGGGAAATCAGAAGAAGCTGAGAATTGAGATAGAAGGGAAAATAGTGGTACAGGTTAAGAGCTTCAGATATCTTGGAGTGGTAGTTGAGGAGAAGGAAAATCTGAATGAGGATGTTAAAGCTGGAGTCAGATGGTTAAAACCAACTTGGTATAGTGTGTCAGGTGTGGTATATGACAGAAGAACACAAAAGAAAGCTGAGAAATATTGTACAAAACAGTGGATGTGACCAGTGCTGCTGTATGGTTACAGAAACTTGGGCAGTAAAGACAGAGCATTTGAGGAAAATGGAGGTGATGGAGATGAAGTACTTGAGATGAGCGGTAGGGTGCACACTGTGGGACAGACGAAGAAATGAGGACATAAGAGCAGAAGCCAGAGTAGCTCCAATTGCAAAGAAGGTCAAAGAACAGGTTACAGCGGTTTGGGCATGTGCAGAAAAGCGGAAAACAATTGGGTGAAGATGATTTGGGACAGGCAGAAGGCAAGAGGAAACGAGGGCTTCCAGCAAAGAGGCAGATGGATTGAGTGAAAGATGACCTGTGACAGTCAAGCAGGAGTATTGAAGAAGGTAGTACAGTGGCACTGAGTAGAGAGAGATTGCGACAATTCGTACAGCACCCCCAACCCCACGTAGAAAATGAGAAAAAAGGGGATTCATGATGATAGTAATCCAGCTCCACCTCTACCCTGAACCATGGGAATTTTTTTCCCTTGGTCTGCTCCAGGGAAATTGTACTTCCCTATGTGCTCCTTGGTCTTCTGCAACATTTCTCTTCCCCCAGGAGAGGCAAGTAGGCCATGCCTCTTCACTCGTCTCCCTTCCTGTCTGGCTCCTCCTGTGTTAGGGCCACTATTTGAATCCGTATCACCTGAGGACAGCAGTGTGTCACTAAACGTGGACACAGTTCGTTTAGATTTTTTTTTTTTATTGTTGCATCACTCTGTGCCATGGAGCCAGGCAAGCCGATTAGCTTTCTGATTCTTTCATGTGTGTGTAAGAGGGGAGGCCATTTTTCATGCAAGTACTAAATGGCTCTTAAACTGTATTTTCTTTTGTTATGAGTAATGGGAAGTTAAGGGCCCAGTGTAACAGAGCAGGAACCCTCATTGAAGACTTCAGAAATGTACCAGCCTGGGCCACTTGTGAGGCAGCCACTTGGACTTGGTCTTTTGATCTTGGAGACCTGTGCTAGACTTATCAAGACTAAACAGGTATCTGGTAGTCCTATATTTGAAATGTTCACTCTTCAAAAGCTCCTGTCCATGCTTTCCCAGCAGGTTTACGTGATCACCTTCTCAAGGACGCTAGCTTCCATGTTCCTGTAATAAAGTAGCACAGGAGTTCTCTCCATTTCAGGGCAGATGGGAACCACTTTTAGTTTTGTGCATTTCCGTTTGGCTTATCTACTGCTCCCAGAGTGTTCACAGAATGGCTGCAGTAGTTGCCTACTGCAGATCAAGGGGCATGCAGATCTGCTCTGATCTACACAATTGCCATATCCAAACAAAATCCATGAAGGAGCTAGAAGCTTCTCAGCACCTGTCCATAGGCTCTCTCATACCTGGATTTCTCCTTCAACGTAAGTGAATCCAAGCTTACCCCCCTTCTTGAAGACTGGTGTTCTTATCTGCCGTGCTAGACACACAAAAACAGATTTCCTTTCTCCCACAAGAAAACATTCTGTTCTTGGCCAAATACTCCAGTCGCTACACTACCAGGTTTGACAGCCAGAGAAATCTTCAGGGCTTCAGAGCATGTGGCGCCTTGCATCCTGATAATTCCGCTTGTCAAGCTGATCATGAAGAAAATAAAATGGTTCCTAAAAAAAAAAAAAAAAAAAAAAAAATAGTGTCATACCAGCATAACTACCCTTTAAGTTTCAAGATAAGTTTCTCCCATGCTTGTAAAAGAGCTGTCATTCTGGGTAAAACCATACATACAGAACAAGAGAAGCCCCTTCCAGTACCATGTAGGAAGCCAGATTTTGACCTCCGAATCCCCTATCTTGGGAAGCACGCTCAGATGGTTTTTAGTCACATGGAAGACAACATTGCTTCAAAATCACATTAATCAAAAGGAGATGACAGTGTACAGGGGCATTATGGCATTCAGACAGTTGTAGAAACCAGGCCCATTTTTGATAGACAACACCATAGTAATGTGATACTTAAACAGGGAGCTGCACACACCACACAGGATTGATATGCAGCCTTGGTAGGGTGGCAAAAGAAATGGAGAATGCATCAGATAGCACAGAACCTTCGAGGAGAGAGAGCTGCAGTTTGGCAGACCACCTGAGCAGGTCTGATTACAGACCACCACAAGTGGATACTAAAAAAAGACATCCTTCGCAAAGATCACGTGTTTTATGTGGTGTCCCAGAAGTAGACTTTTTTGCCTCAGAAGAAAACGTGGAGCTGAGTGTTGCCAGAGGGCTAAAAACAACTGGACCTTCTTTCCTATGTATAGCTCTGTTTTTTACACCTTACTACCATACATCTCTTAGAGGTTACTTCTAGAGGTCAGAGAGGAAAGGCAGAGGGAGATCTTGATTTCACCCTTCTGGCCAGGATAACATTGGATGTTCATCGTGCATACAGCTGCAGTCATAACAGATGGGTTTTCCTGCCGTCAGTAGGGTCCTCGGTCGGCCGAATTCCAAAGTCTAGGTCCGGCGTCGGTTGTCGTCACTTCTTCCCTGATGTCAGTGCGACAGGGGTATAAAGGAACCAGCCAACGCCATTTTCTTCAGTCTTTCTTGCCGCGCGGTGCCCGAAGCAGAAGCAGTTCGCAAGTGCTGGTCGGCCAGCTCCTGAAATTACGAAAATTTTGAAACCGAAGTCTTCTTGAAAGCTAAGTACCCCGTTGGGGAAACTTTTCTTGCCTCAGACCGATGTCAGACAAAGTTAATAATTGTATTTCATGTGGGAAGCAAATACCGCATAAGGATTTCCATTCCCTCTGTATACCTTGTTTAGGCCCAGACCACAACGTCTCGGTCTGTCGCTTTTGTGCTACATTCAACAAACGCACCATTAAGCGTCGGGCGGAGTTCGCCCAGCATTATTTTGGAAAAACATTTAACTATATTATGTCGTCAGATACTCCGACTCCAGTTTTGTCTAAAAAACGCAAAGATAAGGACCGACACACGAGGTCCGCGGCCTCTACCGACACCACGCCAAAGCCGACTACACGTGGTCCGGTTCTCAACAAGGCGCCTATGCAGCCCCTGACTACCGACGACACTTCAGTGGCGGTGTCTCCTGTGCCCGAGGTTGCAGGCTCCTCGGCCCACACCCCGACTACAGATACCGAAGCCACTTTTGGCGTTGAACCTCAAAATGTGGACAGGTCTACCTCCACTCAAGGTGTCTTCAGACCTTCCTCTTCTTTTTCCATCAAGGCTTTCTCTAAGTCTAAAGCAGCCATGCATTCTAAGAGACAAGCTACACAGGGCCCATCTCCAGGCCCCATGCCTAAAAAACAGATGCTTAAAATGGCTGAGGATTTAATTACCCTTATCAGGGGTTCTCAACCTCCACCGGACAAAAGGCCCAGAGTGGAGGAAGAATCCCCCTCCTCTGATCAGGGCTCCATTATTTCAGAGCACTCTGATGATCAGGAACATTCTTACTCCCCTTTTGAAGACTCTGATGCAGAGGAGTCCATTCCTTCTGTATCCCCCCCAGAGGATTACTCATTTGGGGAAACTTTACATACCTTAAGGGAACACTTCCACTGGGAAGGCCAAGATTATTCAGATTCCAAGAAAAGGCTTAGGGAATTTCTCTTGCTACCTCAGCACAGGCCTCTGGCTATACCTCCTGTCTTGGACATCCTAGATGATGTTTACTCGGAGGCCTGCCTTAACCCGGATTCTCTGCCTCCAGCCCCAGTCAAGCCTGACAGGTACTACAGGGTTCCTGACTCACACCAATTTCTATACAAAAGCCATGCTGCTGACCCAGAAACCATCTCACAGGGCCCCAAGGGAATTAAGGCCTCCACTGCTAAAAATCCATTACCTTCCGAAAGAGATTCCAGATCCTTAGAAAGGTGGGGAAAAAAAGTATATACCTTGGCTACCTTAACTACGAGGGCCTTAAACTGTCAGTTCTATATGCTAAAATACCAACAATTTTTGTTATCACGATTGAAAAGTAAAATGTCACAACCTGAACAACCAGACTTGAAGGAGTTGCAGGATTTGATGCATAGTGCAGAACAAGTGGGTAAGCATACCTTACAATGCGGTTTTGATGCTCTAGAGGCCTCATGTAGAGCTGCTGTTACAGGATCAGTCATACGTAGACATGCCTGGCTCAAGGAACAAACCTTGCCTGTTCATGTCAAAGCTAAATTACTAGATGCCCCTCTACAAAAGGATGTATTATTTGGTGCTAATGCTGAGGAGGTATTAAGGAAAATGGAGGAAAAGGCTAAATCAATGCAAACTGTGAAAGATTTTCTACAGGTACAACCCCCACGTTTCAGTAGAAATTGGCCTTCCAAATTGGTCCTTTCCAGCCACGGACAGACCCCAAAGAGGTAGATACAGGCGCCTGAGGGGCAGAGGACAATCCCAAGGATCGTTTAGAGGCAGGCAATGGCAAGCTCCTACACAAAGAGGTGGTGAGGATAACTCGCAATCATTCAGAAAGCAAGCCCAATAATTTTCCCCTTTACATGCCAAGCAAGACTCAAATGGCAGCCCCTTTAGGAGGAAAACTGGCATTATTTTCAAAAAATTGGCATATTGTCACAAAAGACAAATGGATCCTGGACATTATAAACAGAGGCTACAGATTCCATTTTCACACCCTTCCAAAAATGAGAGGCATGCCAAACCTGCCACACAATCAAAGGGCAGAGGCACAAAGGCAAATTACAGATCTCATAGACATGAAAGCTATTCAAGAAGTACCTACGCACGAACAAGGTCAAGGTTTTTATTCCAAACTTTTCCTGGTACCAAGGAACGGAAAAGATTGGAGACCTATTTTGGACCTATCCATCCTACACACATTTCTACTCGTACCAAAATTCAAGATGCTCACTCTACAGCAGCTTCTTCCCATGCTGGGCAAGGAGTCTTGGCTGGTAACATTGGACCTCAAGGAGGCATACCTGCATGTCCCAATCAGACAAAATTGCAGAAGATACCTCAGATTTCTTGCAGGTTCAACCCATTATCAATTCTCTGCATTGCCCTTTGGCTTATCTACTGCGCCCAGAGTATTCACGAAATGCCTGGCATCAGTAATTGCCTACTGCAGACTTCAAGGGATACAAATATACCCCTATTTGGACGACTGCCTGATCCAAGCGGACAGCAAGCACATTCTTCTGAAACATCTGGCTTGTGTAATAATGTTGTTGAACTCTCTGGGATACACAGTCAACAAAAAGAAATCAAGGCTAATACCCTCACGGAAGATAATTTTCCTGGGTGCCAACTTGGACACAAACACCCAGATGGCCTACCTCACGCCAGAGAAGCAGGGGCAACTAACTCAATACTTCAGAGCACTAGCAAATTGCACCAGGCTGACTGCAAGGAAAATCCTGCAGGCTCTGGGATTCATGGCATCTTGCATCTTACTAATCCCATGTGCAAAGCTGCATATGAGGAAACTTCAATGGTACCTGAAAAACCTATGGTCTCAACACAGCCACAGTTTGGAAACAATAATACCACTAATTCCATGTCTACAAAAGGAATTTCTGTGGTGGGCTCAAGCATGCCAAACAAACACAGGTCTCCCATTCAGCAAGCCTCAAGCAAATCAAGTCATCACAACAGACGCCTCGGACTATGCCTGGGGGGCACACAAGACAGATTGGTGCATTCAGGGCAAATGGTCCCAAAAAGAAAAGCACCTTCACATCAATCAAAAGGAAATGCTAGCAGTAATAAATGCTATTATAGCTTTCAAAGACCTTCTGCAACCAGGTCAACTATTGATAAGAACGGACACCACCACAGTTATGTGGTACATAAACAAACAGGGAGGAACATATTCATACCCCCTATGCAGACTGGCCATGTCACTTTGGAACATGGCCATGGACTTACAAATCGAACTACAAGCACAGTACTTGCCAGGCAAGGAAAACACGCTGGCAGACAACCTAAGCAGAAATATGACAGATCCACACGAATGGAAGTTGCATCCAAAAGTTTTTACAGAAATAATCCAAGCATGGGGAAGGCCAGACATCTCTTTGCCTCCCACGAAAATCACCAATTGACAAAATTCTGCTCAAGAATTTTCCATCCAAAGGCCTGGAGAGTGGACGCTCTCACTTTCAGTTGGACATCAATGACAGTTTATGCCTTCCCACCTCTTCCTCTGCTGCCCAAAGTTCTATTGAAAACCAGAGCAGACATACCAAAGATGATTCTCATTGCTCCAGACTGGCCAAGACAACACTGGTACTCACTCCTGAGGAGCCTGACGCATTCTCCACCATGGACCCTGCCTCTAATGCCTCTTCTCCTGACTCAGCACAGCTTCAAAACTCTTCACAGTCAGCTAAAAACACTCAATCTAGCCGCATGGAAGATTCCTTAGCATCACAACAGACCCTACTCTCCAAGGAGGTGCAGGATGTCATTTTGGAGGCCAGAAGGCCGTCAACTAGAAAAGCTTACTCCGCAAAATGGAAAGCGGTTTTGTGTCTGGAATGAGAAAAAGGGCCAGGATCCTGGAAAACTGAATTTACCTCAGATACTACAGTATCTAGCTGAGCTGCTAAGCAGTGGACTTTCATTCTCCTCCATCAAAATCCATGCCTCAGCCATTTCTGCAGAATACAACACTGATCCACCCTTATTCTCTCACCCTCTCTTAAGACAGTTCCTCAGAGGGGCTAAGAATCTAAGACCCCCAAGGAAACAACCAATACCTGCTTGGGATCTCAATTTCATTCTGGAAAAACTGACCTTGCCTCCCTTTGAACCAGCTGCCTCATCAGATTTGCAATATTTGTCCTGGAAAACAGCTTTTCTTCTGGCTATTACCTCAGCTCGTAGAGTTTCATAACTACAAGCTCTCATGGCTGTGCAGCCTTTTATCATCTTCCATCAGGACAGAGTTTCCTTACGAACCAACCCGTCCTTTATGCCTAAAGTGGTATCCAGGGTAGCTTTGAATCAGGCCATACACTTACCTACCTTTTATCCTAATCCTCAAAACAAAGGGGAGAGATTACTACATTCCTTGGACATCCACAGACAACTGCGTTATTACTTGGACAGAACAAAGCCTTTCAGAAAATCAGAACAGCTCTTTGTGTCCTATGCTGTAGGAGCTCAAGGAAAGCCAATTTCCAAACAGACAATCTCAACATGGATAGCCCACTGCATACGCTTTTGCTATTCTTTTCATGGCAAAACTGTACCTACAGGCATCAGATCTCACTCCACAAGGGCCACAGCTACCTCTGCAGCTTTCCTCAGAGGAGTTCCTACCAAAGATATTTTGGAAGCAGCCACTTGGTGTTCTGTGCATACCTTCTCCAAGCACTACCACCCACCATTATACTCCAAAACTAGAGCAGGCTTTGCCACTGCAGTCTTGCAGGGCATCCTGGCTCCTCCTAGTTCCACCTAGTGCCTACCACCCCTTCCTTAGCTTTGGGATTCTACCCATCTGTTATGACTGCAGCTGTATGCACGATGAACATAGTACAGTTTTGTACCTACCATAAATGTAGATGTTCGAGTGCTAATACAGCTGCAGTCCAGGTTTCCCTCCCTCCGTCCCCTCTTGGGACAGGCCTATTGGCTAACACCTCTTCATACAACCTGATTGGGATATTCATTTATGGTGTATTTGCTTGCAACTACTGTATTTTAATTATATTGCATTGCTTTATTACACAAATTTATGTATTGCCTTCCTTCTGGGGGCACCTGACATCTGGGGCAAGAAAATCTGAAGAAAATGGCGTCGGCTGGTTCCTTTATACCCCTGTCGCACTGACGTCAGGGAAGAAGCGACGACAACCGACGCCGGACCTAGACTTTGGAATTCGGCCGACTGAGGACCCGCCTGACGGCAGGAGAACCCATCTGTTATGACTGCAGCTGTATTAGCACTCGAACATCTACATTTATGGTAGGTACAAAACTGTACTTTCCTTCTGTTACACAGCATGAGCAGAGAAGAACCCAGAACAAAAGAGCCACTATACACCCTATTCTGACTACACCGAAGTTGGCAGCCTAGATGATATGGTCCAAGCCCTCACCCCTGAATAAGTTCTTGGACAAGAATGTCTAATGTATTTTTAAGAGGCTAAGTAACCCAGTAGTAGATCATACATCTCAAAATGGAAAATATTTAGTATTTGGTGCCAGCAACCTCTGCAAGCAAATCTATCTTTGGTTCTGATTTGTCTGACTGAACTTTACACACAAGGTCTGTTATATTCTTTCATTATAATTCATGCCTCTGCCATCTTGCCTTGCCTCTCCATGCCACCCCCAGTGTTTTCATAGTCTATGATGGAGTGTTTCCTTAAGGTCGTCATCGACATAGGACCCTGGAAATCCCCTGCTCCTTCCTGGGATATCAGTTTTGTACTGGAGAGGCTCTTCTCCTCTCCCTTTATACCAGGAAGTACTACAGAAGTCAAGTTCTTGTCTTGGAAAACTGCATTGTTAGTGGCCATTATCTTGTCTTGAAGAATCTCTGCATTACAGGCACTGATGTGTAAGGCACCCTTCCCTAGATTTCACCTGGACAGTCTCTCTCTCAGACCAGTCCTCACGTTTATGTCCAAGATGGTTACTGAACTCTCTCTGAATCACACAGTAATATCTCTGCCTTCTTTCCAAACTTACAAAACACAGGAAAAAGAACTTTGCACTTCTTGGATGTACACAGGCAAGTCTGGTATTACTTGGACAAGAGAAAACACATTTCTGAAAGTCTGACCAGCCTTTTCTTGTAGCCTTTGCACTGAATAAATTGGGTAAACAAGTTCGCAAACTGGCCATCTTCAAGTAGATCACTGACTGCATCAGTTTGTAGTTACAGGCACCACAAAAGGTATGTTCCAGACCAGATTAGAACTCATTTCCCCAAAGCCACGGTTACCATGGCTGCCTTTATTAGAGAAGTATCCACCAAAGAAGTTATGGAGCAGCCACCTGGTCCTCACTCCACACCTTTACCAAACAATGCAACTTGTCATCTTCCAGATGCAGAGCTGGGTTCACCTCTGCAGTTCTGCAGGGCCTCTTATCCTCTTCTTAACCTCCTGTTTCCAACAAGCTATTCTTCAGCTTTAGGAATCCTCTCAGTTATTACTGCAGCAGTGAAACATGATGAACATATTACAGTTGTGTAAATGTATGTATATGTTTACGTGTCTTCACTGTTACAGTATTCATTCTCTCCTTCCATCCCTTCTGTTCCAACTTTGGGTTGAGGTGAGGTTCCCTATATCCTTCCTTTTAGATCCCCTCCCCATGCAGTTCTCCCTAACCATGCTCTTCTGGGGACAGTATGGTTGTTTTGTGTTCCTGCCTTAGGGCTCTGAGAGTGGGGCTGCTGTCCTGGTTGGGCAAGAAATACCTGAGAATATAGCACTGGCTGACGACTTTACCCTGATGCTGGAGGGACAGCGTCCGCCAGTCCTGGGATGGGAAAAAAGTCTGCTCTTTGGGTCGGCCAAGGGCTTACACAGCAGTAAATGCCAAGGAGTTTTTACTACAAGTGAAGATACTTAACCATCTACATTTATGGTAAGTAGGCACAACTTTATGTATATAATTAACTGTAATGCAAGCTTATGGTAGAATGTTTAAAAAAAAAAAAAAGACAGGATGTTGACTCAAAACATTAATTCCCTACCTTATTTTAACTGCTGTTTTTCTTTCTCCCAAGTTTATGCAATTTTGGAGTTGAATTTTGAAGAAAGGTGTTAGGGTAGTGTTTGATGTCCTTCTATTCCCATGTTGCAGTATTCTTACTGTGGGATTCTCGATCCGAACATCGGCTCCTGTACAAAAGCTTAAGCCTGGTTGCTGTTGGTGCATGGGACGTCACACATAGGGCCATAAACCAGGGAACTTAGTGTAACGTCTGCATGCACAGACTCCAGAACATTTCTGCCACAGTCGAACGTCAGATCGAGCGCATCATTCCTCTACCTTCAAAACGTCTAAAGCTAAGTACCCCATTGCGGAATTCTAAAATTTTAACAAAAGTAAGAGCACTGACTGTACCACAGCTGGGAAATTTATTACAAAAATAAAGAAAGAATCAAAACAAAGAATAAATCCTTACAAAACAGTGGTAAGCGCTTTCAGTGATCCACCCCTTCATCAGACAACAGTTAAAAATCCCATAATTCATTAAGTACTGGAGGTTAGTCACATGATGTTTCAAAATTTCAGTTGTACCCAATAAGGACATAACAGTTATTGCATCAGTACATATTAGCACAGTTATGCAATTAGAGACCATGCACTAAAATAATTATAGCGAAGATGAATAAGAAATGTGTATAACCTTGTATGGTGTATAACTATATATAATAAAAACCTGATAATCCTAGCAACAACACTATATATATATATATATATATATATATATATATATATATATATATATATATACACACACACACACACATATATATATATATATATATATATATATACACACACACATATATATAAAAAAATATATAAATATACAATACCAGTGCATCCAGCTTATATAGATACATACATTAAAAATTTTTATGTGAAATATAAAATGCTAATATATATACATATATATATATATATATATATATATATATATATATAGAGAGAGAGAGATAAATAATCAGACAATCTAAAATACAATGTATAAAATATATAATCTAATAATCCATCTTTGCTCCTAATATCCCTATAATGTTCCAGGATCCTGTCCTTATAGGGATATTAGGAACTATAAGGAGAATAGTGCGATTGCTCTGCACAACATGAATACAGGACCTGAACATATTTTTAAATTTCTGGTTTTACAAATAATGTCTGAGAAATTAAGGTGGGGTTATTTATCTAATGACATAGAAGTTGCTGAGCAAAGATGGATTATTAGATTTAATGCAGACAAGCCCCCAGGGTTGAATCAAATGGTGTCACTTAAACCTTTTTTAAAAGCTCAACCTTTGAAACATTGATTCTCTTGAATTTTTAGATTTTTAATATGTTACAATACATTTTCTATATATTTTATGCATTGTATTTCTATATATATATATATATATATATATATATATATATATATATATATATATTAGCATTTTATATTTCACATACATTTTTTAATGTATGTATCTATATAAGCTGGATACACTGGTATTATATATTTTTTATATATATGTGTGTGTGTGTGTGTGTATATATCTATATATATATATATATATATATATATATATATATATATGGATATATAGTGTTGTTGCTAGGATTATTAGGTTTTTATTATATATAGTTATACACCATACAAGGTTATACACATTTCTTATTCATCTTAGCTATAATTATTTTAGTGTATGGTCTCTTTAATTGCATAACTGCACTAATATGTACTGATGCACTAATTATGTCCTTATTGGGTACAACTGAAATTTTGAAACATCATGTGACTAACCTCCAGTATTTAATGAATTATGGGATTTTTAACTGTTGTCTGATGAAGGGATAGATCCCTGAAGGCGCTTACCACTGTTTTGTAAGGATTTATTCTTTACTTTGTTTTGATTCTTTCTTTATTTTTGTAATAAATTTCCCAGCTCTGGTACTGTCAGTGCTCTTACTTTTGTTGCTTTTCACTTTTCACTGACAGTTTTGTGCTTAGAGAGAGGATATTTACTTTTAATTCTAAAATTTTATTTTATCGCTTTAGCTTGATTTGATTTGCTCTTAGCCGATATCCGCTAAGAAGGGTAAATGCCGATGTGGATGTCAAATTCCGTATAAGGACTCCCACGACCGTTGCGTATTCTGCTTACGTCAGGAACACGACATACCTCCTGCTCCATCAGCCAATCCTTTGTCCCCAAAATGCTTAGAAGCCATCTGGCTGTCCTCAATTTATATTTGGAAAATAAGAGGCTTAGAAAATTAGCATTAAGGATGGACCCAGAGTCTGCTGTCCAGGTAGAGCAACCAAGAAAAAAGGCCAAGCTTTCATGGCCTACTATCTCTGCCCCTCTGTCGTCGGACTCCCCACGAACTGCCAATATAGGGGTTGAGGGACGTCCGCTAGAGCCATCTACTTCATTGTCTCCCTTCGAGGAAGCCGCTTCTGAAGTGCCATCTGGCACATCTGCCAAGGTTGCGTAGACGTCCGTTACTACCAAAGTTGAGGTGGGAACCAGGCTCCGATGAATGCCAGTCTGAACAGGAGTCAGTCTTCTGCTTTTAGGTCAGTCCCCAGAAACTAAGCCTTCTCTCTCTCTCCCAAAACTACCCATTTAAAGAGAACAAAAAACAAACTTTTATCTACCTCTCCTGAGGGACGACCTGACTGGCTATCTTACCTAGTCCTTGATGCAGGCCTTCATGGCCTTTAGGCCCTCTGCCTCCTCGCCTCCCACTATTCCAGTACTTGGCCCAAGACCTGCCTCTTCAACCTCCATTCCCCCTTCTATTTCTCAGGAAGAAGAGGCTTTTTCCTCTTCCTCTGAGTTTATTACTTACTCATCCCAAATAGCCTCCCCACTGGAATACTATTCCCCAGATGAGGAATCCATAGAGGGAGACTGTACTCCAGAAGACATTACATTGGAGAGACCATTGCTAAAATGAAAGAATATTTTAAATGGGATACCTCCTAAATGACAGAACCTCAAAAAAGATATTTTGAGGTGTTGCGGGTTGAATATCCCTCCCCATCAGCCATCCCCCCAGTGATCCCTGCATGCCTAGATGCATTTGCATCAACCTCAAAAAATCCTGATTCTCATCCACCTGCTCCAGAGAGGCCTGATCGTTTCTACAAGATACCTGATGACCACAAATTTCTACTGAAACCCCCCTTGGCGGACCCTGCTGTGATAGCTGTAACCCCAGACAAACAGTCTAGACTGTGATTCCATCCTCGTCACTTCTACCTACTGACAAGGATAGCAAGATTATGGACAGACTGGGCAAGAAGGTTTATTCTTCTTCTACCCTGGTCTTTGGGGCTATTAATTACCAAATCCTTATGGTTAAGTATGCCCTGGATTTGTTATCCCAAGCTTCAACTCCTACTGTCCTCCTTGCCTGACTCTCCCAACAAGACAGAATTAGCATCAAAACTGACCCTGGCATCCCAGGTAGCCAGGCATTCGATTAGATGCAGTTATGATGCAGCAGTTTTACAGGGGTCCAGGAAAGTAAATATTGTGGGAAGAAATAGCCAGGGAATTGTTATGGCTAGGCTTGTATAGGCCCTAGGGCCGATAGCCTAGTACCAACCTATGAACCAGAGGCCTCTGCTAGATCTGCTGCACCAGCATTTGTTCTTCGAAGATATTGATGGCTTAGGCTGCAGTCATTGCCTGAAGACTTCAAATCCAGAATTCTAGATGCTCCTCTAGATCACAACCTCCTGTTTGGTAAACAGTCTGCAGAACTGTTTAAGAACCTTCAGGAGAAGAGCAAGGAACCTCCAGGATATTAAACACCTTTTGGTATCTCCAATACCAAAATTCTACAGAAACTACCCAGCTAAGACCACCCATGTCAGAAGGACCCCCTCCACTGCCCCCCCCCCCTTAATCTTCCAGACATAGGAAAGGATCCAGGAGGCAAACCTCTTCTAGGCATGCCTCTTCTCAGCCTACCCACAAACAGTCCTTTCAGGATAGAAACGATACTAATAATGCATGACTGCCTTGCCCACCTCCTCCTTTCATCCCATCTCTCCCACTGTCTGCCCCTTTGGAAAGTTTTCACCTCAGACCGCTGGGTTCTGGCTGTAATGAAAAAGGGATATTTCCTGTCTTGCAAGAAAAGCACAGGGCATTTCGTTCCCACCCAAGAACCAACTTCACCAAATTCCTTACATTATCCAGGACCTGTTGGCTTAGGGAACCATAGACCTTGTCCCATCAGGCCAAGAAGGAAAAGGTTTCTATTCAAGGTTATTCCTAGTACCAAAAAAGGAAGGACCATGGAGGCTAATCTTGGATTTATCTTTTCTAAACCTCCTTCTAAAAGCCCCCTTCAAAATGCTATCCCTCCAAACCCTACTTCCACTACTGTCACCCAGAGCATTCATGGCCACTCTGGACCTGAAGGAGGCCTACCTCCATATCCCCATACATCTCGCCCACAGAAAATACTTGCGTTTTGCTGGGCCCTGTTCTCACTTACAATTTACTGCCTTGCCCTTTGGTTTATCCACTGCACCCAGGGTCTTCACCAAATGCCTAGCTGCCGCCATAGCCTACTGCAGGATCAAGGGCATTCCTATCTACCCCTACCTGGATGATATTCTTATTTTGGTAGAAAAGGAAAACGCCCTACAAAACCATCTTCAGTTCTCCATGTCTCTGCTACAAGGGTTGGGGTTCACACTCAACCTTGCCAAATCATCCCTTTCACCAGAGCAGGACAAAATCTTTCTGGAATGTCAGATTCGGACAGACCTGAAGAAGGCCTTCCTTCCTCAGGACAAAGTGGCTTCCCTAATCAGCCACTTCCAGGACCTTCTCCAGGCCCACCAACTGTCAGCCAGGCAATTCATGTGATGTCTGAGCCTTATGGCAGTCACTGTACCTATGCTACCACTAACCAGGATGCACATGAGGAAGCTACAATGGTATCTAAAGAATGTGTGGTCCCAGTACAGCCACCCTCTAGACTTCCAGATACCCTTCCTACCCTGCATAAAAACAGAGTTAAAATGCTGAATCTAACAGGTACAATTGAACCTAGGACTACCCCTACACACCAGCTCAACATATGCACACATATGCCTCAGATATGGGATGGGGGGCTGCCATGAAGGGCCTCATGGTGCAAGAATGCTGGCAGGCACCTCTCCTGAGCAAACATATCAACATAAGGGGGATGACTGCAGTTCATTTAGCCCTGAAAGCCTTTCTCCCCCTCCTACAGCCAGGTCCCCTGCAAATCTTCACGGACAACACCACTGTCATGCAGTACATTAACAAATGGAGGGATGGGGAGTACCAGGTCCTATCTGCTCTGCAGGCTGGCAGTGCAGATTTGGGAATTGGCCTCATGAAACTACTTATTTCTGCAGGCAGTCTACATCTCATCCCAGGACAACCACCAAGTGGATGCTCTCAGCAGATCTTTCTCTCTGCATCACAAGTGGCTGTTGCCCAGAGAAGTATTTCTAGACATTGTCCACTGGTGGGGCACACCTCAAATAGATTTATTTGCCTCCTCCCAGAACAGACAAGTGAGAAAATTTTGTACCAAGGACCACACCCCACTACCCTGGAGAAGTGGACGCCTTCACCATCTCATGGAAGGGATGGTTTCTGCATGCCTTTCCTCTCATTCAAAAGGTCCTCCTGAAAATCAGGAGGGACATGCCAGAAATCTTGCTGGTGACTCCCTATTGGCCAAGGCAGCATTGGTTCCCCCTTCTACTATCCCGCGCCAAGGGCAATCACCACAAGTTACCCCAGAAGGTGGACTTACACAACAGAAGGGAACTCTCATCCATCCACACTGATAACTCTGGACATCCTCACCCCTCCACCTCCCCCAGTCAAAAAAAACATAGTCAAAAACCTTTCCAAAGCAAACTTCAAACTACTTGCATCCGAAGTGGAAAGCTTCACTATTCCCTTGCAGAAGGATAATGATATCCTGGATGCGGAATCCTACACCAAGGCACTCTATATGCATCTTCAGGATTGCATGGACCATGCTATCCCTAATAAAACCAAGACTCCTTCCTCAAGCAAGAAGAAACCAGTCTGGTGGACCCCGGCCATAAGCAAACTTTACAATAAAAGGTTGAGACTTATACAAAAAAAGGCCAAATCTCAAGTAGAAAAATCATCCCTGATCAGCATTAGTAAGAAACTGAGGGCCCTCATTAAGTCAACTAAAGCTAATTTTGAAAAGAAAGTTGCCAAGGATGCCAAGGATGACCATAAGGCCTTCTATGGCTACGTCAAAAACCTAAATGGCAACGCTCAGGTCTGTTCTGAGCTAGTACAAAATGGAACAAAATACACTGACCCTTTTGACATTGCCAGCATCTTGGATGACAGGTTCATTGCAAATCTCCACCCCACCCCCCTCTCACCACCTACAGGGCCTATTACCATTCCAGGGGATTGTGTAAGTCCAATTATTACTGATACGTTGGTTAACAAGGCTCTATCTAAAGCTAAAATCACTGCCTCCACGGGACCAGATGGTGTCCCAGGCTGTGTCATACGCGAGCTCCAAAAGGAATCAACCCCGCATCTTAATACCTTGTTCAATCGCAGCCTCTCCACAGGATATGTGCCCAGAGAATGGCGCACGGCAACGGTGGTCCCCGCTACACAAGGGTGGGGCCACAACTGACCCTGTGAACTACCGAACAATAAGCCTGACCAGTCTGATCTGTAAGGCTATGGAGCGAATCATTATGGAACTCATAAATGGAGAGATTGGGAACCTCCAGTCGCTGGACCCCACACAATTCGGCTTCGTCAAGGGCAGATCATGCCTCCTGAACCTGGTGGATTTCTTTGAGACAGTTACTCAGGCTATAGATAAGGGAAAGGAGGTACACACGTCTTACCTTGACCTTGCTAAAGCATTCAACACCATTCCCCATTCGGGTATTATTGATAAGCTCACCAGCCTGGGCATAACCCTTACGTCACAAGATGGATCGCAAACTAGCTCTCAGACAGATCCCATAAAGTAAGAGTAGCGGGATCTATGTCCGAATCCAGACCAGTAACGAGTGGTGTGCCTCAGGGCTCTGTCTTGGGGCCTCTCCTGTTTGGCATATACTTCTCAGAAGTACAGGCAAGCACGGAAGGGCTGTGGCTGACTGAAGTTTGCGGACGACTGCAAACTGGGTGCTATAATAGAGTCTCCGGCTGACATGGAGACCCTCCAAAAGGGCCTAAATGAGACTGATGCATGGTGTCAAAGCCATGGTCACAAGCTAAATGCGAAAAAATGTGTAGTAATCCCCTTTGGAAAAAAACGAGTACCCGCAAACTACAACATAGGAGGTAATCCCCTGAAATCTGAAGAAGAAATAAGGGATCTAGGGACCCAAGTAGATAGCCAGCTTTCCTTTGATAACCATGTTGCCAAAGCGGTTAGAAAATCCTTCTATGTGACCCATCTGATCATGAAAGGGTTCGCATCAAGATCTAAAGATGTAATGGTGCCCCTCTACTCTTCCCTCATCAGACCCATTATTGAGTACAATGCACCAATTGAAATGTACCTGGCTAGACATCTCCAGCAGCTGGAGAGACCACAAAGGTACCTAACCAAGAGAATTACTGGCCTCAAACAGTTGCCCTATGCAGCACGATTGAAAAAGCTAAGACTGTTCTCTGTTGCATACCGTTTTCTCAGAGGCGATCTCTGTCTAACGTACAGAGCCATGTCCAACCCAGAATTGTTGAACATGCTCCATCTTAGCAAAACCAAATCCACTCGAGCTACACGCTCTAGGGATATAAACCTCAATGCAACAATGAATAGAACATGCTGGAGGGATAGATGCCCTTCGCAGAGACTTCCGTTACTATGGAACAGGGTCCCGATCTACATAAGACAGAGCCCCTCACTATCACTCTTCAAGAGGAACCTTGATGAGTGGATGGGTAACAAAGTTCACACCAGGGATCACACCAACAGCACTACTAGATAGGGGCCAAGGGTAGTAGCTGCTAGTACAAGGGTCTAGGGAACTACTAAAGGGGCGGTGAATACCGCACAATGTGGCTGGGCTAATATATGCCTTTGGGCAGATAGCTCAGTACCAACCTATGAACACCTGGAGATGCTATGCCTAACACTCTGGGTGATAAACTTTTAATACTCTTCAGACACCGCTACTCAGAGGACGTGCTTTCTGTCTTGAAAGAGGCCAGGAAACCTAACACAAGGAGATCCTATATTTTAAAATGGGAAAGATTCTCCAAATGGTGTGTCTAAAGATATAGGGAACCCTTTCAAGCGGATTTTCCCATAGTCTTAGCTTATGTCTCTGAGCTTATCAAAGCACGCCTTTCATAATCTTCAGTGAAAGTGCACCTGTCTGCTATCTCTGCCTGCTTGCCCTTGGACCCTTCTCTACTCTCCAGGTTAGATGTTAAATTGTTCTTGAAAGGGGTCTTACACATTACACCACCGAGGAAGCCTATCCCACCACCTTGGGACCTAAATTATGACCTGGAAAAACTCACACTGGCTCCATTTGAGCCAGCCAGTTCTGCATCCCTATAGATGTGCACATGGAAAAATTCTTGCTGGTAGCCCTCACCTCAGGTAGAAGGGTGTCAGAGTTACAGGCACTCATGGCATACCCTCCTTACTCTACCTTCCACAAAGACAGGGTGACCAACCCCTCCTTCATGCCCAAAGTGGTCAACGAGCTGTCATTAAATCGGTCCATTCACCTACCCACCTTCTTCCCTTCTCGTACCAATGACAGTGAGAGAATACTACATTTCCTGGATATTCACAAGCAGTTAAGGTTCTACTTGGACAAAACTAAGACCATTATTAAATCTAATCAACTTTTTGTATCCTTTCATCCCAGAGCCCTGGGCAAGGAAGTCTCCAAACAAACCATCTCCTGTTGAATCAGGAAAACTATCTGCTTCTGCTACTCCTACCACAGAAAGGACTTGCTTCAGCGGGTCAGAGCACACTCTACCAGGGCAGTAGCCTCCTCCAAAACCTTCTTCAAGGGGCTAGACACAGCCTCCATCCTGGAGGCAGCCACCTGGTCCACTATACATACTTTTACCAAACACTACAAATTGGACCATATCTTCAGAGCCAGAGCAGGTTTTGCAGGGGTAATCCTGCAGGGATTTCTGGAGTCCGCAAGCTCTACCTCCACCCTTCTTTCTTCCTAAGCTGTGGTACTCTCCTTCCTTAAGAACACTGCAACATGGGAATAGAAGGACAAAGAATAGTTGTGTAAAATCTTACCATAACCGTAGATGTCATTCTTTTCCATTTTGCAGTATTCCTTCCCACCCTCCTGACCCCCTGTGTTTCTCTCTACCTGTCTGTGGCCATCATGAAGCATCTACTTACGTTATGGTCAGACTGGGTAGTCAGAGGCATTTCACCACTCTGGAGGACATCATTTGAAATCACCTAATTTACTGTCCGACTGAGCAGTCAGTTCTGAGGTGTGTGCGTGCATATGTCACATTTAAGGTACCTGATGTATGGCTCTATATGTGACATCCCATGTACCAACAGCAACCAGGCTTAAGCTTTTGTTTAGGAGCTGACGTTTGGGTCACCTGAGGTGGAGAATCCCACAGTAAGAATACTGCAACATGGAAGAGAAGGACATCTATGGATGTCCTATTCACATGTTGCAGTATTCATAACAATAGGGAGGTTGCTGCCTGCAGCGCCGACATCCGGCCAGTATACCAAAGTCTTGCTTCAGGAGGGTACATGTGACGTCCTGCACCAGGGCCATAAAAACGACGTAGGGTATACAAGTGATGTCTGCATGTACTCTCTCCAAAATTTTATGCCGCAGTGAACGTCTGACTCCAGTTTGGGAAGCTGATCCTGATTTCAGATGACCGCTACAGATAAGTACCCTGTGGGGTTTTCTTTATTGCTAATACGTACAGGTCCACTAGAAAGGGGAAGTGTGCTTGTGGGAGACAAATTCCTCACAAGGACTTGCACGACAAGTGCGTATTCTGTTTAGGTAATGCCCACGACCATACGTCCTGCCCCATTTGTAAGTCATTCATTCCAAAAACGTTTTTCAGCCGTTTAGCCGCACTTAAACTTTACTTGGAAAAGCAGAGGCTTCGTCTCACACTTGGTATGGGAGGAGCAGGACCATCCGAAGAGGTGCCACGTAAGAAGGCCAAGAAAATCAGGCCTGAATCCCATGCTGCGCCTCAGGCGTCAGGGATGATTCTTGAGACTGATTGAAAGCCCGGGATCTCTTTGAACATCCGTTTCCTTACTAGGCCCAGGAACCACAATAGAAGCTGGACTACCGGAAACCTGGAGTACGTCTGCCGAGACATGCCAGCCTTCAGATCTTGATGGCAAAGGGGAACCACGACTCATTCAGTCTGAGGGCCCTGCTCTTGCTCCTCCATCCACCCAGACATTGGTTCCCTCTGTTTCTCTACCATCTAGTCTTGTAAAGAGAAAACAGAAAGTAAAGCGCACAGAAACGCATCTTGTTCCAGGATGGGAAGCTTTCTCTCGGAGCCTGTTTAAGGCATTCCAGGGCCCCTACAGACACAACAACCTACTTTTTCTCTTACATGGCCCCCCTTCACTTGTATCAGAGAAAGAGCTCTCCTCAGATGAAGATTCTGTGACCTATGAATCTCGGATAGATTCACCCAAGGATTTCATTACACCAGGGGAAAAGGATCCCATCACTCCAGATTCTCCTGTGGAAAAATTCACCTTTGGTGATGCTATTTCCTTCATGAGGGAACATTTTAAGTGGCAGGCCTCGGAGGTCTCGGTAAGAAAAGGTATTTTGACCTGCTCCATATGGAACAGCTATCCCTTCAGCTGTGCCTCCTTTTGCTCCCTGCCTTCCAGGATGCCTTTTTAGCCATCTCTTTAGCACCTGACTCACAGCCTCCAGCCTCTAAACATCCTGACAGTTTCTGTAAGGTCCCTCAGGGCACCCATTTCCTTTTCAGAAACCCACCAGCAGACCCTGCTGTTTTTGCAGTCTCTGCAGATAAAACATGTAGATAATTACCTTCTACTGCCCTCTATCCTACTGGTAAGGACAGTAAATTTATGGATAGACTAGGAAAAAAGGTATACATCTTCTTTACTCTTGCTATAAGAGCCTTGAACTACCAAACACACATGGCTAAGTATGTCCTGGACACAATTGCCAGGGCTTCTACCCTAATCTCAGAGGCACCCAAATCCAGTATTAAAACTCAGCTAAGCGACCTACTCTCAACAGCATCCCAAGTAACTAGGCACTCACCCTCTGCCCTTGAATGTACAAACAAAACTCCTGGATGCCCCCCTGGACAATAAAGCCTTATTTGGCCAAGCCTCAGCTGAAAATTTTAAATCCCATTAAGAGAAGGAAAAAGAACTTAGGTTCATAGGTTCATACTAGGCTATCTGCCCGAGGGCATTTACAAGCCTAGCCCATTGTTTTGTGGCTTACGCCACCCCTTTAGTATGGGGAACTATACCCATTATTTTGCTGTGCCTCTGTCGAGCAGTGACACTGAGGTAATCCCTGGGGTATATCTGCGATCTCCCATCCATTGGTCAAGATTTCTCTTGAACAAGGCCAGCGAGGTGCTCTGCCTCACATGTACCGGGATTCTGTTCCACAGCATAGGAGTCTTTGGGTGATGAATCTATCCCTCCAGCACGTCCTATTAATAGCCGTGTCGAGGTTTAAGTCTCCGCCCTTGTGGCTCTGATGGATCTAGATTTTTGAGGTGAAGCATATTCATCAAATCTGGGTTTGACATGGCCTTGTATGTTAGGCAAAGGTCACCTCTGAGCAGCGGTGACTGAATAGAGCTGGAGTTCTTTCAGTCGGGCAGCATAGGATAGATTTTGAGACCCTTTATCCTTTTGGTGAGGAACTTTTGTGGCCTCTCCAGCTGCTGCAAGTGTCGGGTCAGATACATTCCAAATGGGGCATTGTACTCAATCATTGGTCTGATGAGTGATGAGTAAAGGGAGACTATAACCTCCCTTGATCTAGATGAGAATCCCTTCATGATAAGGTGGGCAATGTAGAAGGTCTTCCTAACTACTTTAGCTACATGGGTGTCGAATGACAGACTACTATCAACCTGGGTCCCCAGGTCCCTGATAACTTCTTCTGTGCTCAGTGGATTGCCTCCTATTTGGTAGCTAGGGGTAACCTTGTTTTGGGCGAAGGGTATGACTATGCATTTTTGGCATTTAACTTTAGGCCGTGGCTCTGGCACCAGTTATCCGCTTCTGTGAGACCCTTCTGAAGGATATCTGTGTCAGATGTGTTTTCTACTATGGCCCAGTTTGCAGTCATCTGCAAACTTTGTCAGCTCATAACCCTCCTGTGTTTGCTTGTACTTCAGAAAAGTAGATGCCAAACAAGAGTGGGCCCAGGACTGAGCCCTGTGGGACACCACTTGTGACAGGCTTTGAGTCTGACATGGCGCCAGCAACTCTGACCCTGTGGGTTCTGTCACTCAGCCAGTTTGCAACCCATCTTGTGATGTATGGGTTAACATTTAAGCTGATGAGTTTTCAATGATACCCGAGTGGGGTATTGTATCGAAGGCCTTAGCCAGATCGAGGTAGGCTGTATGGACTGCCTTTCCTCATCAATGGCTTTGGTGACTGTTTCAAAAGTCAACCAAGTTTAAAAGGCATGATCTGCCTTTGACAAAGCCAAACTGGGTTGGATCCAAAGTCTGCAAATTCCCAATGTCTTTATTTATGAGGTCCATTATGATCCTCTCCATGGCTTTGCAGATAAGGCTTGTCAGGCTAATGGGCGGTAATTACAGGGTCGGTGGAGGCACCGCTTTGTGAAGTGGGACCACAGTTGCAGTCGCCACTCCTGGAGTGCGTATCCAGAGGTAAGACTTTGATTAAACAGCTGTCCTAGCTGTGGGTTTAATTCCTCATTGAGTTGAGCACACAGCCGGGACACCATCAGGTCCCATGGATGCTGTGTTTTTGCTTTGGAGAGAGCAGTTCTCACTTGGGCTGGAGATGTTTGGGGGCTGCAATCATTTGGTATAGATATCTCTCCTTTTGGGGGAGGGTGAAGTTTGCACTGAACCTGTCAGCCAGTATGTTGGCAATGTCTGTAGGATCAGTAATCTTCACATCATTTTGAACTAGTTCTGAGCATATCTGGGAGTTTCCTCCTAGGTTTCTAACATAGCTAAAGAAGGCCTTATGATTGTCTTTTGAGTCTTTAGCTATTTTTCTCTCAAATTTGCTTTGGATGATTTTATGAGAGCTCTTAGTTTTTACTTATAGTGATCAAGGGTGTCTTACCTTTTAAGGATTTTGCTCTATCTTGTAGTAGCTTCCTCCTTTTGTTGTAGAGTTTGTTTATGGCTGGGGTCCACCAGACTGGCGCTTGCCTTTGGTACAAAGAGTCTTTGTTTTGCTTGGGATTGCCTTATCCATGCAGTCCTGCAGGTGCTGGTAGAAGGCATTTGTAAGTGATTCAGCGGCTTGAGTACTGTTTTCCGGCGGCTCGGGGGCCTTAAAGGAGACCACACTAGTCTTTAGAAGTGTGAAGTCGGCTTTGGGAAGTTCTTTACTGTGGTCTTTTTATTTCAGGTGGGGGTGGGATGAGGACCTCCAGCGAGATTAGTTTGTGATCTGATCTCACCAGTGAGGGGTATACTTCGGTGTTGAACATTGTGCTCCCATGTTTGTGATGATGAGATCGGTATGTTATCTCCTCTTGTGGGAATGGTGACTAGTTGTTCCATGGCATTTGAGTTTATGAATTCCAGGAACTTTTGGGCTAGGGTGTTTGGGCTTGAGTAGTGTTCCCAGTCTATATTTGGGTAATTGAAGTCACCTAGTATGATGGTGTTTGGTGATACATTTATCCCCTCTAGTGTTTTCAGGAAGGCCATGTGAGGTTCCTGAGTTTGTGAGGGTGGCCTGTAACATGCTACTATTTGCAGAGCAGTCTTGCCTACGGTTAATTGCACCTGGATGGTCTCCAATGCATCATGCATTGCCACCAGTCTTGAGGTGTGGGTGTCCTTGATGAATATGGATACCCCCCCTCCTTTCTTGGTATTTTCCTGATTTTGGGGCGGAGCATGATATGAGGTAAAACCTGATAGCGCTGGGGTGCTCTCAGGAGCCTTGAACCAGGTTTCCGTCACAGCACAGACATCGATGTTCTCCATACTGAGAAGGGCCTCGAGTGCGTGCATTTTGAGATTTAGACTTCTGGCATTGAGCAGCATTACCCTTAGTTTATTTCCTTTTTTGTGTTCTAGGGTGGTAGGTTTAGAATTTGAGCCTTGCCTAAAAAACTGCAAAACCTAAAACACTTGCTGGTAATCCCATTCTCAGATACCACAGAAACTACCCACAGAAAACTTCCTTTGTCAGGAGGCAAACCTCCCGCACAGCTCCTCAAACAAAGGGACGCAGGCAACCAAGGAAAACCTCTGCCCCCAGTTTTCCCTCCACTCCTGCCACCTCCCCCTTTCAGAGACAGTCTGATCAAGGCAGACCACCTCCTCTGTGACTTACCTTTGCAACTTCAAAACGGCCCTCTCTCTCTTCACCTCACCCCCTCCTTACCCTCCTGGTGGAAGATTACAACAGAAAAATGGGTACTTTCCATCATTCAAAGGGGTTAGTTCATGACTTCGTGGATGCTACCCCCCCTTCCAGGGAATTCCTCAACCACCAGCAAATCATATTCACCACTTCCCCACTATCATTCAACAACTTCTAGCCCAAGGCACTGTAGAACAAATAGCACCCACCCAAAGAAACAAAGGATTTTATTCAAGAATGTTTCTGGTACCAGGGAAAGACAGGCCATGGAGACCAATTCTGGACTTATCTTTCCTAAATCTGTTTCTCAAGGTACCCAGCTTCAAAATGATCACCTTACCGTTGCTCCTGCCCACTCATTCCCAATCAGGCCTTCATGTTAGCACTAGATTTTGAAGGATGCATACCTCCACATACCATTCCACCCAGACTAAAGGAAATTCCTTTGCTTTGCAATAGGTTCCTGGCATTTTCAATTCTTTGTCTTGCCCTTTGGGCTCTCCACATCCCCTCGAGTGTTCACAAAATGTCTAGCACCTTTCATTGCTCACTGCAGAACACAGGGTATACAAATGTACCCATACCTAGATGGACCTGATGGTTATTCTTCAGGACCGCCAAGTCCTCCACAAGCACCTAAGACAGGTGATCTACACCTTGACCCACCTAGGGTTCACTGTAAACAACGAAAAGTCACATCTGCAACCCACACAAGATATGGTTTTCTTGGGATGCAAAGAATTAAAACAGACCTAATGAAAGCCTTTATCCCAGAACACAGAATCCTGGATCTTGGCATATACTTCAACAAACTCACCAGTCTCATTTCATTGCCAGCACAAGAATTCCCAAGGATGCTGGGATACATGGCTTCCCTGATACCCATGTTACCCCTAGCAAGACGCCGCATGAGAAATATCCAGTGGATCTTGAAGAACTTATGGAGCCAACACGCTCATCCCCTTGGCACTCCTCTTCCCCTACTCCAGTGTGTGTGGAGAGAGAAATCCAGTGGTGGATCTCTGCCATCCATCACGACCAGGGAATTCCATTACAGGTACCTGCCCACTGGCAAGAACTCAACACAGATGCATCAGACTTGGGTTGGGGGGAAGTGCTACAGTGCAACCTAAGACAGATCACTGTGCAGGGAAAATGGTCCACACTAAGACTAAGGGATCACATAATTGTCAAAGAAATGAGGGCACTCCACCTAGCTCTCCAAACTTTCAAAACAGGGCTACTTCCAGGGACTCTCAAATTGATCACAGACAACATGACTGTCATGCTGTATGTAAACAAACAGGGGGGGACAAGATCATACCCCCTTTGCAGCTTATCCATCCAAATCTGGACCTTGGCAATAACCCTCTACATCCATGTACTAGCAATTTACATTCCCTCCACAGAGAATCTCATGGCAGACTATCTAAGCAGAACTTCATCTCCCTGTCACAAATGGATGCTTGACAGAGAGGTATTCCTAGATCTTATACACAGGTGGATTATTCCACAACTAGATCTGTTTGCCTCCTCCCAGAACAAACAGTTGCCCAAGTTTTGCACAAGGGTCCCACATCCACAAGCCTGAAATGTGGACACCTTCTCCTTTCCTTGTGGAGAATGTATCTCTATGCCTTCCCACCATTTACTCTGATTCATAAAGGTGTCCTCATGATCCAGGAGGACAACCCAGAAATCATGTTGGTGACCCCCTACTGGCCAAGATAGCATTGGATGTTCTTCATGTTTCACTGTTGCAGTCATCACCTGTGGGTTATCCCTGCTGTGATAGCCCTCAGCCGGCCTGAATACCAGAGTCAATGTTTTTCTGTGTCTGCTGCTTTCGCTTGCTGCCTGCCATCAGGTTATCAGTGCTATAAAGGAAGGCAGCCAACGCCGTTACATCAGACTTTCTTGCCGTGTAGCCCATAGCAGAAGCAGTTCGCAAATGTGCCAGTCGGTCGCTACCAGAGTTTGAATTACAGCTAAAAATGCCTAAAGCTAAGTACCCCGTTGGGGATCCTTTTTTCTTGCACTAACCGATGTCCGAAAAAGTTAACAATTGTCTTGCCCTTGGAAAGCAAATACCACACCGAGACTTCCATTCATACTGCGTCACTTGTTTAGGCCCAGACCACAACATACCCTGTTGCCGGTTCTCTGCCCTCTTTAACGTGAGCGCCATTTGTCGTAGAGCTCTTATTGTAGTCTGGTATTTTAGTCTTCCTTCTTTGCATTCCAAAATTGTCTGTCGGCCAACAATCTGTAGACATTCCAAAAAAAATAAGAATAAAGACAAGGCTAAGCCTTCTGACAACTCTACCGCTAAGCAGGTTGTCATTTCTCCGGAATTCAGTGAAGCGCCCTTGCATCCCCTGATGCCTGGTTCGATAACCTTCACAGGCCTCTACTGAGACCCTTTCAGAGTCCGGTATGCCGCAGAAATCTTCTTGTTCCGAGACTTTGGTTGTCTCTGCCTTGGTTGGGTCTGGAGCCGGATGCAGGCATTGGCTTCTGAGGAGGCCTTTCGTACTACCGAATCTAGTCAAAAAACTACTTCGACTACCGTTTCTCTCAGACCGATGGATACTCGTAGGCCTAGAGGCAAGGCTACTCCTAGGAAAACTGCCTCTAGCTACCATTTTACTCTTGCTCCACCACCACAAACCCAAATGCTTAAAATGGTGGAGGATCTTATCACCTTATCAGGGGTAATCAGTCCACACCTTCTAAAAGGAATAGAGACCTTTCTCCTGAAATGCTGACAGAACAGGATTCTGAGGAGTCTCACCATTCAAATTTTGAAGAGGAACAACAACCTCTGACTGCTTATGAGGATTTAGATGCAGAGGAATCCATTCCTTCTGCCTCCCCACCAGAAGATCTTTCATTTGGGGAAACCCTTCACACCCTCAGGGAGCATTTCCACTGGGAATCCCAGGACTTCCCTCAGTCTACAAAAAGACTAAGAGTTTCTAGACCTGCCCCAGCACAGACCCTTGGCCATCCCTCCAATCTTAGAGGTGGTTGATGTCATCCATGAATCCAGCTTAACTGCTGACGCCTTCCCACCTGCTCCCAGAAAACCTGATAGGTATTAGAGTGCCAGATTCTCACAAATACCTGTACAGAAATCCTGCTGCAGACACAGAGGTCATTACACAGGGACCAAAAGGAGCTAAGGCTAGTTCTGCAAAGAATCCTATTCCTTCTGACAAGGACTCGAGATCTCTGGACAGATGGGGCAAAAAAATATACAACTCTGGAACACTCAGCTGTAAGTTCCACATGTTAAAATATCAACAACACACTTTGGAACTATTAAAATAAAAGATTTCAGCCTTTCCTGACTGTGTCTGTTCGAAAGAGTTAGCAGATTTACTGCACTCTACTTGTCAAGTGGCTAAACACTCATTACACTGTGGATATGACACCTTAGAAGCCTTAAGCAGGGCAGCAGTGTCAGGATCTGTCATTAGGAGACATGCATGGTTGAAGGAACAAACCTCTCCCTGATCATGTCAAATCTAAATTACTTGATGTACCCTTTGATAAGGACCGCTTGTTTGGAGTAAAAGCAGAAGAGGTTCTTAAAAAGATGGAAGACAAAGCAGAATCTATGCAAAAGATTTCCTTCAGGTACAACCTCCTAGGTTCAGCAGGAATTTTCCCTCAAAGCACTGGTCCTTTCCTGCACCTTGCAGACAGGTGCAAGTTGAAACCCACAGGGACAGACCACCCAGACTCCTATCCCAGGGACAGCAGAGAAACAGTGGACCACTTCTACTCCAAAGGCAGAGAGTTCTAAGCCATCCCTCTATGGCAAAAACTCTCAATGACTCCCTCTCCCCCCTCTACCCTCTTTTCACTCACCAAAAACTAGGAGGAAGGCGCTCCCTCTGCAAATAAAATTGGCTTTCTGTAACAAAGGACCAATGGGTCTTAAAGATGTTTTTTCAGGGATACAAATTCTTCTTCAACGAGCTCCCAGTTCCAAGAGGGTACCCAGACTTACTTCAAAGTCAGTGGGCAGAGGCATTGAAACAAGTCCAAACTCTCATATCCCAAGAGGCAGTAGAACATGTCCCCTCAGATAAAACAGGCAAAGCTTTTATTCCAGACTATTCCTTGTTCCCAGAAAAGAGGGCACTTGGTACCCCATCCTGGATCTATCAATTCTGAACACCTACCTGGTGGTCCCCAAATTCAAAATGCTATCTTTGCAGCAGCTGGTGCATGTGCTGACAAAAAATGCCTGGTTAGTTACCCTAGATCTAAAAGATGCCTACCTCCACATCCCCATAAGGGAATCCTGCAGGAAATTCCTTTGCTTCAGAGCAGGCTCATCACTTTCAGTTCTCTGTGCTACCGGTTGGCTTATCTACCACTCCCAGGGTATTCAACAAATGCTTAGCCCCAGCCATAGCCTTTTGCAGACAGAAAACATATACATATTTACCTTTATCTAGACAACTGCCTCATTCAGGCAGATTGCAAAGAAAAGCTCCTCAAGGAACTCCTCTTTGTCAAAACCCTCCTAACCTCCTTTAGGGTACACTGTCAATGAGAAGAAATCAAGACAAACCCCCTCCAGGAAGCTCATTTTCTTGGGAGCACTGCTGGACACAGCATCCCAAATGGCCTTCCTATCCCCAGAAAAGCAGAGCTTCCTGCCTCTCTGTTTTACCCATCTGGCTTCCAGAAGTCACCTCACTGCGAGGAAGTTCCTGCAAGCCTTGGGGTACATGGAATCTTGCATCCTTCTAATTCCTCTGGCCAGGCTTCACATGAGAAAACTTCAGTGGTACCTAAAGAACCTTTTGTGTCAGCACTCAACCTCTAGAGACCTCTCTATCTCTGATCCCCTGTATAAGGGCCGAGTTTCACTGGTGGGCAGGGGTCTGTACCCAGAACAAGGGTCTTTCTTTCACCTTCCGCCCATCCGGGCAGACCATTACCACCAACGCCTCAGACATAGCTTGAGGCGCTCACCTATACGGCAGGTGCACCCATGATCCTTGGGATGCCCAGCACCTTCCCTTACACATCAACCAACAGAAAATGATGGTAGTACAAAAGGCTCTGACATCCTTCAGACCCCATCTCAAGCCAGGGGTTCTCCTTATCAAAACAGACAACACCACAGTAATGTGGTACATCAGCAAACAGGGAGGGACCCAATCTTACCCTCTGTGCAGGCTAGCCATGAACCTCTGGCTGACAGCCTCTTCCATGGGACTACACATGATAGCCCAATACCTACCGGGATCAACAACACCCTGACAGACCACCTAAGCAGAAACTTACTGGACACTCACAAATGGCAGCTCCACAGAAAAATCGTTTTACAAATCACTCAGGCATGGGGGACTCCGAAGGTGGATCTGTTTGCTTTGCATCTCTACCATCAGCTGAAAAACTTCTGTACCAGGGAGTATCACCACCTAGCGTGGAAGGTGGATGCCTTGACCTTTCCCTGGAACACCCTCTTTGTGTATGCATTCCCTCCTCTGCCTCTTATTCCCAAGGTACTGTTCAAAATAAGGGAGGAGAGACCAAAGGCCATCCTCATTGCTTCAGATTGGCCCAAATAACATTGGTACCCCTTACTGTGCAGCCTAACCTTACAGCCTCCCAGGCAGCTTCCCCTGACCTCAGACCTCTTAACTTTGGTGGGGGGGGGGGATGCTGCACCCAGACTTGCAGACTTTCAAACTGTCAGCTTGGCTAATACTCTAAAGGCAAACAAGGGGCCCCTGTTAAGTAAACAGGTCCTAGATATTATCTCAGAGGCCAGAAGGCCCAGCACCATAAAATCTTATCGGAAAATGCAAAAGATTCTGCTCCTGGAGCCAGTCCAGAAGGGGCAATACCTCACAACCTTCCATCCCTCTTATCCTGGACTACCTAGTGGAGCTTCTTAATAGTGGCCTCTCCTTCTCCTCTATTACAAATCCCATGCCTTAGCCATTTCAGCTCATTTTGATATAGAACCGCCCCTGTTCTCCCATCCTTTGATTAAACAATTTCCAAGAGGGGCTTCTCATATCAGACCTCCCAGAATGCCACCCACTCCAGCCTGGAACCTGAATTTTACTTTACCGCCCTTCTTACTTGCTGCTTCAGCAGAACTAAGATACCTCTCCTGAAAGACTGCTTTTCTCCTAGCTATCACCTCAGCCAGAAGGGTTTCAGAACTTCAGACACTGATGGCCATTGAGCCCTCCATCTTCCATGCAGACAGGGTCTTCCTGAGGACTAATCCTCTCTTTTATGCCTAAGGTCGTATCTTAATGACCATCTTTGAAGGAACTTGCGTATGTATATGATTATTTTGTTGATTTTTTTTGGTATGAGTGTAGCGTTTGTTACATATATTTTATATATATATATATATATATATATATATATATATATATATATATATATATATATTCATATACTTATGTTTGGGCTTATTTTATTCATGTACACATGGATGTATATAAGTGTATGTTGTTTTGAGGCATATGCAGGACACCACAGTTGGTTATTTTTATTTTCTTTCTCTTGTTATATATATCAAAGTATTTTATTGAACACACTTTGTATTGATTGCATGTTCATGTACTTATATATGTATATATAAGTATTCATACATATATAATTTTTGTATATAGATTATTATCTGTTTAATGTTTTCATATGTTGTACTGTATACCTTTTTCAATTTTTCCTTTGGGCTGAACCATGTTTTCCATTGGTTGGGGGTGGGTATATATAGCCTAATTAGTAATTTGTTTGTGATTTTGTTTCACTGAAGAAGGCTGGGTAGTCAAAACCGGTCTGAATGAAGGAAACTTTTAGTTCACTCAACTTACAAGTGTCTTTTGTACTTTCTATGCTGGCCTTTGGTGTTTGGATTTGGTATCTAATGCAACTCTCAACCACACCATACATCTACCCACCTTCTTTCCTAACCCTCAAAACAAGGAGGAAAGAATTCTGCACTCACTAGACATGCACAGACAGCTCAGATAATATCTGGACCGTACTAAATCCTTCAGGAAAACAGACCATCTACTTGTCAGATTTCCCCCAGGGGCAGAGGGGAAGCCAGTTTCCAAACAAACCATTTCCAAATGGGTATCACACTGTATCCATTTCTGCTACAGATTGCATGGGAACCCCCCCCCCAAGTCTATTCAAACCCATTCCACTAGGGCAGCCTTCACTTCCACATCATTCCTCAGAGGAGTTCCCACCAGGAACATCCTGGAAGCTGCCACCTGGACACCTGTCCATACCTTTACCAAGCATTACCACTTACCTCTGTTTTCTAAGGCTAGAGCAGGGTTTGCCCCTGCAGTTCTGCAGGGCATGCTGTGACCCATTCCTAGGTCTCTTACTAATCCTACCACCCCTCTCCTCAGCTTTGGGAATCCTCCCGTAGGTGATGACTGCAACAGTGAAACACGAAGAACATAGTACAGTTGTGTACACTTACCATAAGTGTTGGTTTTCGAGTGTATTCACTGTTGCAGTCCTGGTTTCCCACCCTCCTTCCCCCTTATATCTTTTTTCTTTAGGGAGACATAAGTTTCTAACGGTGGCTTTTAGCCACCAGGATCACTTTACCATATTTACTTGGGCCTCTGACTGGTTAGGGCAAGAAAAACTGATGTAATGGTGTCGGCTGCCTTCCTTTATAGCACTGACGACATGACGTCAGGCAGCAAGTGACAGCAGCTGATGCAGAAAAACATTGACTCTCATATTCGGGCTGACCGAGGGTTAACACAGCAGGGATAACCCACAGGTGATGACTGCAACAGTGAATACACTCGAACATCTACATTTATGGTAAGTGTACACAGCTGTCCTTTTCCCCTTGTCTACCTACTAGCCAAGGGCAATCACCACAGGTTACCCCACCAGATAGACTTGCTCACACAAAACAGGGGATACCTATTGCACCCTCAAGTGAACTACTTAAACTGACCGTATGGGTGATAAGGTTCTAATCCCTTTCAGACACCTGTATTCAGAGGATGTACTCCATGTCCTGCAGGAGGCTAGGAAACCTAGCACCAGGCGAAATTACATTGCTACATGGAAAAGATTCTCCATGTGGTGTCAGAGGAAAAGACAGGATCCCGTGACTATCCCTTATGTTCTGTGTGTTTCACTCTAGGGTTATCCTGCCAGGGGTAGCCCTCAGTCGGCCTGAATACCAGAGGCTTAGTATTTCTGTCGGTTGCTGTCGCTCCAGGACTGACGTTAGGTCATCAGTGGTATAAAAACAGGCAGCCGATGCCATTACATCAGTCTTTCTTGCCAAGGAACCCGAAGCCGAAGCAGTTCGCATGAGTGCCGGTCTGCCGCTACCTGAGTTTTCGTTTCCGAATTGCATTTGAAATCTTCTAAAGCTAAGTACCCCATTGGGGATCCTTTTTTCTTGCTCTAACCAGTGTCAGAAAAAGTTAACAATTGTCTCGCCTGTGGAAAGCAAATAACACACTGAGACTTCCATTCTTACTGCGTCACCTGTTTAGACCCAGACCATGACTGCCCTCACTGTCGCTTTTCTACTTTGTTCAATGCTAGAACTATACATCGTCTGGCTCTTATTGTAGCTAAATATTTTTGCTGTCAATCCTAGTGTTCCGATATGGCTTCGGTATGCCATCCGAATACCAATCTTCCGAAACAACGCAAGGATAGAGACAGAGACGGACCGCACAGGTCCAAAACTGCCGACGACGCTTCCGTTAAGCTAGTCATCAGTTCTCTGGTCCAAAGTGAGGCGCTTTCACAGCCCCTGATGCCCGCTTCTGTGGATTTGCAGGCTGCTACCGAGACCCATTCGGAGTCCAGTATACCGCAAGACTCTTCTTCTACTAAGGATCCTGCGGATGTCTCTACATTGGATGGGTCCGGAGCTGCTGAGCAGGCACCGGCTTCCGAGGAAATTCTTCGCACTACCGATACTCGACACAAACCGACGACTTCTTTTGTGTCTTCAGTTCTTTCTAAAACTACCGAGTTTCTAAGGCCCAAGGTACGAACTACGCCTAAAATAACGACGACGCAAGCTCAGATACCTGCTTCCATGCCTCAATCTCAAATGCTTAAAATGGCGGAAGACCTTATTATGCTTATTAGGGCAATCCAGGCTACCCCTTGTAAAAGAGACTTGTCCCCAGTAGTTTTATCTGAACAGGAGTCCGATGACTCTGAGGTTTCTGAATATGAAGACATGCAACCCCTCTCTGCTTATGAGCATTCTGATGCAGAGGAATCCATTCCTTCTGCCTCTCCTCCCTAGGATTTTTCATTTGGTGAAACCCTGCATACTTTAAGGGGAGCATTTCAAGTGGGAATGTTAGGACTACCCTCAGTCAAAAATGAGACTCGGGGAACTCTCAGATTTACCACAGCACAGACCTTTAGCTATTCCTCCTGTCCTGGATGTTGTGGATGATTTTTTTATGGAATCCAGTTTGACTCCTGACACCCTTCTTCCTGCTCTCAGGAAACCTGACAGGTACTACAGAGTCCCTGACTCACATATTCCTTTTCAAAAATCCTACTGCTAACCCAGCGGTCATCTCCCAAGGACCTAAAGGAATTAAAGCAACCTCAGCTAAGAGTCCCACCCCCTCAGACAGGGATTCCCGAGCTTTAGACAGATTGGGTAAAAAAGTATACACCTCTGCAACTCTTGCTATTAGAGCACTAAATTGTCAGTTCCACATGCTGAAATATCAGCAGCATACCATGGAACTCCTCAAACAAAAAATATCTTCCTTTCCTGCTTGTGCAGAAAATAAAGAATTACAAGAGCTTATGCATTCTTCAAGCCAAGTTACTAAGCACACCTTGCAATGTAGCTTTAACGCCCTAGAAGCGTCTTGCAGGGCAGCAGTCACTGGTTCTGTCATTAGAAGGCATGCTTAGCTTAAGGAACAAACCTTGCCAGACCATGTCAAATTAAAATTATTGGACTCACCATTGAACAGTGACAATTTGTTTGGCACCAAGGCAGAAGAGGTCTTAAAATAGATGGAAGAAAAAGCTAAGTATATGCAGACAGACTTTTTACAGATCCAGCCTCCGAGGTTCAGTAGGCATTGCTCCTCCAAGCACTGGTCCTTTCCGGCCCCCTCCAGGACAGCTCAGCCCAGACCCAGGGGAAGCAGACCCCCCAGGCAGCAGTCCAGGGAAAGCAGAGATCTAAGCAGTGGAGTTCCTCCTCTTCAAAAACAGGGAGTGCTAAGCCACCCCCTTATGGTTAGAACTCTCAATAACTTTACACCTCCACCCCTTACCTCTGCCCACCTGCTTGTGCCCATAGGAGGAAAACTCCTTCCATGCAAACAACTGGGCCTCTATTACCAGCGACCGATGGGTCCTCAACATAGTGTCCCAGGGATACATATTTTTTTTCCACACTCTAACCCCAAAAGGGTTCCCAGATCTTCATCCAAACCAGTGGGAAGAGGCCAAAAAGCAAGTATTTTCCCTGCTCTCCATGAGGGCAGTACAGCTTGTTCCTGCAGACTAGATAGGCCAAGGTTTTTACTTCATTCTCTTCCTGGTACCCAGAAAACAGGGCACGTGGCACCCAATCCTCGATCTATCCATTCCAAACACCTTTCTGGTGATACCAAAATTCAAAATGCTCACCCTCCAACAGCTTCTTCCTGTGCTTTCCAAGGATGCTTGGTTAGCCACCCTAGACCTAAAAGAGGCCTACTTACACATCCCAATCAGGGAATCTTGCAGGAAATATCTACGTTTCAGGGCAGGATCTATGAACTTTCAGTTCTCTGCACTTCCCTTTGGCTTAGCCACTGCTCCCAGAGTTTTCACAAAATGCCTGACTCCAGCCATTGCTTTTTGCAGACAAAGAAATATTCAAATTTTTACCCCTACCTATACAATTGCCTCATTCAGGCAGACAGGAAAAGCTGTTACAGCATCTGACCTTTGTAAAGGACCTGACCTCCCTGGGGTATACTGTCAATGAAAAGAAATCAAAACTAGCCCCCACACAAAAAAAATTGTATTCCTGGGAGCAAGCCTGGACACAGCATCCCAGATGTCATTCCTTACTCCAGAAAAACAGGCCTACCTGACGGGCTACTTCTCTCAACTAGCCACCAGAACTCAGTTATCTGCAAGGAAAATCCTGGAAGCTCTAGGGTTCATGGCCTCCTGCATTCTACTCATTCCATATGCCAGACTGCATATGAGGAAACTACAGTGGTACCTAAAAAGCCTTTGGTGTCAACACTCTCAAGACCTGGAAACTATCATACCTATGATACCTTGTCAAAGGAAAGATTTTCTTTGGTGGGCAGCAGCATGCAACCACAACAAGTGACTTCCCTTCTCACAACCCCATGCTGACCAAACCCTCACCACAGACGCATCAGACTATGCCTGGGGTGCACACCTGGACGACAGGTGCATTCAGGGCCATTGGAGCCCAAAAGAGATGCTAGCTGTTCAGCACGCCCTGACAGCTTTCAGACCCCTACTCTCCCCGGGGCCTCTAGTGATCAAAACAGACAACACCACAGTGATGTGGTATATCAACAAGCAGGGAGGGACTCGCTTTTATCCTCCCTGCTGGCTCGCCATGAACCTTTGGCACACGGCCTCAGCCATGCAAATACACCTGCTAGCACAATTCCTGCCAGGCCCCCTAAACTCTCTGGCAGGCAACTTAAGCAGAAACCTGCTTAGACTCACACGAGTGGCAGCTAGACCACACAAACTTCAACCTTGTAACCCAGAAATGGGGCACCCCAAAGGTGGACCTCTTTGCCTTCCACTCCAATCATTAGCTCAGCAAATTCTGCACCAGGGAACTTCACAGCAAGGCGTGGAAAGTGGATGCTCTATCCTTCCAATGGGTAAACCTCTTGATCTATGCATTTCCCCTTCTACCACTCATTTTAAGGGTACTGCTCAAAATAAGTGAGGAAAAAACAAGAGCAGTCTTGATTGCCTCAGACTGGCCACACCAGCACTGGTACCCACTGCTGCACAGCCTGTCACCCCTGCCACCATGGCACCTACCTCAGATCCCAACACTTCTGACCGAGAAGAATGGAGAATTCATGCACCCACAATTGCAGATCCTGAACCTTGCAGCCTGGCTTATTCTCTGAGCTCTCAAGCTGCCAGCCTAAGCAAGTCCTGGATGTTATATGCAAGGCCAGACACCCCAGCACAAGAAGATCCTATGCTGACAAGTGGAAAAGGTTTTGCACCTCAATCCAGGCTAATGGAGCCGAAACAGCACAGGCCCTCCCTACCTCTCATCCTGGATTACCTGGCAGACCTACTACACAGGGGTCTGTCCTTCTCTTCTATTAAAATTCATGTCTCTGCCATCTTTGCTCATTACAGCACAGAACCACCTCTCTTCTCACACCCTCTCATCAAACAGTTCCTAAGAGGGGCTAACAACTTAAGGCCACCCAGAAGAGCTCCTACCCCAGCTTGGGACCTTAACTTTGTGTTGGAAAAGCTCACCTTACCCCCCTTTGAGCCTGCAGCTTCAGCAGTTAAAATTCCTCTCTTGGAAAACAGCCTTGCTTCTGGCCATCACTTCAGCTAGAAGAGGTTTAGAGCTACAAACACTCATGGCTGTAGAGCCCTTCATCATTTTCCATGCTGACAGGGTCTCCCTCAGGACTTAATCCATCCTTCATGCCTAAAGTGGTGTCCAGTGTGGCTCTCAGCCAATCCATTCATTTGCCCACATTTTTCCCTAACCCACAAAACAAGGGGGAAAGGATTCTGTACTTCTAGATTTGCACAGACAGCTCAGATTCTATCTGGATAGGACTAAATCTTTTAGGAAAACTGACCAATTGCTAGTCAGCTTCGCAGCAGGGGCAGATGGCAAGGCCATATCCAAACAATCTCCAAATGGATAGCACACTGCATCCATTTCTTCTACAAGCAGCATGGGAAACTGCCCCTAAATGGGGTCAGGACGCATTCCACCAGGGCAACCTCCACCTCTGCAGCTTTTCCCAGAGGGGCCCCACTGGGGACATCCTGGAGTCTGCAACATGGACTTTTGTTCATACCTTCACCAAGCATTACCACCTGCCTATCTTCTCCAAATCCAGGGCGGGCTTTGCTACCGCAGTCTTCCAGTGCATCCCAGCCAGCCCCCAGTATTCTTGACTGCCCTCCACCCTTTTCTTCAGCTTTGGGAATCAACCCAAGTGTGATGACTGCAGCAGTGAAACACGAAGAAGATAGTACAGTTGTGCACACTTAATGTAAATGCAGATGTTCGAGTATATTCACTTTTACAGTCTTGGTTTCCTACCCTCCATCCCCCTTGTCTCTTTCTCTCTATCACTTTCTTCCTCTCTCCTTTACAGGTAATTTTTGGTATTTACTTTCTACTGGTGATGTTCTTACACCATAACCTAGCTCCCTATTTGGGGACCCCTTACAGTTGGGGCAAGAAAAACTGATGTAATGCCGTCAGCTACCTGTTTTTATACCACTGACGACCTGACAGCAGTCCTGGAGTGACAGCAACCAATGCAGAAATACTAAGCCTCTGGTATTCGGGCCGACTGAGGGCTACCCCTGGCAGTATAACCCTAGTGTGATGACTGCATCAGTGAATACACTCGAACATCTGCATTTATGTCGAGTGTGCACAACTGTACTTTGCCTTGGTCCTTTCCTATTTGTGTGAGCTCCTTCACTCAGGACTTACCTACTCTTCAGTCAAAGTCCATTTATCTGCCATCTCTGCCTGTCTGCCCACGATACCACCGCAGGTGTCCAGATTGGAGGTCAGGCTGTTCCTGAAAGGAGTTCTTCATATCAAGCCCCCCAGGAAGCCTATCCCTCCACCTTGGGATCTGAATTTTGTACTAGAAAAACTAACACTCCCACCTTTTGAACCAGCATATTCAGTAACCCTAAAACTGTGCACCCATAAAACGGTCCTACTAGTGGCTCTTACCTCCGCCAGGAGGGTATAAGAGATACAAGCCCTTATGGCCATCCCTCCTTACCTCATTTCCCACAAGGATAGGGTTGCCCTCAGGACTAGCCCCTGCTTTATGTCTAAGGTGGTTAATGAAATTTCATTAAACCAAACCATCAACCTTTCTGTTTTTTACCCTAACCCCCAAAGTGCCTCTGAGAGAACACTGCACACTCTAGATGTAAACAGACAACTGAGGTATTATTTAGACAAGGCAAGACCTATTAGAAAATCTGATCAGCTTTTCATTTCCTTCCATCCTAGGGCTCTAAGGAAGGCAATCATCAAACAAACCATTTCCACATGGATCTCAAAATCCATTGTAATGTGTTTTTCCGCTCATGGTAAAACCTTACAGGGCCATGTCAAATCACACACTACCAGGGCAGCTGCTTCCACAGCTGCCTTTTTCAAGGGGGTTGACTCTGCCTCAATTGTAGAAGCTGCCACTTGAGCATTAGTACACACCTTTACCAAACATTACAAGCTGGACCTAGCCTCTAGGGCTAGAACTGGGTTCGCCAGGTCCATGCTTCAGGGTCTCATTGACGAAGGACCCCAATCCTCCACCCAAGTTCATACCTAAAAGCTTTGGCACTGTCCCTACTGTTGGGAATACTGCAGCATATGAATAGGAGGACATAGAATAGTTGTGTAAGAACTTACCATAACCTTAGATGTCCTTCTGTTCCATGTTGCAGTATTCAGTCTCTCCCTTCCTGCCCCCTTTTGCTCACCTGCCTATTATACCTTACTTACCTGTGCGCACCACATCATCTTGCCTTCCTTCTGACTTTTCCACTAGTCACAACCTAACAAGTACCCTTATTCTAGTTCACATGTGAGTATCTAGGGTCCTGACTTTCCTTAAACCTCCAGGAGTACTGCTGTATGCGGCAGTCCATTCTGAAGAGGGTACATGCAGACGTCACTTTTATACCCTACATTGCTTTATGGCCCTGGCGCAAGAGGTCACGCGTACTCTCCTGAAGCAAGACTTTGGTATACTGGCCAGATTTCAGCTCTGCAGGCAGCAACCTCCCTACTGTTATGCATACTGCAACACTGAACAGAAGGACATCTAAGGTTATGGTAAAAGCGAACTAGTAACATCTGCTGAAGACCGATTTATTTTAAAACAAAACAAAAGAACTCAAGTGCTAAGCGCTTTCACCCACACAAGTTTAGGGCATCATCAGAGTACTCCGAGTACTCTGATGCCCTAACTTGTGTGGGTGAATGCGCTTAGTACTTGAGTTCTTTTGTTTTGTTTTAAAATAAGTCGGTCTTCAGCAGTTGTTACTGGTTCGCTTTTTTTGGTTTTACTGGTACTGGAATTTATTTACTACTACTTTGGTAAGGTTATGGTAAGTTCTTGCACAACTGTTTTTTTTGGTAAGATTTTACACAACTATTTTTTTCAGAATTCTGAGCAAACTTCAGTGTGTTCCAATATTGACATACATAAAAGGAGCACTGGTCAGTACTGGGCTTATAGAGCCCTTTCACTTGAGCCACTCTTATCTTTCTTGAACTCCTATGACAGTAGGTACCCCAAATAAGGAATACTTTACTTCAGCAAAAAAAAAAAATGGTGAATGCTGGTTATTTTAGCCATACATCCGACTGACAACTTGGGCTGTGACAAGAGTCCAAATCAGTTGGGTACTTCGGCAAGAGTTCTGGAAGTCCGATTAGAAAGGTAGATTCTACTTTTAGGTAATATTCTTAAATAATTCACAATGCAGCAGTGATTCCTATCTGTACTCAAGACGCTTGCTTTTTGGTGTGCTGCTCACTTAACTGTAATGTGAACTCCCCTTTGGAGAGAGAGCTACTTTTTCATACCATTTTATAAGTTGTATTTAAAACTTTGGAGGAAAGTGGTAAAACTAGTCCCAACTTTTTCACTTTTCCCTCCCCTCTACCTGTTTTTAAAGGACAACAATGGGATTTTATTATTAAATGCTCAACTTTTCTGTCCTTTTTCTCCTGATTTGCTGTCCCTGCTATGAATATGGGTGCCACCTATCCATTTTTTTTCTGGACTGTCTAGAAATCAAACTAATTGTCCGGTAGTCTGGAAAACACTGTACAAATTCCGGCATTCTGTTTCAAGAAAGGAAACGGACTATTGTAGTTTGTAAAATTGGCAGATTTACTATGCTTCTTTACAGAAAAGCGTAATAAATCGGCAGAAAGTAGGCATCAGGAACAGATCACCCATCAGCTGATGTCACGGCGACATTACCAGATGGGCAGAATTTGGACAGGAGAGGGGCAGGAGTGGGTGGGGCTGCAGTGCAAGGGGGTGTGCGGCCTTGGTCCGGTTTTAGCCGCAACAAAAGGTGGCAATCCTAGCTATGAATAAACAACAATACAACATACAGGACTGCCCACTACACATATTAACCTCTATGGTTTTACACAAACCATTACCTCCCCCACAAGAACCAACAAACTTAATAACAAGGATAGCACCTTAGACTGGATTCTCATTAATAGTCATCACCAAAATTACAACATAAGGACTCTCCCCGATGATATAAGTGACCATTCGCTTACTTATATAATCAGATACAAGATTGACAACCCCAACCCAACCACCTATATGACAATAAGGAGCAACAAATACTTTAATCCTGTTAGCTTCCAAAGTGAACTCAGAGCATGTGATTGGTCAGCCCTAAAACACCTACCCCTTGATGAAGCAGTAACATACTTTAATACTACATTTTTAACCATTTTAGACTCCCATGCACCACCACGCACCATCAAAACTCTGATCAGAACGGCCCCATGGCTCTCTAAAGCTACCAAACAAAAAATCCTACTTAGAAACAAAGTCTGGGCTAAGTGGCGTGTCACTAAAAGCCCTACTGATCAGTTAAACTTTAGACAGCTAAGAAATTATACTAAAAAATCCATTCTGCAGGACAAAAAAGATTTTACATTCAACACCAACAAACCCATCAAAACAAACCACAAAAGTTCTGGGCAGGCATCAGTAAACTAGTACATCCAGGTCATACCTCTACACCTACCCCATCAGGCACTGACCTCGTGAACCCCAGACAAATTGCCAACACCTTCAACACCTTCTTTACTGAAAACATTCAATCTCTTGCCAATTAACTATCTCCCAGTAGCACATCTTTACCTCCTCCTTTATCTAGCTCACCCCCTTCATTTCATTTCCAGCCTGTTTCTTACATCCCTTGTCTGTAAACTTATTCAAAAGCTGAAACTGTCCACCCCCTCAGCCGACCTACTTCCTTCAGAATATTTGCAAAAAGCTGCTTAAAGCTATAGCCTATCCAATTTCCATCCTCATTAATAGAACTATAACCGAAGGAAACATACCAGCTGTCTGGAAAATTTCTCATATCATCCCCTTGCATAAAGGTGGGAACTCCCATGACTTATCCAACTATTGACCCATAGCCCTATTATCCCCTCTGGCAAAAATCACGGATAAATGCATTCACAGGCAGCTGTTAGACCACCTAATCCATAACCTACTCGCTAACTGCCAACATGGTTTTAGGCCATCCCACAGTACAACCTCTGCCCCCTTAGCCTTCTCTGACTGTATCAACAAATATCACAGTAATAACACTCTTTCATCAGCCCTCTTTATTGATCTGTCGAAAGCATTCGATATGGTTAACCATCAGCTACTCATTAACATACTCAAAAACCTTTCACTAGACACAATGGCTCTACAATGGTTCCAGTCCTACTTAAACAATAGACAGCAAGCAGTACTATGGGAGAACAACTTATCATGTTCTTCGTGTTTCACTGTTGCAGTCATTACACTTGGGGTTATCCTGCTGGCAGGCTACCCTCAGTCGGCCTGAATTCCAAAGTCTAGGTCCGGCGTCGGTTGCTGTTGCCTCTTCCCTGCCATCAGTGCACCAGGGGTATAAAAGATGCAGCCGACCCCATTTTCTTCAGTCTTTCTTGCCGCGCAGTGCCCGAAGCGGAAGCAGTTCGCAAGTGCCGGTTGGCCAACTCCTGAGATTTTCGTGTTCGAATTTCAGATCCGAAGTCTTCATTAAAAGCTAAGTTCCCCGTTGGGGAAAACTCTTTTCGTGCTCCAGACCGATGTCAGAAAAAGTTAATAATTGTATTTTATTGTGGGAAGCAAACACCTCATAAGGATTTTCATTCTTACTGTATTCCTTGCCTAGGCCCTGACCACGAAGTTGCTTGTTGTCAGTTTTGTGCTAGATTTAACCAGCGCACTATAAAGCGCCGGTACAATTTTGCATTTCACTATTTTGGCAGAAGATTTAATTACACGATGTCGTCAGATAGCCAACCGACTACCGCAATTCACAAGAAACGCAAAGAAAAAGAAAAGGACAGGCATCCGAGGTCTAAAACCGACGAGGCTTCTTCAATGTCGGTCGCCGGTTCGCCGACTCTCAGTGAGGCGCTTTTGCAGCCCCTGACGCCCGCTAATTTGGACCCGCAGGCCGCTACAGACTCCCACGTGGAGTGGCCTAGGCCGCTAGAAGCTCAAGGTATTGGACCTTAGGAAACTATTCCCTCAGATGGGTCCAGAGTCACTGAGCAGGCATAAGCTTCTGTGGGTGTTTTCAGACCTACTTAGTTGTACATTGAAGCGACTCCAGTTACAAAGGCAAAGACTAAAGCATCTTTAAAGACAAAGTAACAAGTACAACAGCCTCATGATCAGGCCTCCATGCCCAAAAAACAGATGCTCAAAATGGCCGAAGACTTAATTACTTTGATCAGGGGTTCCCATCTCCCTCCTGATAAGAGGCCTAGGCAAGAGACAGAATATGAATCTTCAGATCAGGTTTCCATTTCATCTGATTCCTCTTCTGATCAGGAATACTCTTCCTCCCTATGAGGATTGTGATGCTGAAGAATCTCTCCCTTCAGCCTCTCCTCCTGAGGATTACTCTTTTGGGGAAACCTTGCATACCATGAGGGAACATTTCCATTGGGAGAGCCAAGATTATTCTGAATCTAAGAAAAGGCTCAGAGACTTCCTTTTACTCCCACAACACAGGCCCCTAGCTATTCCGCCTGTGTTAGACATTGTAGATGATGTATTTTCCGAGTCCAGTCTGACCCCTGACTCCTTACCTCCAGCTCCTGTTAAGCCGGACAGGTACTACAGGGTGCCTGACTCTCATAAATTCCTTTTCAAAAACCCTGCTGCTGACCCAGAAACTATCTCTCAGGGTCCCAAAGGGGTCAAGGCATCCACTGCAAAAAACCCTACCCCCTCCGACAGGGATTCTAGGGCATTAGACAGATGGGGAAAGAAGATTTACACCTCTGCTACCTTGGCTATAAGAGCTTTAAATTGTCAGTTTCGTATGCTCAAATATCAGCAATATATTATGTCACTGCTTAAACAGAAAATGTTGATAAATTCTGAATGTGCAGAAAACAAAGAAATGCAGGATTTATTGCATGCAGCTGAGCAAGTTGGAAAGCATACTTTGCAATGTGGTTTTGATTCTTTGGAGGCCTCCTGCAGGGCCGCTGTTACGGGTTCTGTCATCAGGAGGCATGCTTGGTTAAAGGAACAAAATCTGCCTGACCATGTCAAAGCAAAATTATTAGATGCTCCATTACAGCATGATACCTTGTTTGGTGTTGAAGCAGAGGAGGTTTTAAAGAAAATGGAGGACAAAGCTAAATCTTTGCAAACGGTTAAGGATTTCTTACAGGTACAGCCTCCAAGATTTAGCAGACACTGGCCTACAAAGAATTGGTCCTTTCCAGTGTCAGACAGACCACAAAGGGGCAGATACAGATGCCCAAGAGGCAGATCCCAGCCCCAAGGTTCGTACAGATCTAAACAATGGGGTGCTTCTACCTCCAAAAGTGGAGAAGACAAATCACAGCCATACAGGAAACAGTCCCCAATGACTTCCCCCTGCCTGCACCAAGCACTCATCTCCTGGCAGCGCCTTTGGGGGGAAAACTAGCACTTTTTTCTCAAAATTGGCACATAATAACCCAGGACAAATGGGTCCTAGACATAGTGTCACAAGGCTACAAGTTTCACTTCCATGCCCTGCCAAGGACAAATGGTTGGCCAGACCTGCCAAAACATCACTAGACAGAGGCACAAAAACAAGTCTCATCCCTCATGGACATGATGGCCATTCAGCAAGTACCAGAGCAAGAGCAGGGACAAGGATTTTATTTGACTGTTTTTGGTACCAAGAAAGGACAAGACCCGGAGACCAATACTGGACCTATCTGTTCTAAACACATATCTGGATATACCAAAATTCAAAATGTTGACTCTACAGCAGCTTCTGCCCATGCTGGGTATGAAGGCTTGGCTTGTGACTTTAGACCTAAAAGAGGCATACCTGCATGTACCAGACAAACATGCAGAAGATACCTCAGATTCAAAGCTGGCTCAATGCACTACCAATTCTCTGGACTGCCCTTTGGCTTATCTACTGCGCCCAGGGTCTTCACAAAGTGCCTGGCACCAGTAATTGTATTCTGCAGACAAAGAGGAATACAGATATATCCTTACTTGTACGACTGCCTCATTCAAGCAGAGAACAATGACATATTACTACAGCATCTGACGTTTGTAAAGAGATTTCTAACAGGCCTAGGGTACACAATCATCGAAAAGAAATCAAAACTAGTACCCTCTCAAGAGATAATATTCCTGGGTGCAAGCTTAAATACAACTGCCCCAGATGGCTTATCTCACGCCAGGCAAACAAAGGCAACTGACCTACTTATTTCTAATTGTTGGCAACAAAGGCCCAGTTATCTGCAAGAAAAATTCTGCAGGCTTTGGGCTTCATGGCATCCTGCATTCTACTAATTCCATATGCAAGACTGCATATGAGGAAACTTCAGTGGTACCTAAAAAGTGTTTGGGCTCAACATTGCCACAGCCTGGAAACAATAATTACCCTCATTCCCTGCCTGCAACAGGAGGTTCGATGGTGGGCGAAGGCTTGTCACCAGAACAAGGGACAGCCATTCACTTTACCCCCAGCCAGGCAGACATTAACAACGGATGCATCGGATTATTCCTGGGGGGCCCATATGGCAGGAAGATGTATTCAAGGCACATGGTCCGCAAACCAAATGCATCTGCATATCGATCAAAAAAGAGATGCTAGCTGTACAGAATGCCCTGACGGCCTTCAAGGACCTACTTCATCCGGGACAACTACTGATGAAGACAGACAACACCACGGTCATGTGGTATATAAACAAGCAGGGAGGCACTCATTCTTACCCCCTTTGCAGACTAGCCATGACTTTGTGGGTCACAGCATTGACTTCAAAGTACATCTGCAGGCACAATTCCTGCCAGGAAAGTTAAATACTCTGGCAGACGAACTAAGCAGAAACCTCATGGATCCCCACGAGTGGAAATTGGATCCACAAGTCTTCAGCATGATAACAAGGAAATGGGGATGCCCGGATATGGATCTATTTGCCTCTCCTCACAACTACCAACTAAAAATATTTTGCACAAGGATTTATCACAGACAAGCATGGAAAGTGGACGCCCTATCTTTCAGCTGGAAAAGCTTAGCAGTATATGCCTCTCCTCCCCAAGGTACTCCTAAAGGTCAGGCAAGGGAAGCCAAAGATGATAATGATTGCCCCAGACTGGCCCTGCCAGTACTAGTATCCAATCCTAAGGAACTTGTCCCAATGCCCGCCTTGGACTTTGCCTCAGATACCTCATCTACTGTCCCAACAAAACAATTAGATCCTGCACAGCCAACTCAAGACCTTAAATCTGGCAGCATGGTGGATAATGTAGTCTTACAAAATGCACCTCTCACTAAAGCTGTGATAGATGTAATTTTGGAGACCAGAAGGCCTAGTACCAGAAAATTTTACCCTGGAAAATGGAAGAGATTGTGTGCCTGGAACCAGGCACAGGGATTTGGCACAGCTGTACCAAATATTCCTCAGATTTTCCAATACTTAACTGAGATGCTGGACAAAGGCCTTTCCTTCTCATCAATTAAAATTCGTGCCTCTGCCATTTCGGCTCATTACAATACAGAGCCACCAATCTTTTCACATCCTTTAAGGCCGTACCTCAGAGGAGCCAAAAACTTAAGGCCTCCTAGGAGATCACCATGGGACCTCAATTATGTCTTGGAAAAACTCACCCTGCCTCCTTTTGAGCCAGCCGCTACAGCTGATATAAAGTTTTTATCTTGGAAAACAGCTGTGCTCCTAGCAATAACCTCTACTAGACGAGTCTCAGAGCTACAGGCACTCATGGCTGTGGAACCTTTTATCATTTTTTATCCAGACAGGGTTTCTCTGAGGACAAACGCGACATTTATGCCTAAGGTAGTGTCCAATGTGGCCCTTAACCAAACTATTCATCTGCCTACTTTTTATCTAAACCCACAGAATAAGGGGGAGAGAATTCTGCATTCTTTGGACATACACAGACAGCTACGCTTCTACTTGAACAGAACCAAAGCTTTCAGAAAGACAGAGCAACTACTAGTGGCATATGCTGCAGGATCACAAGGAAAGGCTATCTCAAAGCAGACTATTTCAAAGTGGATAGGCCACTGCATTCGTTTCTGCTATTCACAACATGGCAAGCCAAGGGCATTAGACCACATTCAGCTAGAGCAGCAGCCACTTCAGCAGCCTTCCTCAGGGGAGTACCAACCAAAGACATTTTAGAGGCTACTACCTGGAGTTCAGTGCACACCTTTACAAAGCACTATAATTTACCACTCTACTCTAAATCCAGGGCAGGCTTTGCCACTACAGTTCTGCAGGGTCTCATAGCAGCTCCTAATGCTATTTAGCTCCAGCCTCCCAACCATAGCTTTGGGATTCAACCCAAGTGTAATGACTGCAACAGTGAAACATGAAGAACATAGTACAGTTGTGTACACTTACCATAAATGTAGATGTTCGAGTGTATTCACTGTTGCAGTCCAGGTTACCCACCCACCATCCCCCATATCTTTGCTGGAACTTATCTACACTTCTCTAATCTATACAACCTATGTGGTGTATTTGCTTGTAGATGAAGGTATAAAATATTTTGGTGCATGCATGTTTTATTGACATATTTTTAGCCTACCTTTTAGGGGGCACCTGACATCTGGGGCAAGAAAAACTGAAGAAAATGGCGTCTGCTGCATATTTTATACCCCTGGCGCACTGACATCAGGGAAGAGGCGACAGCAACCGACGCCGGACCTAGACTTTGGAATTCAGGCCGACTGAGGGTAGCCTGCCAGCAGGATAACCCCAAGTGAAATGACTGCAACAGTAAATACACTCGAACATCTACATTTATGGTAAGTGTACACAACTGTACTTTTCCACCTCCCCATTGCCCTCGGGTGCCCCTCAAGGCTCCATATTAGGCCCTCTTCTTTTTTCGATTTTCATTAATGACCTACATTTAGCAATACCTCAAGCCAATTTCATTCAGTATGCAAACGATTCCACGATTATATGCTCAGCCTCCTCGTCATCAGATCTTCAGATCCTAACCCAGCAGGTATTTAATTCAGCTGAAAAGTGGCTACTGCATCATTGCCTCATCTTCAACCCCCAAAAAAACAAAACTGTTACTATTCACCCTCGCCCGCAGGGCCTCTCCACTTAACTTCACTGTTAAATCTTAACAATGGTACTGTCATATGTCCGGATTCCACCACCAAACTTCTAGGCATATTAATAGATAATAACCTTAACTTTGATCATCATATTAACACTATAAAAACAGTCCATAAAAAACTAGGTTCCCTGTATAGGATCAGACAGTTTCTGACTCCAGTAGCTAGGACTGCCATTGCCCGAACCCACCGGCTAGCAACTCTGCTTTACGCCTCCCCTATGTATGCTAATCTGTCTAAGAGCAACCTTAATAAACTGACCATCTCCTACAACAATATTGCCAGATTTGCCACTGGCTCTTCTTTCAGAACCCATCATTGTCGTAACCTGGAACAGCTAGGATGGCTAGAGTTGCCAAACCTATTACCATTTAACCAATTAACAGTTGCCCATAAAATCCTGTATAAATCAACTAATACCCCGATACTTACCAACCTTATCTTCCCCTATAACAACCTTAAGATACTTCGCTCTTCAAACTTCTAGTACAAAAAGTAAATCCAGCAACATGGCTGGTGTGACTCTGTTTTCCAGACCTGGAACTCCCTCCCCAGCGAGCTGACCTCTCTTTCCTCAACAACTGTATTTAAAAACAAACTGAAGCTATACCTCAAAGCACCTTCAATCCTGACTAGCTTCTTCACCATAATGTTTGATCCCTCTCCTCATCCTGTTCTAACAATCTTCTTTTTCTCTTACCATCTAGTGGTGGACCATATATTTATTTTTAACTGAATTTGAAATCATCTTCAGTATTTTCGATATTGTCCGTATCTGCCATTACTTATTACAATCTCTTACCTGTATTGTAAAGAAATGTAAGAATTGCCAAACCTGTAACCCTTTGGCAACTGTAAATACTGTCCTAACATGAAGTATTACTTTGAAGTTTTTTTTTTTTCCTGTACATTTTGTCATTATTGACTACTACTCTTTTTTTTATATGTACTGTACTGTGGAGCTTTTCTCCCCAGGCCTCTACTGAAAATGGACATATATCCAGTTGGACTAGCCCGGTCAACAAATGTAAAATAAATAAATTAATTTAAAATATTTTAATCTACTATTTCTCTCCACTAGAACAGTACCTTTCTTTACTGTGGTGGTTTCACCTTCAAAAAATGTTTATCCCACCCTGAAAAAGCATGCTGCACTCTCCCAATTCATTGATGTCATCAAGGCCAATGAATACAGGTAGTTTTCTGGCCAGTTCCCTCCCCAAACTGACATCACCATGACCATCCTAAAAGCCCACCCATGCTGTGATGTCACAACTCCCCTGGTCCTTCCCATGCCCATTCAGAAAGCAAAGGCTAGAACAAGAAAACAATACACGAGTCAGATCTCCTGCTGTGAGCTGTCAATCACAGGCAGTTACAGCTCAAATTACCCTTAGCACTTTGAAAGCTAGGGAAGTTATGTGTGAAGGGGGATGGGAGATATCTTGAAGTAGTACAATTCAGGGTTCACAAAACACTGCAATTTAGCCATTCTAAAAAGAAGCAGCAGTAAAAAGCACTTTGGGAGTCTGTTCTGTGGTATTTCCACTGTTTGTGTTTTAAGTAGTCTTTGAATGGCATGAAATGTTACTTAAAAGTGACTGTCTGAAAGCAGTGTATGCATGCAAAATCAATGCAGTGACAGAAGCTTTAGGTAGGAAGAGGCCTGTGTGATGTATTTTTTACAGCCAAGCACTGCATTGTGGGATACCTAGAGGCAGACTAAGCAATCAGAATCACTTCAGGATGCTCGTCCCTATATAGTCAGACTCCGAAATTAAGTATAAAAACCTTTAGAAGCCTGTATATAGTCCCATAGTGGTATTAAAATATAGGAAACAACAAACCATGATGAAGTAACCATGCTTTTTGAGTCTCTGGCTGCTGTTCTCCATTAACAGGAGCTATCCAGCTTAACGGCCCTTTTACTGCAAGCCTTTTTTTGCAGAGCAGTTTAAGCAAAGAAGGTCATTTAATAACAGCTAGCCTTGGAGATTTAGGGGCCAGCGATGAAGCAGGCAGCAGTATTGAGTGGGGGAAGGCATGTTGCCCTTTACCAGGAACCAAGCATTTGTCATTGAATATGCAAACTCTTCCTTCTCCATCTGTCCAGATTTTCTTTGCGTTTCACTGTTGCAGTCATTACATTTGGGTTATCTGCTTGCAGGTAGCCCTCAGTTGGCCTGATTAACAAAGTCTTGGGTCCTGCGTCAGTTGCTGTCCCTTCTTCCATGATGTCAGGTCAGGGGTATAAAACATGCAGCCGACACCATTACGTCTTTCTTGCCGTGCAGTGCCCGAAGCAGAAGCAGTTCATACGTGCCGGTCGACCGAATCCTGAAATTTTCATTTTCGAGTTTCAGAACCGAAGTCTTCAACCAAAGCTAAGTACCCCGTATTTAATCAGCGCACTATCCGTTGGTATATTTTCGCCTCTAAATATTTCGGTTCTCTGTTTAATTATCCAGAAATGTCATCAGTTAGCCATCCGACTACCGGGATTCTGAAAAAATGCAAAGATAAAGACAGAGACAGGCCGCCAAGGTCCAAAACTGCCAACGCCACATGCTCAGGCCTCTATGCCTGAAAAACAAATTATAAGAATGGCTGAAGAGCTAATAGCTCTAATCACGGGTAGCCAACCCACCCCCTTCTAAGAGGCCTAGGACTGAAGTTGATTATGAATCTTCTGATCAGGATTCTGTTTTTTCTGACTTTTGATGATCTGGATTTGCCCTTACCTACTTATGAGGATTCTGATGCAGAGGACTCTGTTCCCTCTGCTTCCCCTTCTGAGGATTTTTCTTTTTGGGAAACCTTACAATACTCTAAGGGAGCATTTCCACGGGGAAAGCCAGGATTTTTCTGATTCAAAAAAAGAGGCTTAGGGATTTCCTTCTCCTACCTCAGCATAGGTCTTTAGCTATTCCTCCTGTACTAGACATTGTTGATGCTTTCTCGGAATCTAGTTTGGTCCCTGATTCCCTGCCTCCTGCTCCCAGAAAACCTGACATACTTCAGGGTCTCTGAGTCCCACAAGTTCCTTTTCAAAAATCCTATTGCAGATCCAGAGACTATTTCACAGGGGCCCAAGGGCATTAAGGCTTCTACTGCTAAAAATCCTACCCCTTCTGATAGAGACTCCAGGGCGCTGGAAAGATGGAGTAAGAAGGTTTACACTTCTGCAGCCTTGGCCATTAGGGCTTTAAACTGCCAGTTTTATATGTTAAAATATCAGCAACATGTTATTGGACTGCTTAAACAGAAAATTATGTTGATTCCTGATTGTGTGGAAAATAAAGGATTACAAGATTTAATGCATTCTGCCGAACAAGTTGGAAAACATACTTTGCAATGTGGTTTTGATTCATTAGAGGCCTCTTACAGTGCTGCTGTTACTGGGTCTGTGCTCAGAAGGCATGCTTGGCTTAAGGAGCAATCTTTGCCTGATCATGTTAAAGCTAAATTATTGGATGCTCCTTTAAATCAGGACCGCCTGTTTGACAACAAGGCTGAGGAAGTTCTTAAAAAGATGGAAGATGAGGCTAAATCTATGCAGATGTTAAAAGATTTTTTAAAAAGTTCAGCCTCCTAGATTTAGTAGGCACTGGCCCTCTAAGAATTGGTCCTTTCCAGCCCCTTCCAGGTCTTCTCAAGCCAAACCCAGACACAGCAAAAAACCCAGGTTTCAATCCCAGGGGACTCCTAGAACTAAGCAGTAGGGGGCCTCCACTTCCAAGTCTGGGAATAATAAGACTCCCCCCTATGGTAAACTGTCTCAATGACTTCCTTTTAAAATTTCCAAGCACTTATCAACTGACTGCCCCTTTGGGGGGAAAGATTGCTCTTCATGCAAAGAATTGGGAACTCATTACCCAGGACAAATGGGTTTTAAATATAGTGCCCCGGGGATACAGATTTCACTTCCACCCGTTGCCAACACCAAGTGGGTGGCCGGACCTACCCCCAAATCAGTGGGCAGAGGCCTGAAAACAAGTACTTCCTCTCTTAAGCATGGGGGCTATTCAACTGGTACCAGAAGAAGAAAAGGGACAAGGTTTCTACTCGAGATTTTCCCTGGTACCCAGAAAAGACGATTCATGGCATCCTATCCTGGACCTGTCTACTCTAAACACCTTTTTGGAGATTCCAGAATTCAAGATGCTGACTCTTCACCAATTACTTACTATGCTAGGCAAAGAAGCCTGGTTGGCAACACTAGATTTAAAAGAAGCATACCTGCACATCCCAATCAGGGAATCTTGCAGAAAATACCTACGCTTCAAAGCAGGCTACACGCACTATCAGTTCTCTGCACTGCCCTTTGGCTTATGTACTGCGCCCAGGGTATTCACAAGTGCCTAGATCCAGTTATTGCATTTTGCAGGCAAAGAAATATTCAAATATACCCATACCTGGACGATTGTCTAATTCAGGCAGAAAGCCAGGACATACTTTTGAATCATCTGGCCTTTGTAAAAAGGGTTCTAACTTGTCTGGGGTACACCATAAACGGAAAGAAATCACACCTGGTACCCTGTCAGCAAATTATATTCCTAGGAGCAAACTTAAATACAACTTCCCAGATGGCTTACCTCACGCCAGAAAAGCAAATTCATTTGACAACCTACTTCAAACAAGTGGCCACAAAAACCCTGCTATCCGCAAGACAAATACTGCAAGCCTTGGGGTTCATGGCCTCATGCATTCTTCTAATTCCATATGCAAGACTGCATATGAGGAAACTACAGTGGTATCTAAAAAGCCTGTGTTGTCAACATTCTCAAGACTTAGAAACAATGATTCCTATCATATCTTGCCTACGCCTAGACTTCCTTTGGTGGGCAGAGGCCTGCCACCAAAACAAGGGACTACCTTTCACATCACCCCCTGCCCCCCAAACCCCAACAACAGATGCATCAGACTATGCATGGGGGGCTCACCTGGCAGGGAAGTGCATTCAGGGCAAATGGAACCCAAGTCAAATGCACCTGCATATCAATCAAAAAGAAATGTTAGCTGTACAGAATGCTCTGACAGCCTTCAAGGACAACTAAAGGTAAAGACGGACAACACCACTGTTATGTGGTACATAAACAAGCAGGGGGTACACATTCTTACCCCCTCTGCAGACTAGCCATGGCATTGTGGAACACAGCCTTGAGCTACCAAGTGCACCTACAAGCTCAATTCCTACCAGGAAAATTAAATACACTGGCAGACGGACTAAGTAGAAACCTCATGGACCCACACGAGTGGAAACTGGAACCAAGGATTTTCAACATGTTGACAAGCAAATGTGGGAGCCCAGATATAGACCTGTTTGCCTCTTCCCAGAACTACCAATTGGATAAATTTTGTGCAAGGCCCCCCACAAATAAGCCTGGAAAGTGGATGCTCTGTCCTTCAGCTGGAAAAACCTATCAGTCTATGACCCCCCCCCCTGCCTCTGCTCTCCAAAGTACTACTAAAAATCAAACAGGACAAACCAAGGATGATTTTGATTGCTCCAGACTGGCCACGCCAATACTGGTGTGTACCCCCTCCTGCGCAGTGTGTCACGGTTATCTCCATGGCACCTGCCTCAGACTCCTTCCCCGCTGTCTCAGCAGGAGAACCAGATTCTGCCCCCTCAGCTTCCAACACTGAACCTTGCAGCCTGGCTAATTACTTAATCTCTCCTTTACCATCCCTCAGCAAACCTGTGATGGATATCATTTTAGAGGCAAGGAGGCCTAGTACTAGAAAATGTTATGCTGAAAAATGGAAAAGATTCTGTGCCTGGAACCAGTCTCAAGGGATGAGCACAGCAGCGCCCAATTTACCTCAGATTTTACAATACTTAACTGAGATGCTTCACAAGGCCCTGTCTTTTTCCTCCATTAAAATCCACGCCTCAGCCATTTCAGCTCATTATAACACAGAACCGCCCCTCTTCTCTCATCCACTGCACAAGCAGTTCCTCAGAGGGGCCAAAAATTTGAAACCACCCAGGAGAGCTCCAACCCCAGCCTGGGACCTTCTCTTTGTCTTAGAGAAACTCACTCTACCTACTTTCGAGCCAGCTGCTACTGCAGACTTAAAATTTCTTTCTTGGAAAACAGCTTTCCTTTTAGCAATCACTTCAGCTAGAAGGGTGTCTGAATTACAGACCCTTATGGCAGTGGAGCCTTTCATCATCTTTCATGCGGACAGGGTGTCCCTCAGAAC
>NC_056732.1:149806794-149859392 GCF_019279795.1 Protopterus annectens
CTTTTTATCCCCCTCCCAAGTCCCTTAGCAAGAAATTTGTTAGCAGAAAATGGGTGTTGCATTTTGGTGAATTCCCTAGTGTGAACTGAAATAAGAGTGCCAGTAGGGTGTGTATGTAGTGTAGGGGAGATGGTAACAAAACATTAGGAACAGTGGAATTGCAATTTTTTTTGAAATTGTCTTTAACATTTTGTCTGATTAACTGGTAAGTGTGTTTCTCCATGTAGACTGCGTTCAACTATGACCCAAGTCTAAGGCGTACAGTAAATTAGAAGCAGAAAAAGCTGTTCATAAGCTAAGAATACAGAATGCGCTGTACTCTTTTCTAAAAAAAATGATTAGCTTTAGCATGCACAGTAGTTTTGACATATCTATGGAAAATGACATGAAAATGTTTCCAAGTCACAGGGTGCTGTGCTGTATGTGCAGTATATTCAACATTTCTTCATAAGCCACGAATATGTGGTAGTTTGGTACACAGAAGCCAGTCTTAAGCAAGTGGTCATGTTGGTGAGTATTTATCTGAGTTTGTTAGCTGTGATAGTCCATCTAGGTTTAGCTGATTTTCAGTGGTGCTCAAGAGAAAAAAACTTCCAAAAAAAATATTGATGTTCTATAAACCATTTCAGAAGTTTGAAAATTATCCATCAATGTTAGGGTTTTGTAGCACTATATTTGTGTGTATGTATATACGTACATATAGTGGATTTAAAAGGGTACACACCCTGTTAAAATGCCAGGTTTTTGTGATATGAAAAAATAAGACCACAATAAGTCATTTCAAAACTTTTCCCACCTTTAATGTGACCTATAACCTGTACATTTGAATTGAAAAACAAACATCTGTTAGGGGAAAAAAATGTACAATAACCTGGTTGCATAAGTGTGCACACCCATAAACTGATACTTTGTTGAAGCACCTTTTGATTTAATTACAGCATTCTGTCTTCTTGGGTACACACCTGCCATCAGTTAGAGACTCTGATTAACCCAAATGAAGTTCAGCTGTCCTAGTAGGATTTTCCTGACATTTACTCAGTTGCCTGCTACAGCAAAAGCCATGGTTCACAGAGAGCTTACAAAGCATCAAAGGGATTTCATTCTTGAAAGTTATCAGTCAGGAGAAGGGTACAAAAAAATTTCTACAGCATTTGGATATACCATGGAACACAGTGAAGACTGTTATCAAAAAGTGGAGAAAATATGGGACGACAGTGACGTTGCAAAGAACTGAACATCCCACCAAAATTGATGAAAAGTCAACATGAAAACTGGTCAGGGAGGCTGCCAAGAGACCTACAGCAACACTGAAGGAATTTCTGGCAAGTACTGGTTATGTACAACATGTGACACTCTCCCATATTCTCCATATGTCTGGATTATGGCATAGGGTTGGAAGACGGAAACGTTTTCTTACACAGAAAAACATCCAGGTCCAGCTAAAATTTGCAAAACAATACATCAAGCCTCCCAAAAGCATGTGGGAGAATGTGTTGTGGTCTGATGAGACCAAGGTTGAACATTTTGGCCACAATTCCAAAAGGTACGTTTCCCACAAAAACAACACTTCGCATCACCAAAAGAAAACCATCCCCACGCTGAAGCATGCTGGTGGCAGTGTCATGCTTTGAGGTTACTTTTCTTCAGCTGTAACTGGGGCTTTAGTCACAGTGGAGGGAATTGTAAACCGTTCCAAATACCAGTCACTTTTGGCCCAAAACCTTCAGACATCTGCTAGAAAGCTGAAGATGAAGAGGAATTTCACCTTTCAACATGACAATGACCCAAGCATACATCCAAATTAACAAAAGAATGGCTTCACCAGAAGAAAATTAAAGTTTTGGAATGGCGCAGCCAGAACCCAGACCTAAATCCACTAGAAAATATGTGGGGTGACCTGAATAGGGCTGTACTGTACACAAGAGATGCCTTTGCCATCTGACAGATTTGGAGAGCTTTTGCAAGGAAGATGGGACAAATATTGCCAAGTCAAGATGTGCCATGCTGATAGACTCCTACCCAAGAAGACTAAATGCTGTAATTAAATCAAAGGCTGCTTCAACAAAGTATTAGTTTAAGGGTGTGCACACTTATGCAACCAGCTTACTGCACGTTTTCTATTTTTTATATTTTTCCCCCTCTCAGATTTGTTTTTAAATTGAATTGTACAGGTTATAGGTCACATTAAAGATGGGAAAAGTTTTAGAATGATTTATTGTGCTCTCATTTTTTATATCACAAAAGACTGGCATGTTAACAGGGGTGTGTGTACACTTTTTATATCCATTGTGTGTGTGTGTGTGTGTGTGTCTTTATATACTTATTTGCATGCTTGTTTTTCAGAGAAGGAGGAATGTATAGTGACAAGTGCTAAAAACATGACCAGAAGGAGACAGTCTAATGTATCTATTCTGGAGGTGTGAGAGGGCATGAGAGATGAAGACAAAGTTGGACATAAGGAAGGAAATAATTGAGGAAAAAGTGGAATATTTATGGGTAGTATGTGGGATAGGAATTAATAGCCACAGTATTACATGGACGAAAGGAGAGTCTTTATGGTAAACTTGTGTTTGCTTATGTAACTCAGTATGTTAAAGAAAAGGAGTAGAAGAGCTTTAGAAGACGAATAATTAAGCATTGTGAGATGTGTTCTAAGTTTCAGTATTGAGAGAAATGGGGTGAAGTGCTGATATTTTAATATAAAAACAGTCTGAAGAAGCCCTGTTGGGAAGAAAATGCTAATCATGGTATATTTTTGGTGATAATGTTTTTACTTTCTTTTATATGGCATTTCATTTTGTGTTTTTTTTGGATGGTTTTGAATTTACAACAAGCTGAATAGTATACTTGGTTTATTATTTTAATGTTCATTGTGAGAAGGTGTAATTGATTGGTTCTAGCGTCTGTATATAATGGGTTCATACCAAAGCTGTGGAATTTCAGATGATATCCTTCTATTCCCATGTTGCAGTATTCAACATATGGGTTTTCTCCTCTTGCTTTGCGAACGTCTGGCCAGTATACAAATGTTTTCAGTCCCTGTATGGTGCATGGGATGTCTTTGGCTCAAGGAACATGGGCCATAAAAATGACGTCTGCACACACCAGCCCTCAGAACTTCTCAGTCACCAGTCAAATGCCAGGTGTTCCTGTCTTCATGGCCGTTGGATTCGAGAAATCAGATTAGTGCCCTGTTGGGGAATCTTTCAGTACTTTTCTTTTAATGCTAGTTCATGTCATCCAGAAAGGGCAAGTGTAAGTGTGACCGTCTGATATCTCACAAGGCCACCCACGATCAGTGGCTCTCTTGTTTGGGACGGTCGCACGATTACAAGACCTACTCCATTTGTCAGGCGTTCGTGCCCAAGATATTGCACAACCATCTGCACGTGCTTAACCTGTATTTCAAAAATCAAAGGTTAAAACATAGCTTTAAGGATGGAGAGTTCCTCCGATGTACCTACTGGAGCACCAAGCTGTGCCTCTAGTGCTGACCCTCAGCCTGTGGCTGTCGGCCTGGTAGAGGAATCGGGCTCTGCCACCTCAGATATAGCGGGTACCTCCACGGAAACCACACAATCCCGAGTGTAGGGCACGTCCGTAGAGGCTTTACTGGCATCGGTTTCTGACGCGGGGGAACCAGCGCTTTCAGAAGTTCTGTTAGATCCCTCCAGTTCCTTACACACTCCAGGCCTTTCTCCCTTCAGATGCCTGCCAGGCCTCTAAAAAAAGGAGAAAAAGAAGCATATTTCTACTCCCACTGAAAACATGCCTGACTGGCAGACTTTCAACCAAAGTCTGTTTAATGCCTTCATGGCCTTGCGTTCTACCTCTGTAGGGACTACTAACATCCCTTCTGCTATTCTGAGTCCAAGGCCTCATACCATAGACCCAACCATGAGGGAAGAGAAAGATCTGTCTAACTCTTCATTTGAAGATTCACTTTCTTACACTTCCCAGCTTTCTTCTCCCTTGGGGTATGGTTCCCCAAAGGAAGAATCTGTTGACCCTGACTCCCCCAGCTGAGAATGTGACTTTTGGGAAAACAATCTCCAAGATGAAAGAGCATTTTAAGTGGGAATCCTCTGAAATGGCTGAGGTCCAAAAAAGATATTAAGACCTCATTCAGATGGATTCCCCAAGGCTGTCTGCTGTTCCCCCAATTCTGCCTGCGTTCCTGGTTGCCTTCTCCTCAGCATCCTTAAATCCTGACTCACACCCACCTGCCCCATGCAGGCCTGATAGACTTTATAAAGTCCCTAAGACTGTCCACCTGCAGACCCTGCCACCATCTGCATTTCCACAGATAAGGTATCTCAAATTTTTACCCACCACCAGTATCCTGCCTGCTGACAGACAGCAAAACCATGGAGAGTCTGGGTAAGAAAATCTGCACCTCTGCCACCTTGTCCTTCAGGGCTACTAACCACCAGAAACACACGGCTTAATATGCCTTATCACTCCTGGAGAAAGCATCCGAGGAGTTGGCTGATGCACCAGATTGTACTGCCAAAGCTTCATTGTCTTCCCTTTGGGCTCTCGCCTCCCAGGTCACCAGACAAAGTGCAGCTGTGATGCTGCTGAAGCCTCAGCAAGGTCAGCAGCATCAGAAGTTGCCTTAAAAAGATACTTCTGGCTACGCCTCCTGCTCCTTCCAGATGATTCCAGAGCAAAGCTCATTGATGCCCCTTGGACAACACAGCCTTGTTTGGTGCAAAAGTGGCTGATTTGTTTGTCACTTCAGCAAAAGAGGAAAAAATACAAGATTTGAAACACCTGCTAATTTCCCCATTCCTAAATTTCCAAGAAACTACCCAGCTGAAACACGATTCATTAGAAAACATTCCCACCCTGCTGCTCCCTCTAGGCCTAGAAAACCTACCAGAAAGCAACCCCCTCCAACTAGAGCCACACCTCCCTCTAGCCAGAGGTTGTCCTTTCAAGAACGGGGCATCTGAATACCTGACTAACCTACAACCCCTGCCTCCTCCCTTTCTCCCCACTGTTGGTTCACCTCTCTCACTGTTTCCGTGTGGGATATCTCTCACCTCAGACAAATGGGTCCTTTCAATCCTTCAAAATGGGTATTTCATGCCCCCAAAGCTAAAAGGCATCCAACAACCTCCAAAACAACAGCTACACCTCCTGTAGCCAGTACTACAGGCACTTGCGGGCTGAAGGCACTAAAGAACTAGTGATTCAGATGATGCAGAGGATTCCATTCCTTCAGCCTCTCCACCCAAGGACTTTTCCTTTGGGGAAACCGTTCATACCGTAAGGGAGCATTTCCATTGGGAATGTCAGGACTACCCTCAGTCTAAAAAGAGATTCAGAAAATTCTTAGATCTTCCACAGCACAGACCCCTGGCCATTCCCCCAGTCCTGGATGTTGTGGAATATGTTTTCCTGGAATCCAGTTTGACTCCTGACACCCTCTTTCCTGCACCCAGAAAACCTGGCCGATTAGGTCCCTGACTCTCTCAAATTTATTTTCAAAAATCCTACTGCTGACCCTGAGGTAATTTCTCATAGGCCTAAAGGAATTAAAGTAACCTCAGCTGAGAATCCCACCCCTCAGATAGGGATTCCCAAGCACTAGACAGATGGAGTAAAAAAGTATACACCTCTGCTATTCTTGCTATCAGAGCACTAAATTGCCAGTTCCATATGCTAAAATTTCAGCCACATACCATGGAACTCCTCAAACAGTGTCTTCCTTCCTGCTTGTGCAGAATTTAAGGAGTTACAAGACTTAATGCATTCTGCAAGTCAAGTGACTAAGCACATCTTGCACTGTGTTTTCAACACCCTAGAAGCTTCTTGCAAAGCAGCAGTCACCGGTTCTGTTCTTAAAAGGCATGCATGGCTTAAGGAACAGCCCTTGTCAGACCATGTCAAATCTAAATTATTGGGTGCACCCTTGCACAAAGACAACTTATTTGGCACTAAGGCAGAGGAGGTCTTACAAAAGACGGAAGAAAAAGCTAAATCTATGCAGACAGTTAAGGATTTCCTACAGGTCCAGCAACCCAGTTTCAGCAGGCATTGCCCCTCCAAGCACTGGTCCTTTCCTGCTCCCACCAGGTCAGTTCAGCCCGGGCCCCCCAGGCAGCAGCCACAGGGAATGCAGAGATCAAAACAGTGGAATTCCTCCACTTCCAAATCAGGGAGTTCTATGCCACCCCCTAATGGTAAGACCTCACAGTGACTCTCCTCCCTCACCCCCTTCTTCTGCCCACCTGCACTTACCCCTAGGAGGAAAACTTCCCATGTTATGTAGTCCTATCTCACCGTAATTCTTGCTGGATGGGTTCGGAGCTGATCCTCTACTCCGACTCTGCCAATACTAAAGCTCAAGAGCTTTTACTGGCTTGAGGCTATCCCCTATCCCATGGTGCACCACGGCGATTCCCCAGATCTCGTTTGCTGCTAAAGCTTTGAGGTTGTCATCTTACTGGTTTGTTGGCTAAGTGAAATATTGTGATATTTTTTACTATATCTCTTCACCTTTTTCTATTTAATGTTTTTTTCCTTATCTGAATGACTGTCGTGAGTGTTTGCTTCCCCTGTCCCCCTTTCTTAAGGATTGTATGTCCCGTTTTAATTAGAGGGCTGTAGTTGCCCATTTAAATTAGAGGGCCTTTCCTGTCTGCGTGTTAGTCCTTTTCTCCTTCTATAATAAAAAAAAAAAAAATGTTTTCTCTTTATAGTTGTACTGTATTGTTATTTAGTCTTAATAGAAATATGTCAAAGGATAAAGACAGAACATAAAGAACACTTCCCTTCTGGCTTTAAAAAATGTGATAAATGTTCTCAAAAAATATCATTGACTGACTGTCACACCAGTTATGTGTACGGTCTTGGAGAGGCTCATTTGCAAGAACCCTGTACCTTCTGTCATGCTTTCAGCACCAGGGTTCTTAATGAAAGGAAAAGGAAACTTGTAGATAGAGGCCTTCTGACTAGTTCATTCCAGGAACAGTTGGAAAAGGTCAGACAGTTTCTAAAAGTCATAAAAGGAAATCTCCATCAGTTCCGGCTTCGGAACCATCAAAGAAATCAAAAGCGACGGACCCAAAGAGTTCTGGCTCCGATTCTGCTTCTTCAGTCTTAGTGCCATCTGTTTCATCGGTGCCGAAACAATCTTCTGTGTCGAGACACTCACGTATTTTGGAACCGGTTTCACCAACCTTAAGATCTCCAATTTTGGAAAGGAGGAGATCTCCATCTATCTCCACCCGTTTCTCCAGGACACTTTCTGATGAGGAAGTAGAGTGGGTGGTGAAGAGGCTGCTCTGTGACCCAGCACTGGCAAAGATTTTAGCTCCTCCAGACCCAAAGGCTTCGGAGCCGTCCCATCTTCAGTCTGCTGTTCCTCCTCCGACTGCTTCACTCTGAGTCTGATGTTTAGGGTCTTTTAGTGCTGTAACCTTTGGTTCCGAGAATTTTTCCTGCTTCCTCGGAACCGATAACTCTATCCTCATCGGCTCAGTCTGGAGCCAAGGGGTCTGGGAGCCGACGCTCTCTGGTAGACTCCGAGAGGGATAGTCACCCCGATGTTCTTCGTGTTTCACTGTTGCAGTCCTAACATATGGGTTATCTGGCTCCCGGTAGCCCTCAGTCAGCCCGAATACCACAGTCTTGGTATATGACGTCTGCTGCCGTCTGTTGTAAACTGATTTCAGAACATCAGGTATAAAGGGAGGCAGCCGACGCCATTTCCTCAGTCTTTCTTGCCGCGGAGCCCAAAGCAGATGCAATTCGCACTAGTGCCGGTCGGCCGTTTACCTTGTTTCTACATTCCGACTACCAAGTTGAAGTCGTCTTCAGATAAGTACCCCATTGGGGATCCTCTTTTCTTGCTTTAACGAATGTCAGATTAAGTTAATAACAGTCTTGCTTGTGGAAAACAGATTCCGCACTGTGATTTTCATTCCTATTGTATAACTTGTTTAGGCCTTGAGGACGACGTCCCTATCTGTGAACTCTGTGCTTCCTTTCAACCCGCGTACCATACGCCGTAGAGCTAAGATTTTATATAAGCATTTCGGAGTCTGGCCTATTTTCGTCGGTATGGCATCTTCTGGTCTCCCGACTTTGGATATACCTCGGAAATGCAAGGGCAAGGACCGTGACAGGCCTAGGGTTAAAGCTGCTGACGACACGCCAGTGAAATTGGTAGTCAGCCCAGCGGTAGCTAGTGAGGCACTTTCTCAGCCCCTACAGTCTGTGGAATGTCAGCCACAGGCCTCTGCCGAGACCTTTACGGAGTCCTCCATGCCGCAGGCTGCTATCTTGTCTTCAGACCCTCTGCCTGTCACCGCCTCAGATGGGTCCGGAGCTGCTATGCAGGCACCGGCTTCTGACTATTCTTCTCTTCGACATGAGACCAGAGCCAGACCGACTACCTTAGTTCAGACTTCTGCAGTTGCTAGGCCTCCCAAGTCCCTCCGGATTACTAGTAAACCTTTCAGCCGCAAATCTACCCACAAGCGGGCGTCAGCCTTCTCTCCTGTGCCTCAGTCCCAGTTGGTAAAGATGACTGGTGATCTTCTTACCCTTAAGGGCTGTCATCTCCCCCCCCCCCTTTCAAGAGGGTTAGGGAATTGTCTCTTGATATTTTGTCTGAGTCAGATTCTGAGGTTTCCAGTGTTTCTGCTGGTGAGGAAGGAAATTCTCAATTCTTTTTCAGGCTTCGAGGATTTTGATGCTGAGGATTCTATCCCCTCTGCCTTCCCTCCAGAAGATTTTTCCTTTGGAGATGCTTTGAATACTCTTAGGGAGCACTTTAAATGGGAAAATCAGGATTTCCCTCGGTCTAAGAGGATCCGGGAATTTTTAGATTTGCCACAGCATAAACCTCTGGCTATACCTCCTGTTTTCGAAGTTGTGGATGATGTTTTCATGGAAAATTCTTTAACTCCTAATTCTATTCCTCCTGCTCCCAGAAAGCCTGATAGGTATTTATAGGGTTCCTGATTCTCATCAATTTCTTTTTTGAAACCCTACTGCTGATACTGAGATTATTTCTCAAGGTCCCAAGGGTATTAAGGGATACTATTGCTAAAAACTCTGTACCTTCTGATAAGGAGTCTAGGTCCTTCGACAGGTGGGGTAAAAAGGTTTATACCTCTGCAACTCTTGCATTAGATCTGTGAATTGTCTTTTTCACATGCTTAAGTATCAGCAGCATTCTTTGGAGGCTATTAAGGCTAAGCTTGGGGATATTCCTTCCATTTCAGAGAATAAGAATTACAAGATTTACTAAATTCTGCCACTCTGGTTAATAAGTGCATTCTCTTCATTGTGGTTTAGACACATTGGAGGCTTCCTGCAGAGCAGCAGCCACTGGTTCATTTATTAGAAGTTATGCTTGGCTTAGGGAGCAGCCTCTTTCTGAACCTGTAAAATCTAAATTGCTGGATGTTCCTTTGCACAAAGACAAACTTTTTGGTAACAAAGCTGAGGAGGTACTGAAAAAGTTGGAGGATAAGGTGAAATCTATGCAAGCTGTAAAAGATTTCCTTCAGGTTCAGCCTTCCAAGAACTGGTCTTTCCCTGATCCTACCAAGCAGGGTCACACTAGGCCTAGGGGTTTCGGATCTTCCAGAGGGCATGCTTCTGCCCCTCAAAGGACTAAACAGTGGCATCCTTCTGCTGCTAAATCGAGGAATTCTAAGCCAGCTTCCCAAAGCAAGCATTCTCAATGACTCTGGCCTTCTTGTGCCTACCTCTGCGGGCCCAGGGTTTCCTTTGGGTGGGAGGTTAGCCAGGTTCACAGGGGTATGGTCAACCATCACAGATGACAAATGGGTACTCAACATAGTAAACCAAGGTTACAAGTTTTATTTTCACACCTTCCCTGTTCTTCAAGGTTACCCAGACATTCCCAGCACTCTCAGGGCAGAGGTAGAGAATCAAATTTCTTCTCTACTGACTATGGGAGCTGTATAGCCAGTTCCTGCAAATCAGGCAGGCCTAGGTTTTTACCAAGACTTTTTCTGGTACCCAAAGAAGGGGGCACCTGTCGCCCTATTCTGGATCTGTCTGTTCAGGATGCTCACTCTTCAACAGTTACTACCAATGCTGGGCAAGGATTCATGGCTGGTAACTTTGGATCTCAAGGAAGCTTATCTGCACATTCCATAAGGGAAAGTTGCAGGCAGTTTCTTCGTTTCACTTTTGGGGAGCAACACTTCCAATTCTCTGCGCTGCCCCTTGGCTTATCTACTGCTCCCAGAGTTTTCACAAAGTGCCTGGCACCAGCCATTGCTTCTTGCAGGCAGAGGAACATTCAAATTTATCCTTACCTGGACGACTGTCTCATTCAAGCAAACTCCCCAGAACAGTTAAAAAAAGGATTTGGACTTTGTGAAGAACATTCTCACTTCTGTGGGTTACACACTCAACGAGAAGAAGTCAAAGTTGGTTCCTAAAAGGGAGATTGTTTTCCTGGGAGCGAGTCTGAATACAGCCAACCCAGATGGTATTCCTCCCTCAAGACGAACAACAATATCTGTCATCTTATTTCAAGAACTTGGCAAGCATGACCCAGCTCTCTGCAAGACAGTTCCTGCATGCACTGAGGTTCATGGCTTCATGTATCCTGATGATCCCATATGCAAGGCTGCATATGAGAAAAGTTCAATGGTACCTCAAGAACCTTTGGTGTCAACTCACACAGGACTTAGACTTGATTCTTCCCCTTATTCCATGTCTACAACTGGAATTTCTGTGGTGGGCAACAGCCTGTTCTCAGAACAAGGGTCTGCCTTTTCGCCCACCACCTGCCAACCAGACTCTCACCACAGACACCTCAGATTATGCATTGGGGGCACATCTGGAATGCAGGGGCATACAAGGGACTTGGAGCACCCAACAGATTCATCTGCACATAAACTTAAAAGAATTGATGGCAGTGCAGCAAGCCTTGCTGGCTTTCAAGGACTTACTCTACCCTGAGACTCTTCTAATCAGGACAGACAACACCGCAGTCATGTGGTACATCAACAAGCGGGGGGGGCTCACTCTTACCCTTTGTGCAGACACAGCATGAAACTGTTGCCCTTAGCTTCGATGGGCATACATCTCATCGCCCAGTATCTTCCAGGTAGGCTAAACTCCTTGGCGGATCAATTGAGCAGACATGTTCTTGGTCCTCACGAGTCGCAACTGAACAAGATCATTTTCCATCGCATCACTCAGCATTGGGGCACTCCTCAAGTGGATCTTTTTTCCTCTCACACCAATCATCTCCTTCCAACTTTCTGCACCAGGAAGTTTCACAACAAAGCATGGAGAGTGGACGCTTTGTCCTTCCCTTGGACACAACTCGGTTTATGCCCCCCCCCCCACCTCTTCTTCCCAGAGTGCTGCTAAAGATAAGGGACAAAAAAACCAAAGGCTATTCTGATAGCACCAGATTGGCCCAGGCAGCATTGGTAATCCCCTTCTTCGCAGCCTTTCCCAAGCTCAGCCTTGGCATCTTCCCCTGGTACCAGATCTGTTGGTTCAGGATGGGGGAAAGTTTCTTCATCCTCATCTTCAAACTCTGCATTTAACTGCCTGGCTAATACTTTAAATCTTTCCCAGCAGGTGGTTGAAGTTCTTCATGTGGCCAGGAGGCCTAACACCAGGAAATCCTATGCAGATAAATGGAAGAGATTTTGCTCTTGGATGCAGGCTAAAAGAGAAGCGTCTTCCCAACCTTCTCTTTCCCTCATTCTTGATTATCTAGCAGGTTTGCTTAATGGTGGACTTACCCTTTTTTCAATTAAGATTCATGCTTCAGCAATTTCTGCTCATTGTTCTTTTGAGCAACCTATTTTTTCTCACCCCTTGATGAAACAGTTCCTGAGGGGAGCTAGCAATCTTAGATCTCCCAGAAGAGCTCCTACTCCTGCTTGAGATCTTAATTTTGTCCTGTAGAAGCTTACTCTTCCTCCCTTTGAACCTGCTGCCTCTGCAGACTTAGTTCCTTTCATGGAAGACTGCTTTTCTTTTGGCTATTACTTCCGCCAGAAGGGTTTCGGAGCTGCAAGCCTTAATGGCAGTAGAACCTTTCATTATTTTTCATACAGACTGGGTTTCTCTGAGAACTAATCCCTCTTTCATGCCTAAGATGGTTTCCAGTCTAACACTTAACCAATCTATTCATCTGCCTACATTCTTCAATAACCCCCAGAATAAAGGGGAAAGGATTCTGCAGTCACTTGATCTGCACAGACAGTTGAGACTTAAATAGGACTAAACCCTTTTGGAAGTCTCAGCAGTTGTTGGTTAGTTTTGCTCCTGGGGCTCAGGGTAAAGCTATTTCCAAACAGACTATCTCCAAATGGATTGGTCATTGTATTCATTTTTGTTACCTGCAGCATGGAAAGGTCCCCCCCAGGGTATTAGGACCCATTCTACTAGAGCAGCCTCTACCTCTGCAGCTTTTTTGAGAGGTATGCCTACTAAAGACATTCTAGAAGCAGCCACTTGGTCTGCTGTCCATACTTTCACAAAGCATTACAACCTATCTTTTTCTAAGTCTAGGGCTGGTTTTGCCTCTGCAGTTTTGCAAGGCCTCCTTACCAATCCTTAATCTGTAATTCTTCCTCCGCCTTTTTGTTCTCTTCCTGAGATTTGGGAATCAACCCATATGTTAGGACTGCAACAGTGAAACACGAAGAACATAGTACAGTTGTGTACATTTACCATAAATGTAGATGTTCAAGTGTATTCATTGTTGCAGTCCTGGTTTCCCACCCTCCATTCCCCTTTTTTCCTAAGGCACAGACTACTAATGTTATTTTTTGGATGGCTTTTTACCAGGGTGTTCCCTTCCTGGTTTGGCCTTCTTTTGGGGGCTCCTGACAGTTAAGGCCAGAAAAACTGAGGAAATGACGTCGGCCACCTCCCTTTATACCTGACGTTCTGACATCAGTTTACAACCGACGGTAGCTGATGTCATATACCATCTACTTAACAACGATTGTGTGATAAGAGACCTTGGGACCGAGGTGGACAGTAGTCTCTCCTTTGATAGTCACATCGCCACAGTAGTCAGGAAGTCTAAAGTCATAAAAGGGCTCTCATCCAGGAAAAAATATGTCATTGTTCCCCTCTACTCGACACTCATTAGACCCATTATAGAGTACAACGTCCCTTTTGGAATGTACCTCACAAAGACACCTGCAGTAGCTGGAAAGGCCACAGAAGTACCTCACAAAGAGGATTATTGGCCTCAAACAAATGCCCTACACTGACCACCTCAAAAAACTCCAGCTTTACTCCGTAGCATATCACCTACTCCAAGGTGATCTCTGCCTAACATATAAAGCTATGTCAAACCCAGAGTTGTTGGACATGCTACACTTAAAGAAATCCCAATACCTCTGAGCTACATGCTCTAGGGACCTAAACCTTGTCACCACAATAAACAGGACGTGCTGGAGGGATAGATTCCTGTCCCAGAGACTTCCCATACTCTGGAACAGGCTACCCATCTATGTCAAGCAAAGTTCTTCATTAGAACTCTTCAAGAAAATCTTGATGAGTGGATGGGAAATAGGAAATACACCCCGGGGATCACTTCTGTGTCTCTGCTCGACAGTGGCACAGGAAAATAACTTTCTTGGGTGGTGTAAGCCGGGGAACCTTGTTGGCTAGGCTTACGTAGGCCCTTGGGCTGATAGCCTATACTTACCTATGAATCTGTGAACCTATAAGACTCTGGTATTTGGGCCGACTGAGGGCTACTGGGAGCCAGATAACCCATATGTTAGGACTGCAACAGTGAATACACACTCTAACATCTACATTTATGGTAAGTGTAACACAACTGTACTTTTTTCTTCGGAACCGACTCTCCCTCTCGGTGCTTCAGCTCATGTGAGCTAGGCTCCCACGACCGCTTCGGAGCCTGCCCCTCCTGCTCGGAGTCGACCTTCCGTTTCCTCTGAGTGGAGGTAGTCTTCAAAGCGGGGTGGTAAGGCTTTCGAGGCAGTAGAGAAAGCTTCGTCTAGTGCTAAAACCCTGCCATTGGACCTGATGTCCCTCCAGCAGCCGGCAGCAACCTCTTCTCCCCCACCTGCCCCTAAGCGTAGGGAACCAGAACCCCAAGGAGCCCCCATTGGAAGTGTCCCCTCTTCTGAGACCTCCCCAGATTACCCCACTGGAGAGGTCCCTCGGAAGAGACTTTGTAAGAGGAAGCACATTGACTCACCAGAGACTGTCACTTCTGACACTGATTTGGATGAGTCAGAAGGGTCCCCAAGATCCCCCTCTGAGGATGTCTTTTTTGCAGACATCCTTGAAATCCTTAGACAGAAGGGTGATTGGAAGACCTCTAACCCTACTGAGGACGAATCAGTGTACTTTGAGGCTTTTGGTTCCCGACCTTCCACCTCCTGGGTGGCACTGCCATATGATCATCTGTTAGGGGGTCATATCTCGGAAAGCCTGGACCTCTCTGGACACAGTGGAGACTGTCCCGAGGAGGCCAAACAAATTTATCGCCGCTCCAGAAGACAAATCATTTCTAACTAAGGGGAGTACCTGTGGATGCTATGGTTGTAGCAGCAGCCACGAAGGAGGAGTTATCAGAGACATTCTCAAATATCCATCCTCCTAATAGAGAGTCTGGGATGATGGATAGGTATGGAAAGTGTACCTTTTCTTCAGCGGTATTTACTTTACGATCGCTGAATTACCTGTCCCATTTTACTAGGCTTCAAAGGGATCTCCTAAAGGAGTTTGGAGATGCCCTTCAGGGTTCAGTAGCTTCAGGATTTGCTGACAAAGTATCTGCACAGCTCTCCACCCTTACTTCTATTGCTAACTCCTCCATGAGGCTGATTTCCTATGCAGCTGACGGAGCAAGCAGGGCGGCCGCAGCAGGGATCTCTCTTAGGAGGCATTCCTGGATGCTTCTGTGCAATTTACGGAATCCTTAGTCTTCCTTCATGAACGTCCTCTTTGATGGTTCAACTCTTTTTGGACCTCGGGTAAGAGAGACTTTGACCAGATGCGAGCAGGAAGGGAAAACCTTATTTGCTGTTGGAGTCCGTTTCTCCCTTCCTTCCAGACCCTATCCCAAGGGTCAAACATTCCCTCAAATGTGGTTCCGTAAATCCCAAAAAGGTCTCCGTCAAGCACAAGGCCAGTTCTCCCCTAGAGGCAGAGGGGGGAGGTTACAAAGAAAGGCGCTGCACTTGCGGCAGAGGGTGTCTGCAACACCAGGGTGCTAGAGATGTTTTCTCTGATCATCCCTTTCATCACCCCCTGAGGGGTTGCCCGACTGTCCATCTCTGGAGGCAGTCGGGGGTCATTTCTCACTGTACCCAAGCGCCTAGCTACAAATTTCCCAAGATCAATGGGTACAAAATATAATTTCCAGAGTTTACCTAATTCCCTTTATTTCTGACCCCCCCCCTCACAAGTCCGTTTTTACCAGATGTACCACCCAATCAAATAGTCTGTGCAACATAAGAGGTATGTGCAATGTAAGAGGTTATCTCGTTGCTTCGAAAAAGTCATCCAAGAAGTCCCCACAGCGCAAATAGGATCCAGAACTTGATCATGATTCTTTTTAGTTCCAAAAAAGACTGGGGACTGTAGATCAATTCTAGATCCCAGCAAGCTAAATAGGATCCGGAACTTACTCATGATTCTGTTTAGTTCCAAAAAAGACTGGGGACTGGAGATCAATTCTAGATCCCAGCAAGCTAAAAGAGTTTGTAAAAAAATCGAAGTTCCGAATGATCCCTCTGCAATCAATTTTTCCGTTTATTGGAAAAGACAATTGGATGTGCTCCCTAGATCTTCAGGACGCTTATTACCATATCAAAATGGACAGGCGCTCCAGAAGACATCTACGCTTTCAGCTGGGAGCTAGTCATTTTCAATTTCGAACACTGCCCTTTGGCCTCACTACAGCCCCCAGAGTGCTCACCAAATGTATGGCGGTGGTCATGGCTCACCTGAGACGTCAGGGATTCCAGGTGTTTCCATACTTAGATGACTGTCTCCTCACTGCTACCACCAAGCACCAACTAATCCGAGCCAGGGACGAGACTCTATTCTTGTGCGCCAGATTAGGAATTACAGTAAATCTTAAAAAAACCCACCTTATCGCCATTGCAGCGAATTGTCTTTTTAGGCTTAGACATGGACTCAACCACCATGACAGCAAATCTGACACCAGAAAGGATAAAAGTGTTGCACAACCAAGTCAGATTCTTGCTGACCAAAGACAAAGTACTGGCCAGGCTATTTCTTCAAGTTCTAGGGACTATGGCATCCGCCATTCTTTTAGTTCCCTTAGCCTGTCTACACATGAGAGTACTTCAGTGGCCAATGCAGGATCTACCCTTGTCACACCAAATACTCATTGCAAACTCCTGCAGAAAGGATCTAACATGGTGGTTGCATACAGATCAGCTTTATCTAGGTCGTCCACTTGTTCTCCCTCAACAAAATGCAGTCTTGACCACGGACGCTTCCCAGATTGGGGGGGGGGGGCATTATCTGGGAATGACTGTCCAAGGTATCTGTCAGGATCACGAGAACCACTTGCACATAAATGTTCTGGAGATGAGAGCAGTGCTATACGTGTTGCAAGCACTTCACAGATGTTCGTGTTACACTGCTGCAGTCATTACACTTGGGTTATCCTGCTGTCAGGCGGTCCCGCAGTCGGCCAGAGTTCCAAAGTCTTGGTCCGGCGTCGGTTGCTGTCACTTCTTCCCTGACGTCAGTGCGCCAGGGGTATATAAGATGCATCCAACGCCATTTTCTTCAGTCTTTCTTGCCACGCGGTACCCGAAGCAAAAGCAGTTCGCAAGTGCTGTTCGGCCGACTCTGAGATTTTCGAAGTCCAATTTCAGATCCGAAATCTTCAATAAAGCTAAGTACCCCATTGGGGAAACTTTTTTCTTGCCTCAGACCGATGTCAGAAAAAGTTAATAATTGTATTTCTTGTGGGAAGCAAATACCTCATAAGGACTTCCACTCTTACTGTATTCCATGCCTAGGCCCTGATCACAACGTCACTAGTTGTCGGTTTTGTGCCAGATTTAACAAACGCACTATAAAACGACGTTTTGATTTTGCTTTGCACTACTTTAGCCGAAGGTTCAATTATACAATGCCGTCGGAACAACCGACGACCGCAATTCATAAAAAATGCAAGGACAAGGATAAAGACAGGCATCCGAGGTTCAAAACCAACAACGAAACCTCTTCTAGGCCAGTCGCTGGTTCTCAGTGAGGCGCTTTCGCAGCCCCTGACACCCGCTACCTCAGAGCCACAGGCCGCCTCCGACTCCCGCGTGGAGACAACTAGGCCTCTGGAAAAGTCAAGGTATTGGGCCTACTGAAACTAATCCCTCAGATGGGTCCAGAGCCGCTGAGCAGGCATCTGCTTCTGAGGGTGTTTTCAGACCTTCACAACTTACCATTAAAGCAACAGCCAAGACAAAAACACCATTAAAGACAAAGAAGCAAGTACAGCATTCTCCTGGGCAGTCCTCTATGCCTAAGAAACAGATGCTCAAAATGGCAGAAGACCTCATTACTCTAATCAGGGGTTCCCATCCCCCTCCTGAGAAAAGGCCTAGGCAGGATACAGACTATGATTCCTCTGATCAGGTTTCCATTTCCTCTGATTCCTCTTCAGACCAGGGATACTCTCTACCCCCCTATGAGGACTCTGATGCTGAAGAGTCTATCCCTTCAGCCTCTCCTCCTGAGGATTACTCTTTTGGGGAAACTTTACATACCATGAGGGAGCATTTCCATTGGGAAAGTCAGGATTATTCAGAATCCAAGAAAAGGCTCAGGGACTTCCTCTTATTGCCTCAGCACAGGCCTTTTGCTATTCCGCTTGTGTTAGATATTGTGGATGATGTGTTCTCTGAATCCAGCTCATCTCCTGATTCTTTACCCCCTACACCAACCAAACCAGATAGGTACTATAGAGTCCCTGACTCTCACAAGTTTCTTTATAAAAACCCTTCTGCTGACCCAGAAACCATTTCCCAGGGTCCCAAAGGGGTTAAGGCTTCCATTGCAAAAAATCCAGTCCCCTCTGACAGAGACTCTAGAGCATTGGATAGATGGGGGAAGAAAGTTTACACTTCTGCAACTTTAGCAGTAAGGGCTTTAAATTGCCAGTTTCACATGCATAAGTACCAACAATATTTAATGGCTCAGTTAAAACAGAAAATGCTTACAAGCTCAGAAGCTCTGACTATAAAGAAATGCAGGATTTGTTGCATGCAGTTGAACAGGTGGGAAAACATACCCTGCAATGTGGTTTTGATTCTTTAGAGGCCTCTTGTAGAGCCGCAGTTACAGGTTCTGTGATTCGAGGGCATGCTTGGTTAAAAGAACAGAGTTTACCTGATCATGTTAAGGCAAAATTATTGGATGCTCCTTTACAGCATGATACATTGTTTGGTGTTAAGGCAGAAGAGGTGTTAAAGAAAATGGAGGATAAAGCTAAATCTATGCAAACAGTCAAAGGTTTCTTACAGGTACAGCCACCTCGATTTAGCAGAAATTAGCCTACAAAGAATTGGTCCTTTCCAGTGTCAGACAGGCCACAGAGAGGCAGATAAAGACACCCAAGAGGCAGACCTCAACCCCAAGGCTCTAACAGATGACAGTGGGGTACCTCAACCCCAAAAGGAGGTGAGGACAAATCTCAACCATACAGGAAACAGTCCCAATGACTTCCCCCTTCGTACGCCAAGCACTTCCTTTTTGGCAGCACCCTTAGGGGGAAAACTAGCACTTTTTTTTATCAAAATTGGCAAACAATCACCCAAGACAAATGGGTTCTGAATATTGTGTCTCAAGGTTACAGGTTCCACTTTCACACTTTACCAAGGCTAAAAAGAATGCCAAACCTGCCACAAAATCAATGGGCAGAGGCTCAAAAACAAATATCAGCCCTCATGGACATGAGAGCTATTCAAAAAGTACCACAGCAGGAACAAGAATTTTACTCAAGACTTTTCCTGGTCCCCAGAAAGGACAAAGCCTGGAGACCCATACTAGACCTTTCAACTCTAAATACGTACCTGGATGTACATCTTATTTCACGCAAGCACCTAGGCCACCATTACCAGCGACCACTGGGTCCTTAACATAGTGTCCCAGGGATACAAATTTTCTTTCCACACTCTTCCAACCCCAAAAGGGTTCCCAGATCTACCTCCAACCAGTGGGCAGAGGCGAAAAAGCAAGTCCTTTCCCTGCTCTCTATGAAGGGCAATAGAGCACGTTCCTGCAGAACAGATAGGCCAAGTTTTCTACTCCAGACTTTTTCTGGTACCCAGAAAAGAGGGCACCTGGCGCCCCATCCTCAATCTATTCTTTCTAAACGCCTTCCTGGTGATACCAAAATTCAAAATGCTCACCTTCCAGCAACTGCCACCCATGCTGTCCAAGGATGCTTGGCTAGCTACCCTACACCTAAAAGAGGCCTACCTCCACATTCCTATCAGGGAATCATGCAGGAAGTATCTACATTTCAGGGTAGGATCTCTGCACTTTCAGTTCTCTACCCTACCCTTTGGTTTATCTACTGCTTCCAGAGTTTTCACAAAATGTCTGGCTCCTGCTATTGCCTTTTGCAGACAAAGGAATATCTAAATTTACCCATACTTAGATGACTGCCTAATTCAGGCAGACAGGAAAAGCTGCTCAATCACCTGGCCTTTGTAAAGTCCCTACTGACCTCCCTAGAGTACACTATCAACAAAAAGAAATCCAAAGTAGTACCCACCTAAAGGATTATATTCCTGGGAGCAAGCCTGGACACAACATCCCAGATGGCATTCCTTACACCAGAAACGCAAACTTATCTAACAGCCTACTTCTCTCAACTAGCCACCAGACCCCAGTTATCTGCAAGGAAAATCCTGGAAGCTCGGGGGTTCATGGCATCTTGCATTCTACTCATTCCGTATGCCAGACTGCATATGAGAAAACTTCAATGGTACCTAAAAAGCCTTTGGTGTCAACACTGTCAAGACCTGGAAACTCTTATACCAATGATACCTTGTCTAAGGAACGATTTTCTTTGGTGGGCAGCAGCATGCTCCCACAACAAGAGACAACCTTTCTCACCACTGCCTGCCGCCAGACCCTCACCGCAAGCGCATCAGACTATTCCTGGGGTGCACACCCAGACGGCAGGTGGATACAGGGCCAATGGAGCCTACAGCAAATCCATCTGCACATCAACCAAAAAGAGATGTTAGCTGTCCAGCACACATTGACAGTTTTCAGGCCCTTTCTCTCCCCAGGGGCTCTCCTGATCAAAACAGACACCACCACTGTGATGTGCTATATCCACAAGCAGGGAGGGACTTGCTCCTACCCTGTATGCAGGCTGGCCATGACCTTTTGCCACACAGCCTCTGCCATGCAACTCCACCTGTTAGCACAATTCCTGCCAGGTTCTCTAAACTATATGGCAGACCACTTGAGCAGAAATTTTCTGGACCCACATGAGTGGCAGCTAGACAAAAGAAACTTCACCCTTATAATGCAGAAATGGGGCACCCCGAAGGTCGACCTCTTTGCCTGCCACACCAACCATCAGCTCAGCAAGTTCTTCACCAGGGAACATTACTGCATGGCTTGGGAAGTGGATGCCTTATTCTTCCCCTGGGTCACTCATCAGTCTATGCATTTCCTCCACTACCTCTCATCACCAGGGTACTGTCCAAAATAAGGGAGGAAAAACCAAGGACAATTCTTATTGCTCCAGACTGGCCTCGCCAGCACTGGTACCCACAGCCTGTCCCCTCTGCCACCATGGCATCTCACTCAGACCCCAACCCTCCTGACCCAAAGAGAAAGAGAATTCATGCATCCCCAATTGCAGACCCTCAGTTTGGCAGCCTGATTTATTCCCCAACCACTGCTCAGTCTGCCAACCTCAGTAAATAGGTTATAGATGTTATACGGGAGGCCAGATGCCCTAGCAATAGAAAGTCTTATGCTGATAAATGGAAAAGGTTCTGCACCTGGATTTCAGGCTAAGGGAGCCGACATGGCACAGCTCTCCTTACCTCTCATCCTGGATTACCTAGCTGACCTGCTAGACAGTGGTCTCTCTTTTTTCCTCTGTTAAAATTCATGCATGTGCTGTCTCTGCTCATTTCCACACTGAGCAGCCCCTTTTTCTCACACCCTCTGATCAAACAATTCCTAAGAGGGACTATCAACTTGAAGCCACCCAGAAGAGCACTTGCTCAAGCTTGGGACCTTAACTTTGTGTTGGAAAAGCTCACCCTGCCCCCCTTTGAACCAGCATCTTCAGCAGAGTTAAAATTTCTCTCCTGGAAGATGGCTTTTTTTCTGGCCATCACTTCAGCCAGAAGAATCTCTGAGCTACAAGCACTCATGACTGTGGAGCCCTTCATCATCTTCCATGCTGACAGGGTTTCCCTCAGGATTAACCCATCCTTCATGCCCAAAGTGGTGTCCATTGTGACTCTCAACCAATCCATTCATTTGCCCACCTTTTTCCCTAACCCACAAAACAAGGGGGAAAGGATCCTGCACTCTCTAGATGTGCACAGACAGCTCAGATTCTGTCTAGACAGGACTAAATCATTCAGAAAGTCTGATCAATTACTGGTTAGCTTTGCTGCAGGGGCAGAAGGCAAAGCCATCTCCAAACAAACAATTTCCAAATGGGATAGCACATTGCATCCATTTCTTTTACAAGCAACAATGAAAACCTCCCCCTAAGGGTGTCAGGACTCACGCCAACCAGAGCAGCATCCACCTCTGCAGCTTTCCTCAGAGGAGTCCCCCCAGGGACATCCTGGAAGCTGCCACCTGGACATCTGTTCACACTTTCACCAAGCATTACCACCTGCCTATCTTCTTCAAATCCAGGGCAGGCTTTGCCACTCCAGTCTTGCAGGGCATCCTAGCCAGCCCCTAATCTCCTTGACTGCCTCCATCCTTTTCCTCAGCTTTGGGAATCAACCCAAATGTGATGACTGCAACAGTGAAACACGAAGTACATAGTACAGTTACGTACACTTGCCGTAAATGTAGATGTTTGAGTGTATTCACTGTTGCAGTCCTGGTTTCCCTCCCTGCATCCCCCTCTTCTTTCCGTCTCTCTCCTTACAAGGAACTTTTTGGTATTTACTTTCTACTAGTGAGGTTCTTCCACCTGCTGGATCTAGCTTTGTTTGTGTAACTTGAGCACTAATCCAGGCATTCTCTAAAGTATTCAGTTGTATTTATTACTGCTTGGTAGTAACTTGATTAAAGTTTAGCTGTCATTCTAAGTCTTTTGGATTAAGCACTTGGGCTTCAGACCAGTTGTTTTACATTAGGAAGGTTTGTGGCATGCACTGTGGTGGCAGGACAGGTAGCTTTCATCCTTCTAAGTTGGGAACTGCTGATTGAGAGCCCAGTGTCTGTTATTCTTAAAGTGTATTAGTTCTGGTTTAGGCACTTGGGCTTCAGGCCAGTTATTTTACATTAAGAAGGTTTGTGGTCTGCACTCTTGTGGGAGAAGAGGCTGGACTCTGCCCTTCTGAGCTGGGAATTTCTGGTTAAAGGTTTATAGTGCCTGAATATTTGAACTGTATCTTACTGAAATTGGTACACCTTGTTTGCTGTAGCATAGACTAGATCCAGGCCTGCTGAATATAGCTTTGTTTATATGCTTGTTGTTTGTTTGCTTGTTATTTCCTGGAACTCTAATTCCACCTAATACGCTGGCTTCTCAGCTTCTGTGGCTCACTAGTGATATCTGCATTGCTTACTGTACTTATTTCCTTGTTTCACTTGAAAGAAAGTTACTGTTTGTCGCTTTTGCATTTAAGTTACCTGTAACACATTGCACTTAAGTTACCTGGCACTTGCTCACTAAAGCAATTATATAAGTCAGCACTAAAAATTAAAAGCACTACACCCTCACTCCCCACTGGCCCTGGTTTTCAATTATTTAGGAATTCCCAATATTATTCTAGCATGTCCAAAGGTCAGTTGTCAATCTCCTCTCCGGTCCAGCTGGTGAATCTGGGAATCTTGAGGCAATGTTACAACTGCCTCATGTACACAGACAACCCTCTCCTCCTCCCAACAAATTCCAACACATGTGAGAGATGCAACCATATAGCCAAACTGGAGGCTAAGCTCTCTCAACTCAGTACTGGCATAACCAGTCAGGAGGAGAAGGAAACCATACTCACTACAATTCCAGTCTCACATAGACCTACCACAACAGCAAACCAAACACATAATCACACAAAACATACTGAGGCTCTAAATAAAGATCTGGCGAAGCAGCAGAGACCTCCAAAGCAGACACCCAAGCAGCCACTACCCCAAAACAAAACACGTGCAACACATATCTCACAAAGCCAGTGTGCCAAACAGTCACAGCCCTTAAGACTAAACAACACACCTGATACACTTGTAATAGGTGACGCTATCGCCAGGCACACTGACGTCCCGCTCACCAGGCTGAACAAGGAGAGGGTCACGGTGAGCAGCCTGTCGGGTGCTAGGATCCGCCACATAACAAAAGCACTCAGGTCACTCCAAGGCAAGTACAAATATGACTCAGTCATTGTCCATGCTGGTGTGAATGACCTGAGACGCACCTCCCTGGACTACATGAAAAGAGACATAAAGGAGCTCTCTGAGCATGTAGCCCAGGCGGTATGACCCTGACCTTGAGTAGCATCTTACCCTCACCAAGAATGATACCACAATATGAAGACAAGATGATCAATTTCAACAATTGGCTTAAGTACTGGTGTCATTCAAAGGGGATCCAATGCCTGTCAGCTTGGGATGATATGCTCGACAAGCCACGATGCTTCGCTGGGACGGCTTGCACCTGTCACCCCTGGGCTTCGGATATTGGCAAAGGCTCTTGCTACCCCATAGTGCCTTTTTAGGCAAGGCTCAAAAGACAAACCCACCTCCATAGGTATCACAAGGGATAAGAAACTAAGAGTAATGCTACTCAACGCCAGAAGTCTAAACCTCAAGATGCACGCACTCGAAACTCTCCTTAGCATGGAGAACATCGATATCTGTGCAGTAACAGAAACCTGGTTCAGGGCTCCCGAGAGCACCAAAGCACTACCAGGTTGTACCTCATACCATGCTTTTCGGCCCCAAAACTTGGACCAAACCACAAAAGGAGGGGGAGTATCGATATTCATCAAAGATACCCACACCTCCAGGTTGGTGGCAAAGCAGAAGCATCAGAGACTATCCATGTGCAACTAACAGTGGGTAAAACTGCCTTCCAGTTTATAGCCTGCTACAGACCACCCTCCCAAAACCAGGAACCCCACTCGGCCTTCCTGAGAGCACTGGAAAATATGAAGGTCTCTCCAAACACCATTATATTGGGCGACTTCAACTACCCAAACATAGTCTGGGAGCATTACTCTAGCTCCAACACCCTAGCCCAAAGGTTCCTAGAATTTATAAACTCAAATGCTATGGAACAACTTGTTACCACTCCCACAAGAGGGAAAACATACTGGACCTGATCATCACCAACATGGGGACTCTATGCTCCAGACCAGAAGTGTATCCCTCACTGGTAAGATCAGACCATAAACTAATCTCACTGGATATTCACATCCCGACCCCACCCCCTGCCCAGAAAACCACAGTGAAAAACTTCTCTAAAGCAAATTTTACACTCCTCAAAACTGAGGTGGAATCCTTCAAAGCCCCCGGGCCTGTGGAAAATACAGCCCAGACCGCAGAATCCTTTATAAACGCATTCTATGAACACCTTCAGGAATGCATGGATCATGCGATCCCAAATAAAACCAAGACCCAATCTTCCAAAGGCAGACGTCCTGTCTGGTGAACCCCAGCCATAAACAAACTATACAATAGAAGGAGGAAGCTACTAAATGATAAAGCAAAATCCCAAAAAGGGAAGGCATCACTGATCAGTATTAGCAAAAAACTACGGGCACACATAAAATTGTCTAAGGCCAGCTTCGAGAGAAAAATTGCACAGGACACCAAGGATAATCTCAAGGCTTTCTTTAGTTATGTTAGGAACCTGGGTGGTAATTCCCAGATATGCTCAGAATTAGTCCAAAATGACAAAAAATACACCGAACCCACAGACATTGCCAACATCCTAGCTGACAGGTTCAGCGCAAACTTCTCTCCCCCCCCCTCCCCACCAAAAGGGCAAATATCTATCCCAGCAGAGTGCTGCCCCCCTGACATCTCAGATGCTCAGGTAAGAGCCCTCTCCAAAGCAAAAACTCAGCATCAATGGGACCAGATGGTGTCCCGGCTGCCCTACATGAACTCAAAGAAGAGCTAAACCCAAACATAAAACTACTGTTCAATCTCAGCCTTACTACAGGATATGTGCCCAAAGAGTGGCGTACAGCAACAGTGGTCCCTCTCCATAAAGGTGGTGCCTCAACGGATCCTGGAAACTATCGCTCCATAAGCCTGACTAGCTTGGTCTGCAAAGCTATGGAAAGGATCATCATGGACCTCATAAATAAAGATATTGGGGACCTACAAACACTGGATCCTACCCAGTTCGGCTTTGTTAAGGGCAGATCCTGCCTCTTAAACCTGGTTGATTTCTTTGAAACAGTCACCAAGGCCATTGACGAGGGGAGGTGGTCCACACAGCCTACCTGGACCTCGCAGAAGCCTGATACAATACCCCACTGGCATTGTAGATAAGCTCACCAGCTTAAATATAAACCCCTATGTCACTAGATGGATTGCAAACTGGCTCAAGGACAGAACCCACATGGTTAGAATTGCTGGAGCCATGTCAGACTCCAAACCAGTTACAAGTGGTGTCCCACAAGGCTCAGTCCTGGGACCTCTCTTGTTCGGTATATATTTCTCGGAGGTACAGGCCAATACGGAAGGACTGTGGCTGACCAATTCGCAGATGACTGCAAACTGGGTGCCATAATCGACTCTCCAGCCGACACAAGCATCCTCCAAAAGGGCCTCATAGAAACAGACAACTGGTGCCAGAGCCATGGCCTCAAGCTAAATGCCAAAAAGTGTATAGTCATCCCTTTGGCAAAACAAAGTGCCCACAAATTACCACATAGGTGGAAATCCATTAAGTACAGAAGAAGTAATTAGGGACCTGGGGACCCAAGTTGATAGCAATCTCTCATTTGACAACCACATGGCCAAAGTGGTTAGAAAAACATTTTATATAGCCCACCTAATCATGAAGGGATTAGCATCTAGATCAGGGAGGTCATCGTGCCTCTTTACTCATCCCTCATCAGGCCCATAATTGAGTACAATGCCCCTTTGGGATGTACCTTACCAGACACCTGCAGCAACTGGAAAGACCCCAAAAGTACCTCACCAAGAGGATCAAAGGGCTCAAACAGATGCCATATGCTGCCCGGTTAAAGAAACTCCAGCTGTACTCAGTGGCATACCGCCTGTTCAGAGGAGATCTGTGCCTGACGTATAAAGCCATGTCCAACCCGGAATTAATGGACATGCTGCACCTCAGAAAATCCAAATCCCATCGAGCTACGCCGAGAGACTTGAACCTCAGCACTGAAATAAATAGGACATGCTGGAGGGACAGATTCATAACCCAGAGGCTCCCTTCACTCTGGAATAAAATCCCAGTCCAGGTTAGGCAGAGTCCCTCATTGACTCTTTTCAAGAGGAATCTTGATGAGTGGATGGGAGATCGTAGGTTTACCCCGGGTATCACTTCTGTGTCACTGTTAGATAGAGGCATAGTATACTAACCTCGAAAAAGGGCATAGCAAAATAAATTTAAAATGGGTGGTGAAAGCCAAACACATTCTGGCTAGGCTTATAAATGCCCTAAGGCAGATAGCCTAGTATGAACCTATGAACCTATAACCTGGTTCCCACTTTGGGGCTCCTGACAGGGCAAGAAAAACTGATGTAATGACGGCTGCCTTACTTTATACTACTGATGACCTGACGTCAATCCTAAAGCGACAGCAACTGATGCAGAAATACTAAGCCTCTGGTATTCGGGCCAGCCGAGGGCTACCCTGGCAGGGATAACCCAAATGTGATGACTGCAGCAGTAAATGCACTCCAACATGTACATTTATGGTAAGTGTACACAGCTGTACTTTCCCTTATCTGGACAATCTGCTGATGCAGGCAGGCAAAAAGGAGACCCGTTTGCAACATATAAGCCTGGTTGTTTCCCTCCTACAGTCTCTGGGATTCCAGATAAATTACCCAAAATCCCACCTGGAACCTACTCAAGACATTGTCGTCTTGGGGTGCAGAATTCAGACAGATGTCATGAAAGCCTATCTTCCCCCACAAAAGGTGGTAAACTTGGCAGAACACCTGCTTCTGGTCCTTCAGTCAACAGAATTGACAACAAGGCAGTACCTCAGGCTCTTGGGCTACATGGCAGCCTCTATCCCCATGTTACCATTAGTAAGACTTCATATGAGAACGCTGCAGTGGTACCTTCGGTCAGTCTGGACCCAACACTCCCACCCCTTGTAGTATAGGGTTCCCCTCCTACCATGCCTCAAACTAGAAATCCAGTGGTGGTTGACACAAGTGACCCTCAATCCATGTTTTGGACCCAACACTCCCACCCCTTGTAGTATACGGTTCCCCTCCTACCATGCCTCAAACTAGAAATCCAGTGGTGGTTGACACAAGTGACCCTCAATCCGTGTTTTCCCCTCCAACCACCCCTACCCACACAGATCATGCATACAGATGCCTCAGACGTGGGCTGAGGTGCAACTCTGGGCCATCATACAGTGCAAGGTCTGTGGCCAGAGGCACAAAATCTAGAACACATGTTAGAAAGATGAGGGCAGATGTCCTTCAAGGATGCATCTGCAGTCCTTACAAATGGGTTGTCCTGTCATCAGGCAGCCCTTCGGTCGGCCGGATTCCAAAGTCTGGGTCTGGCCTCGGCTGGTGTCGCACTTCACCCGACGTCATAGCTGCAGTTATTCGGGTATAAAGGCATCAGCCGACGCCATTTTCCTCAGTCTTTCTTGCCGCGTGGCGCCCTAAGCAGAAGCTGTTCGCAAGTGCCGGTCGGTCAGAACCAGAGATTACTACTACCGAATTCTTCTACTACCGAAGACTTCTAAAAAGCTAAGTACCCCGTTGGGGACTCTTTCTTGCCTCAGCCGATGTCAGAAAAAGTGAATAACTGTTTAACTTGTGGGAAACAAATACCTCATAAAGATTTCCACTCTTACTGCTTACCTTGTTTAGGCCCAGACCACGACGTAGCAGCTTGTCTAGCCTGTGCTTCTTTTAATCGACGGACGCTTAGACGTCTGTCGGAATTTGCTGAGTAGGCTCCGATTTTGCTTACATTATGCCGTCGGATCCTCCGACTACGCAAATATCAAAAAAGCGCAAGAAAAGGACCGACACTCGCGGTCTGCGGTTTCGGCGAAACCGGGTTAGGCCAACGAGTGTCTCGGTTTCGGCTGAAACCGAGCAAGCGGTTCTTCCTTCAGCCGAAACTTACCTCCTACCGAGGCCTCTTCCAACCTCGTGGAATCGGCTTCTGATTTACCTTCTGCTCAGGCAGTTTCTCAGGAATTATCTGACACTATCCCCTTGGATATCTCCACCCCTGCACGTGGAGCTGCTAGGCCTCCTGCAGCCATGTCCATTAAGGCTTTTGCCAGGGCTAAAGCAGCTAAAACTACTAAATCTGTGCCTGCTAAGACCCCCTCTCACAGGCCTAGCTCTAGTTCACAAATGCTTAGTCTAGCAGAGGATCTCATTTCTTTAATCCGGGGATACCAATCTCACACAGACAGGGCCTCTCACCCACCTCCAGAGAAGAGGCCTAGAGCAGAGCCCCCTGAACCAGTTTCTACAGATGATTCCTCTGATGATTCAGATAATACTAACCCTCCAGAGGCTTCTTTCTCCCCTTATGAAGACTCTGATGCTGAAGAGTCCATCCCTTCTGCCTCTCCGCCTGAGGAATTTTCCTTTGGGGGAAACCTTGCATGCTATGAGGGAACAATTTCAGTGGCAGGGCCAGGATTTCTCAGACTCTAGGAAGAGGCTTAGAACCTTTCTGCATTTACCACAACATAGGCCTTTAGCCATTCCTCCAGTTCTCTCTGTTGTAGATGATGCATTTAGTGATGCTTGTACTGCTCCTGATTCACTTCCACCGGCCCCTGCTAAGCCCGATAGGTACTACAGGGTTCCGGATACTCATCACCATTTGTATAAAGCTCCTTTTGCAGATTCCGAGACTATCTCCCAGGGTCCTAAGGCTGTAGCAGCTACCTCTGCCAAAAAACCCCTCCCTCTGAAAGGGAATCCAGGTCCTTAGAGAGATGGGGTAAAAACGTTTACACTTCTGCAACTCTTTCAGCTAGAGCATTGAACTGTCAATTCCACATGATCCAGCATCAAGAATTTATGCTAGACCAGTTAACCAAAAAGTTGTCCTCAGATGAACCATTAGACAAAAAATCTGTTCAGGAAATGGTACATAACATTCAGCAGGTCAGTAACCATTCCTTAAAATGCGGCTATGATGCACTGGAAGCTTCCTTCAGATCAGCCATGACTGGCACAGTTATCAGAAGGCATGTATGGTTAAAAGAGCAGGCCTTACCAGACCATGTGAAATCCAAATTACTAGATGCTCCCATGGACAAGATCAATTTGTTTGGCTCTCCTGCACAACAGGTGCTCAAGAAGATGGAAGAGAAGGCAAAATCTGTCCAAACAGTGAAAGATTTCTTACAGGTCCAACCTCCAAGGTTTAGCAGGAATTGGCCCTCCAAGAATTGGTCCTTTCCCGACTCCTCCGGAGCCCAGATAGGCAGGAATAGGCGTTCAAGAGGCCGAAGTCAATCCAGAGGTGCCTACAGGGGACGCCAGTGGCAGGGTAACAACCAACGAGGTGCAGCCATGGACACAGCCACCACCACTACTACAGGACAATCACAGTGACTTGGTTCTAGCACCGCCTACCAGTGAACAACTAAAAGCACCCTTGGGCGGGAAGCTAGCTTTATTTTCAGTAAACTGGCATTACATCACAAGAGACAAGTGGATTTTGCAGACAATAGACCAAGGTTACAGGTTTCACTTCCATACTCTACCAGGGAAGAGAGGAATGCCAAACCTACCTCCAAATCAAAAGGCAGATGCTCTAAAACAAATATCTTAATTATTAAAAATGAGAGCTGTGGAAAAGGTACCATCTATGGAGCAACGACAGGGATTTTACTCCAGACTCTTCCTGGTACCAAGAAAAGAAAGCAAATGGAGACATATTCTCGACCTGTCAGCTTTAAACACATTCCTCATTGTTCCAAAATTCAAAATGCTGACCCTACAGCAGCTTCTTCCCATGCTGGGCAAGGAGTCTTGGCTGGTAACTCTAGATCTCAAGGAGGCATACCTGCACGTCCCCATACGACCAAATTGCAGAAGATACCTCAGATTTCTTGCAGGATCAGAGCATTATCAATTCTCAGCATTGCCCTTTGGCTTATCTACTGCACCCAGAGTGTTCACGAAATGCCAGGCATCAGTAATTACTCATTGCAGGCTCCAGGGAATCCAAATCTACCCTTACCTGGACGACTGCCTGATACAAGTGGACAACAAAATCAAGTTAGCAGAAGACTTGAAAAGGGTCATTTACCTACTACAAGCCCTGGGATACACAGTCAATATAAACAAGTCAAGGCTGATACCATCCCAAAGGATAACCTTCTTGGGTGCAAAGCTGGACACATCGAAGCAAATGGCATTCCTAACAGTAGAAAAACAGGAGCAACTTCCTCTATACTTCTTGGCATTAACAAAGCAGAACCATCTAACAGCAAGAAAAGTCCTGCAAGCCTTGGGTTTCATGGCATCCTGCATAATATTGGTTCCACATGCCAGACTGCATATGAGAAAGCTACAGTGGTACCTAAGGAATTTATGGTCTCAGCACAAGCACAGCCTAGAAACCCAAATTCCAATAATTCCATGCCTGAAGCAAGAATTCCAATGGTGGGCTCAGGCCTGTCAATCAAACAAAGGATTGTCCTTCCACAACACTCAACCAAGCCAAACCATTACCACGGACGCCTCAGACCTCGGTTGGGGGGCCCACATGCTAGACAAGTGCATACAAGGCTTATGGACTCAAGACCAGCTGCACCTACACATAAATCAAAAGGAAATGCTGGCAGTAAAACTGGCAATTCAGACATTCAGACCATTTCTTCGACAAGGTCAACTGTTGATAAGGACAGACAACACCACAGTTATGTGGTACATCAACAAACAGGGAGGCACACATTCGTACCCTCTATGCCGGATGGCAATGGATCTCTGGAATGTGGCCCTGAGTTACAACGTTCAGTTACAAGCAATTTTTGTACCAGGAAAAGAAAACATTCTAGCAGACATACAGGACTACCACGGATGCCCACGAATGGATGCTGCATCCGGACATCTTCAAAACCATTACAAGAAAATGGGGACTCCCTCAAATAGACTTATTTGCATCCCCACGCAATCACCAACTAAAGAAATTCTGCACAAGGACGTACCACCCACTTGCTTGGAAGGTGGACTCCCTATCTTTCAGTTGGAAAAACCTGACAGCATATGCATTCCCACCACTTCCTTTGATGCACAAGGTGCTATTGAAGATCAAGGAGGACCGTCCAAGGATCATCCTGATAGCTCCAGACTGGCCAAGACAACATTGGTACCCATTACTGAGGAGCATGTCTCGGGAACAAATATGGCACCTGCCCCTTGTTCCCTTGCTGTTAACACAGAACAACTACAACACCCTGCATCCAAACCTGAAAACACTGCAGCTAACTGCCTGGAACATTGCATAAGAACAAATAACCCGAATTTATCCCAAAGGGTAAAAGACATTATCTTGGAGGCTTGCAGACCCTCAACAAGAAAAAATTATTCAGCAAAATGGAAAAGATATTTTATTTGGAGTACTGCAAAAGGAGAAAATGTGTCACTGGTAAACATAGCCAACATCCTGGAATACTTGGTAGAGCTCTTCCACAAAGGCCTGTCCTATTCTTCCATCAAGATTCATGCATCAGCTATTTCAGCAGAATATGACTTGGATCCTCCAGTCTTCTCACATCCTCTGCTCAGGCAGTTTCTGAGAGGAATTAAAAATGTAAAACCGCCTAGGAAGCCACCATTACCAGCATGGGACTTGAACTTTGTGCTAGAAAAATTGACACTTCCTCCTTTCGAACCAGCAGCAACAGCAGAATTACAATACTTATCATGGAAAACTGCTTTCCTGTTGGCAATCACTTCAGCAAGAAGGGTATCTGAGCTACAGTTACTAATGGCAGTACAGCCCTTCCTGATCTTCCACCAAGATAGAGTATCCATGAGAACTAATCCTACTTTTATGCCTAAGGTGGTCTCCAGAGTATCTTTGAATCAGGCTATCCACCTACCTACATTCTTCCCCAACCCTCAGAACAGGGGAGAAAGGCTGTTGCATACCTTGGATGTGCATAGACAATTACGCTACTACCTGGACAGGACCAAGGGCAATAGGAAAACTGACCAGCTACTGGTAGCATATGCAACAGGAATGGAAAGAAAAGCAATTTCAAAACAGACAATCTCTAAGTGGATAGGAAATTGCATTAGATTTTGTTACTCCTACCATGGAAAGAAAACTCCAGAAAACATCAGGCCTCACTCTACAAGGGCTACAGCCACTACCACAGCTTTTCTACGAGGAGTGGCTACCAAAGACATTTTAGAGGCTGCTACTTGGAGCTCCGTGCATACATTTGCCAAGCATTATAATTTACCTTTATATTCCAGATCCCGAGCAGGTTTTGCCACTGCTGTTTTGCAAGGGATCTTAACTACACCATAATTTTATTTCTCCTCCTCCCCCAGTTTTGCTATGGTATTCTACCCATTTGTAAGGACTGCAGATGCATCCTTGAAGGACATAGTACAGTTTTGTACCTACCATAAATGTAGATGTCCGATAGGAATGCATCTGCAGTCAGGATTACCCACCCTCCTTCCCCTCTGTGGTACTCCTAGGGTATTTGCCCATCTTGTAGCTAGCTGGGGGAATCTATTATGGTGTATTTGTTTGTATATATGTACATACATGCCTATTTTTTGTTTGCTCTCTACTGTTTGGAATCATTTGCATTTATCCAAATTTAGCCTTCCTAGAGGGCACCTGGCATCTGGGGCAAGAAACACTGAGGAAAATGGCGTCGGCTGATGCCTTTATACCCGAATAACTGCAGCTATGACGTCGGGTGAAGTGCGACACCAGCCGAGGCCAGACCCAGACTTTGGAATCCGGCCGACCGAAGGGCTGCCTGACGACAGGACAACCCATTTGTAAGGGCTGCAGATGCATTCCTATCGGACATCTACATTTATGGTAGGTACAAAACTGTACTTTCTCCTGGCCCTTTGAGCCTTCCAACCATATCTTCAGAAAAGCCAAGTAAAGATTTTCAGAGACAATACCACAGTCCTGTGGTACCTCAGCAAACAGGGAAGGGACCAAGTCCTATTTACTTTGCAGAGTAGCTCTCCTGTTATGGGTATTGGCCACTTCACAGGGGGTGACCCTGCAGGCAGTCTACATTCCCTCTCTACAGAACTCCCAGACAGACTAACTCAGCAGAACCATCACAAGCAACCACAAATGGGTGCTTCACAGGGATGTCTTCCTTGATCTGGTCCACCGGTGGGGTACACCTTAAATAGACCAGTTTGCCACCTCCATCAACAGGCAACTTCCTGTATTTTGCACCAGGACACCACATCCTCGGCCACTGGCACCAGATGCTTTCTCAATCTTTTGGAATGAGAAGTTTATCTGTGCATTTCGCCCCTTACCACTCATCCAGAAGGTCCTGCGGAAAATCCAGCAGGACAGACCAAAAATCTTGCTGGTGACTCTCAAGTGACCAAGACAGGATTGGTTCCCCCTACTCTTAAAATTATCCAAGGGCAATCACCACAAATTACCCCTCAGAATGGACCTTCTCACACAGCACAAGGGATCCCAGATACACCCACTGTGGCAATTACTGCACCTCACCATGTGGCTGATAGGATTCTGATCCCTTTCAGACACCTTTACAATGAGGACATGCTCACTGTCCTGCAGGAGGTTAGGAAACTAAATACAAGAAAATCTTGCCTTTTAAAATAGAAGAGGTTTTCTGTATGATGTCACAAAACACAGTTCCCGCTTGCAAGCGAGACCCCTCTAGTTCTGTCTTACCTGTTTGAGCTACTGCAGACAGGCTTGGCCTATTCCTCCATTAAAGCCCACTTCTCTATTTCAGCATGCCTTCCTCTGGACCCCCTCTAGCATCCAGACTACCAGCTAAGCTGTTTCTCAAAGTGGTTCTTCACCTGAGGCCCCCAAGAATACCATCCCCACCTCCATCGAACCTTAACTACGTTTTGGAAAAGCTCATGCGCCCTCCATTTGAGCTAGCAGACAAAGCTTCCCTAAAATACTGTACATGGAAAATGGTGCTACTCGTGGCCTTGACCTCAGCCAGAAGAGTATCAGAGCTGCAAGACCTCATGGGTATCCCACCTTTCCACGTTTTCCACAATGGCAGGGTTACTCTTAGAACTAACTCTTCATTCATGCCCATGGTGGTGGATGACCTCTCCCTTAATCAAGCCATCCACCTACCTTCTTCCCTAACCCACAGTGGGACAGTGAGAGAGAACTTCACTTCCTGGATGTCCTTCTTTTCCAGTGTTGCAGTATTCTACTAGTGGATTTACCCTTCTTCCGATCAGGTTGTTTTGCCAGGTTTCCAAAGATTTTCAGTCCCTCTTGGTGCGTTGGATGTCTGAAGTCTGATGTGGAGGCAGGAACTTGGGCCATAAAGGTGACATCTGCACGCACCAGCCCTCAGAACTTTTCAGCCGCCAGCCATACTCCAGATGTTCCTGCTACTCGTGGACGTCGGATCTGAATCTAAGCAAGCTAAGTACCTTGTTGGGAATTCTTTCAGTCCTTTTTTGTGTAGTTTATAGTCTGTTCATGTGCGGTAAGAGTAAGTGCAACTGTGGTCGCCAGATACCCCATAAAGACACCCACAACCATTGTCTTTTCTATTTGGGTAGGGACCACGATTATAAGAACTGCATCATCTGTAAATTGTTCTTCCCCAAGACCCTTCATCCCCATTTACAGGCTCTTAATTTTTACCCTTAGAATCAGCATTTGACAGATTGCGCTAGGTATGGAGACTGGCTCCGATGCCCCGTCTGAACCGCCAAGGAATAGGGCCAAGTCCCTGCAGCCTACTACTTCCACTGCACCTCCCTCTGCTGCTCCTCAGCCTGTAGCTGTCAGCTTGGTTGAATACCTGGTATCTGCCACAGCAGATACAGCGGGTACCTTACAGGAGGCCGCAAAATCTAGAATGGACAACACATCAGGGGAGGACTTACTGGCACCTGCTACATATGCAGGGATAGAACCAGTGTCTTCGATGGGTACTTCAGACTCTGCCTCTGCTATTCCACTGAGAACCCCTAGGCCTTCCGCTAGCCAGATGCCTGCTAGGCCTTCTAAAAAGAAACAAAAGACTAGACATCTTTCTCCAGTGCCTAAATCCTTACCTGATTGGCAGGCCTATAGCCAAAGTTTATACAATGTCTTCATGGCCCCTAGGCCTTCCACTGAAGCTGCTCCTGCTGTTCCACCTCCTCTAAGTCCCAGACCCTCCTTTCCTGAAAGGACATAGTCAGCCAGCAGAAGAGGAGTTGTTTGACTCCTTGGAGGATTATACTCTTCCCAGATGTCATTCCCCCTCTGGGGTATGGATCTTCTGAGGAAACCTCTGCAGAGCCTGATTCCCCAGTGGAAGACTTAACCTTCAGTGACACTGTTAACTTGATGAGAGACCACTTCAAGTGGGAATGCTGAGACATGACTGAGCAGCAAAAGATATTTTATGATCTCGTACAGATGGATTCTCCTAACCGCCTATTCCACCTGTTCAACCTGCCTTTCTAGATGCATTTGCTGCTGCAACTGCTAATCCAGATTCCCAACCACCTGCACCTCGCAGGACGGATAGATTATACAGGGTCCCTGATTCAGGCATATTCTTGCTCAAGTGCCCTCCAGCAGACCCTGCCACTGTCTCCATTTCCTCTTACAGGGCGTCGTTCCTACCACCACTGTCCTCCCTACAGATAAGGACAGGAAGGCTATGGAGAGGTGGAAAAAGAAGATTTACACCTCTGCCAACTTAGCTTTTAGGGCAACATATTACCAGTCTCACATGGCTAAATACACTCTCGCTCTGCTGGAGAAAGCTTCCAAGGAGTTGAATGACATCCTTGACTGTGCTGCTAAAGCATTCCTGTCTTCCTTGGTAGGGTTGATCTGTCAGGTGAACAAACACTCCCTTAGGTTGGATACGATGCAGCTGAAGCTTCAGCTAGGTCAGCTGCATCAGCATTCGTGTTAAGGAGATACGCATGCAGCTCCTCCCTGATGACTTCAGAGCCAAGCTCCTAGACACCCCCCTGGACCACTCAGCCCTCTTTGGTGCTAAAGTGACTGGCCTCTTTAAGTCTCTGCAACAAAAAGGGAAGGTACTACAGAACCTCAAGCATCTCCTATCCCTAAGTTCCAGAGGAGCTATCCAGCAAAGACTCAATTCATAAGAAAGACCTCCAGGCCTTCAACCCCTACCAGGGCTAGAAGACCCCCAGAAGACAGTCCACTCAGCCTAGGACACCTCAGCCCGCTAGCCAGAGGCCTCCTTTTCCTGACAGGGTAGGCAGTGTCTGACTGCCTGCCACATCCCCCCCCCCACTTCCATCCCTTCCTCTGTCCACCAACTTCTCTCACTGTCTCCCTACATGGTCCCTCGTCACATCATACAAGTGGGTTTTGTCCATCCTGCAGAAGTGTTAATTCATGACTTGGCTCTCCCCTCCTCGATCCTCTCCCCTCCTCTCCTCCTGCATCCCAGCTGCCCCTTCTCCATCCGGTCTTAAACAACCTGCTGCTTCAAGGCACCCTAGAATCAATACCCTCTCTTTCTCAAGGGATAGGATTCTATTACAGAATATTTCTGGTCCCCAGGAAGGAAGGACCATGGAGGAGTATCTTAGACCTCTCCTGCCGCTGCCTGTTCTTAAAGGTCCCCTCCTTCAGGATGCTCACCTTACCCACACTTTCCCATCATTCTTCCTCAGGCCTTCATGGCAACCCTGGACATAAAGGAGGCCTACCTCCACATCCCCATAAAGCCTGCATTCAGGAAGTATCTCAGATTCCTAGCAGGCTCTTCTCACTTTCAGTTCTGTGCCTTGCCTTTTGGGCTCTCCACTGCCCCTAGGGTATTCACAAAATGCCTGGCTCCATTGATTGCCTACTACAGGGCCAAGGGAATACAAATATTCCTGTGCCTAGATGACCACTTAGTTCAGGCAGCAGACAGAGAAACCCTCTTTCATCACATGAAAGACCTCCTGCTCCTGCTGCAGTCTTGGGGTTCCTGATAAATTTCCCAAAATCCCAACTTAATCCGGCACAGGACATTGCCTTCTTGGGAAGCAGAATCAGGGCAGACATCATGATGGCCTCCCTTCCAGGGAAAAGGTGATGGTCTCTCTCCCACCACCTGTCTGCCCTTCATTAATCAGAACTATCTGCAAGACAATTCCTGAGACTACTGGGGTATGTGGCAGCCAGTATCCCCATGCTACCTCTAGCGAGGTTACACATGAATCGCTCATCATGGACCCAGCACTCCTACCCCCTCGAAGTTCCGGGTCCCACTCCTCCCCTGTCTCTGCCAAGAATTGAAATGCTGGCTAACTCAAGTAGCCCAGAATCCAGGACTACCCCTACAAATGCTTCCCCCTCTCAGAGCATGCACACGGATGCCTCAGATCTGGGCTAAGGGGCAACTCTGGGTCCAAGGATAGTGCAAGGTTTGTGGACAGACCAACAAGAGCACATAAATATCAGGGAAATGAGAGCAATTCTCCTCGCCCTGCAGGCCTTCCAACCCTACCTCCAGCAGGGCCTCCTAAAGATCTTCACAGACAACACCACAGTGATGTGGTACCTCAACAGGCAAGGAGGGACCAAGTCTTGCCTCCTATGCAGACTACCTCTACAGGTATGGGAGCTTGTTCCTCTCAGGGGAATCACCCTCCAGGCAGCCTACATCCTGTCCCAGCACAACTCACAGGCGGATTCACTAAGCAGAACCAAATCAGACATCCACGAATGGATGCTGTCAAGGGATGTTTCTAAATCTGGTCCACAGGTGGGGTATCTTACAGATAGACCTGTTCGCCTTTTCCACAAATAGGCAACTCTAGAGTTACTGCTTCAGGACACCCGACCCGAAGGCATTACAAACAGATGCCTTCTCAATATCATGAAAGGCTAGATTCCTGTATGCATTCCCCCCACTTCCCATTAATTCAGAGTCTCCTACTGAAAATTCAGCAGGACTCACCAAAAATCTTGCTGGTGACTCCCTACTGGCCAAGGCAGCACTGGTTCCCTCTACTTCTTCTGTCCAAGGGCAATCACCACAAGTTACACCCCTCAGTGGACCTACTCACACAGCAAAGGGGGACACAGATACACCCACATTGGCAGTCTCTGCACCTCACCCTGTGGCGGATAGGATTCTGATCCCTTTCAGACACCTGTACAATGAGGATGTGCTTTCAGTCCTGCAGGAGGCCAGGAAACCCAACACAAGAAAATCCTATATCTCCAAATGGAAAAGGTTTTCTATCTGGTGTCATAAAAGACAGATGGATCTGCTGGACAGTGATATTCCCCTGATTCTGTCGTACCTGTTGTGAACTCTTAGTCAAGTCTGTCCTACTCCTGTCTAAAGGCACACCTGCCTCCCTGCCTATGGACCCTCTGCTGGCATCCAGACTCCCAGCCATACTTTTCTTCAGTGGTGTTCTGCATCTAAGACCGCCCAGGAAGCAGTCTCCCCCTCCCTGGGATCTTAATTATGTGTTAGAAAAAGGTACTCGGGCACTCTTAGAGCCAGCTGACAAGGCCCCCATAAAGTTTTGCATATGGAAAACTGTACTTCTAGTAGCTTTGACCTCGGCCAGAAGGGTCTCAGAGCTTTAAGCCCTTATGGCACCCCCTTTTCTGTTTTTTCATATGGAATGGGTCACCCTTAGGACCAACCTTTCCTTCACTCCCAAGGTGGTCAACAACCTTTCTTTGAATAAGGTTATCCACCTGTCTACCTTCTTCCGTAACCCACAGGGAGATGGTGAGAGTTTTCTTCATTCTCTAGACGTGCACAGACAGCTTGGATTTTATTTGCATAAAACCAGACCTTTTCACAAATCAGACCAATTGTTTGACTTCTTTCACCGTAGGGCTCTGGGGAAGGCGGTGGGCAAGCAGACAGTTTCATCCTGGATTTCCAGGGCTATTTCCTTTTGTTACTCACACCACGGTAAGACCTTGCTAGACAGTGTCAGGACCTGTTCTACAATAGCTATGGCCTCTTCTGGAGCCTTCTTTAAAGGCCTAGACACTAATTCCATTCTCGAGGCAGCTACCTTGTCCTCTGTACATACCTTCACCAGACACTACAAACTGGGCCATATCTCCAAGGCCAGAGCAGGGTTTGCCAGGGCTAACCTGCATGGATTCCTGGAGTCCTCCTCTAGGCCACTTGTCAGTCAACAGTGAGGTTTGGTACTTGCCCACTAGTAGAATACTGTAACATTGGAATAGAAGGACATAGGAAATTTGTGTAACATCTTGCCCTAACCATAGATGTCCTTCTCTTCCATGTTGCAGTATTCCTTCCCTTCCATGTTGCAGTACCCCCCCCCCACCTTCCCCCTCATATTCTTGCACTTGCTCTCCTAGGCTTCTGGACAGGCTATGCCCTTTAGGACTGGCTCCATCTGGGGCTTCTATCTATGTTCTGAGGGCTGGTGCATGCACACATTCCTGCCTCCATGTCAGACGTTCAACGTAACAAGATGGACTGAAAGTCTTTGGAAACCTGGCTGGACAACCCAATTGGAAGAAGGGTAAACCCACTAGTAGAATACTGCAACATGGAAGAGAAGGACATCTATGGTTATGGTAAGATTTTACACAACTTTCCTATGTTCACATACAACTCTGGTTTTACCTGCATAAAACCAAGCTCATCAGACAGGCTGATCCACTCTCTCTCCTTCCATCCCAGAGCCCTAGGGAAGGCAGTAACCAAACAAACTCTCTCTACCTGGATTTCCAAAGCCATCACCTTCTACTGCAAATACCATGGGAAATACCTGCAAGGCACTATCAAAGCACACTCCACCAGGGCTATGGCTTCCTCAGGAGCCTTCTTCAGAGGCCTGGATAAGTCTACCATTCTTGAAGCAGCCACTTGGTCATTAGTGCACACCTTTACCAAACATTACAAGTTAGGCCACATTTCCAAAGCTAAGGCAGGTTTTGCCAGGGCTATCCTTCACGGATTCCTGGAAACCGCCTCTAGACTACCACCCTCTCCTTCACAGTGAGCTTTGGCACTCACCCATATGTTGAATACTGCAACATGGAATAGAAGGGCATAGAAAAGTTATTTAAAATGTTACCATAACCATAGATGTCCTCCTCTTCCATGTTGCAGTATTCCTTCCCCACCTGTTAGGATGCATTTCCCTTTCTGGGTGGCACAGGACTGGCATTGCCCTTACTAAGACTGGTCCGACTGGGGCTTCTGAGGGCTGGTGCATGCAGATGTCACTTTTATGGACCACGTTTCTTGAGCCACATCAGATGTCACACGCACCCTACAGGGACTGAAAACTTTTGTATACTGGCCAGACGTTCACGAAACAAGAGGAGTAAGTGTCATCTTCAGTTTTTTCTCGCCATGCAGTCCAGTGTGCGACCTACATTTTATCAAATGCTCCCAGTCCATTGGTCATCTAGTTTTCTCCAGAGTTCCTTACAACCTGTTTTTAGATTACTACGCCGTTATTAAAAATTTTCTTCTAATTAATGTTTAAAAAGGTCAATAACTGCTTCAAGTGTGGGGAAACAAATCCTGCATAAAGGTTTTCATTCCTTTTGCCTGTTTTTTGTGGGGCATCAGCACAACATTTCTAGTTGTCCAAGTTGGCCAGCAACTCAGGTGAGACACTTCTGTGCCCCCCTGGTCCAATGATGACTTGGCCCAAACCCTCTGGCCTAATCCCTCGGGGGGGGGCATCACAGCAGCAGGCCAGTCAGTTTTGATTTCTCTGTCTGTTGATTCTGAAGCCATTCTGCAGGCTTCAACTTTCAGTATCTGACTGTTGGTTTCCGACAGTTTATCTTCTTCAGCTGTTGTGCAAGAAGAGTGTGGACTTGGGTCACTATCACCCAACCGGATACCAAGGTTTCCTTTTTTAATGGACACCTATTCCAGTTAGTTTAGCTTAGCCTACTACCCAGGTTGATACTCGAGACCTACTTAAAATAGCCAAGGAATTCATGGCTTTTATGAAATCTAGGGAGACCATTCGAGACAACTGCCTACTCCTGAAGCTTCTCCTAGTAAAAGGAGCAGGAATGTTTCCTTTCAGGAGGAGTCTGGATCTTCAGGATCTGAGGATGAGGAAGAATTGCTTTATTCTGAAAGCTAATCCCCTCAGGCTTACTCCTATTCTGACTTACAAGACGTACTGTTCTGCTTATTCCCAAGAAGATTTCTCCTGTGGGGATACCCTGCATAGGATGGAGGAGGCCTTTAATTGTGAGAGAGAAAATTCTCTAAGCCCCAAACCCATTACAGGCAGCTTCTAAGCCTGCCTTCTGCCAGACCACTGGCTTTTCCTCCATTTCATGTAGTGCTAAATTTTGAAGACATCTTTCTGCCGCCTGCCCCAAGAAATCCCATTAGTTTCTACAGAGTGCTTGACACCCACATACACTTCATCAAGAACCCATAAGCTGATCCTTCAGTAGTGTCCACTGAATCCACTGAAGGTGCCCCTAAGGGTGAGGAGCGATACCTTAGCTAATGATGGAGAAAATAGATTGCGAGACAGATTTGGCAAAAAGACATGGACATCTGCTAACCCTCTCTGTTGCCAATTTCTCGTGTTAAAATATTTGCAGGAATAAGTCTTTACCAAGCAGAAGGCATTGCAGCCAGTGCCCTACAAAAAGAGACACAGAAGACTAGAACAGCAAGCACTGCAGGTATCCAGACATTCTCTTAAATGCGGTTATAGAACAGCAAGCACTGCAGGTATCCAGACATTCTCTTAAATGCGGTTACAGTCTATTGGATTTATCATGTAGAACAGATGCTACGGATTCTATCACTTGAAGACATGCCAAGCTGAGGACTCAGCCACACTCTGCCCAGGTGAAGGCTGAACTCCTGGATGACCCACTGAGTAATAAAGAATACCCATTTGGGTCCTCAGCAGAGAATTGTTTTTGATTTGGGCCCTCAGCAGAGAATTGTTTTTGAGAAATTGGGCAAAAAGGGAAAGTAAATCAAAACTGTGAAAAAAATCTGTTTGTCTGCCACACCTAAGTGCAATTACTCTTCTAAACCTTGACCTCTGCTTTCTAGGTAGGATAAGGGGAGGCCTCTCCAATTAGCTAGATCAAGGCAGTCTAGAAGATGGCAATCTGAGCAACGCCCTAGAGTTGGGGGATACAAAGACTGTCTCTCCCCCTGAAAGCAGCTGTGACTATGCACAGCTCCTTCCCCCTCCCCCCAAACCTATGCCTTCCCCCATTTCCCTCTAGCTGGAAGAAATTCTTCCCTTCTATTTTCAGCAGTGAAAAATCATTACCAGGGGCCACTGGAGCTTAAACAACATAGAAAATGGCTATTTAATTCAGTTCAGGGAAAGGTATCCCTTTCTGGGGATGCCAAAGCCCCCAAAAGACCAAGAGGAACTTCTTACCCCTTCTTACAAGAACTCCTGTAAGAAGGGTCCATTCAGCCGGTTCCTGCTGAGGAGCCAACAGGGTTCTTCTACTATATCTTTCTAGGCCCAAGAAAGGAAGGTACCCTGAGACCAATCTTAAAGTTGTCGGAGTTAAACACGTTCCTATATATTCCCAAATTCAGAATGTTAACCCTTCAGTAACTTATCTGTGATCTTTTTAAGAAGCTATATGGTTTATACTAGGTCTGAAAATCTGTCTTTGTTTTTATTGCAGAGCAGCACAGGGATATGTCTTTGGTTTGTGGCAGCAGATTTGCACTACCAGTTATGTGCTTTACCATTTGGTTTATCCACTGCTCCCAGAGTTTTCACCAAATGTCTAGCTCCAGTGATAGCCCATTACAGAACATTAGGGCTACTATTCTACTTTTATGCGGAGGACTTGCCACATCCAGGGAAAATCCATCCTGGAGCTTCAGACAGCCTTGTAAGTTACCACGGATTGCTTTCAAAAGGGTAGGCCTCGCTGTCAACTTCTGCATGTCTCAACTTCATCCTCAGACAAGAATTCTCTTTCTGGGCACATTAATGGATTCAATACAACAAAAGGCCCTCCTTCCCCAAGACAACGTTTGTTTTCTAGCAAATTTTCTGCACAGCCTGCTACCAAAGCAGACAGTCTTCATAGAATATCTGAGGGCCTTAGGTGTACATGACATCCTACATTCTAATGATTCCCTATGTAAAACACACACAGTTCCTAAAAAACTTGGAACAGTTTTTCTCCCCTGATTAAAAAAGGCACTTCTTTGATAGTAAACATGTCCTGAAGAATCTGGGGACAGACTTCTCTTTTATAGAGACAGACAAGACCATTACCACTGACAGTTCAGAGACAGTCCAGGGAACACACTTGGGACTCATTAAGGTTCATGTTATCAGGATCCCAGAGCAAAGGAAAATGCACAGTAAACCAAAGAGAGTTGCTGACAGTGGTACTGCTGATGAAAGCCTTTCAGAGCAGCTTGTCCCCAGGAGCACTAAATATTTGGTCAGATAAACACCACAGTCATATGATACATTAACAAGGGGTAACTCATTCTTACCCCCTGTGTAGTCTGGCAATAAAGATTTGGCTCTTGGCACAAGAATTGTCACTTGTAGCATCCTGCATCCCAGGCGAGAAAAACATCATAGCAGACTTTTTGAGCAGGGACCTTCTGGACCTCAACGAAATGGATGCTGAAAAAGAGATCTTCCTGTACCTCGGACATCATTTGGGACACCCCTAGCATAGATCTCATCTCTCCTCAGAATAGGCAGCTACAAGTGTTCTGTTCACGAACCCAACAGTGAGAATGGTGAACATAGTACAGTGGCAGACAGACTAAAATCCTGGACAGACACTCATGAGTGGATGGTCCATGTAGTGGTCTTCCAGGACTTCATCCGGATGTGAGGAACACCTCAAGCAGATCTGTGCACTTCCTTTCAAAACAGACAACTGAAAAAATTATTTTCAAGACATCTTTGCAGACATACTTGGAAGACAGAAGTTGCATCAGTTCTGTGGTTGGGAATGTTTCTGTATGCATTTCCACCCTTTCCAGTGATTCTCAAGCTACTTCTAAATATTCCGAAAGAATTACTAAAGGTTATTGTGATAACTTCTTTTGGACCAGGCAGCATTGTTTCTCTCTTTCAGTGGAGTTGGCCTAGGGCAATTACTCCAGTCTTCCCCACAGACTAGATCTGCTCTCTCAGCATCAGGGGTGAATGGTTCATTCCAACTTGGATCTGTTGTAACAGACAGCCTGATTCAGTTGTGATGCATTTTAGGCACTTGTCCATTGAGGATGTACAGTAGGTGTTTAAGGAGGCAAGACAACATACAACTAGAAAATGTTATGTTTAGAATCAGAAGAGGTTTTCCAAGTGGTGCCTAGCCAGTAACAAAGGTCCGAAAAGTGTTTTGGCCCCTCAGGTTTTAAAATATTTTGTGAGCTACTTCGTGGAAAAAAGTCTGCCTATTGTTTCTCCTCCTGTTTCTTTGTGGTCAGTTTATGAAAAGAGTGGGTGCACTTTAGTCTTCCTCGAAAACAAATTTTCCTCCTTGGAATCTCACCTTTGCTCTTGAAAAAAATGGCATTGCTTCCTTTTGAAACCACCAAAGTCCCATGCAAGGGCAGATGAGTGCAGAGGCCAAAAAGCAGAACAATCCACTAGTACATAATGAAGGCTGCATAGCCGAAAACTGTAAGCTATTTGTTATTCATATTCATATATATATATATATATATATATATATATATATATATATATATACGTGGACCATTTTGTTTTGACTTTATATTAAAGTCTAGTTGGAAGCTGATTTTGAGTGCTGGCTGTTTTGCACTATTGGATTGCTTCCTTTTGAACCTGCCTCTTAGGCTGAATTATGGTTCATTACTTAGAAGACTGTTTTACTCATTGCTCTGATGTCTGCAAGGCAAGTCCCTGAATTGCAAGCCTTTCTGGTGGAAAACCGTCTGATTTTTCACTAATGCATCTTTCTTTCCTAAAGTTGTTTCTGAATTTACCTTGAATCAAACTGTCAATCTCCCAGTTTTCTATCCACATCCAAAAACAAGGGAGAAAATATTCTACATACTTTGGATGCACACAGACAGCTCACATACTACTATGACAGAGCAAATCTTTTTAGGAATGCTGAATAGCTGTTGTCTCCTGTACAGGAACTAAGAAAATTCAACCGTCTCTAAGCAAACTGTTGCACAATGGTTGTCCCCTCTGCTGTTACCTCCCAAGTAAGGGATAGGCTTTACTAGTCTGCCCAAAATGCCACTGAGACAGTGGGAATTGCAAACAGAACAATTGTGCAAATCCTACTCATCTATCCCAGTAGATGTCCAAATTCCTCACTGCCTCTGAGGCAACACCAATGTGCCCATCCTCCAGATAGTGCATATTTGAGGTGGTTTTCAATCTGATTCAGTTTTTGTTGTATTTTTTTTTTTTTTTTTTTTTTTTTACATGGGATTGTGATTGGCTGCGAATTTACTCTTGCTAGATGATTCTGGCTTCAAGTGCTTTCTTCCTTTTATTTGTGAAAGCGAAAAAGCCTGAACAAAGTCCCTTTGACAACTAATGGCTTCTCCCTCAGGATATGCTCAGCCAGTCAGTTGACACACGAAGAAAAAGGGAGGGAAGTCTGGGCTCTTAAAAGATGGCCAGTACTGGCTTACCTTGGCAGGTAACCCAAAATGACAGTGTGGTATCCAGTTATCTGCTGTTGAGTAAGTAGAACTTCACAATTGTACTTTTCTATTTTAAGGTTGGATATCCAGGCCAGTGGTACAGTGGAGTTTGGAGTGACAGTCTCCTACAGTTTCCTCTAAGGGAACACTTGAGGAACAAGAAGACATTGCCTACCATTGTTTTTTGTAAGAGCTGTGACTACTACTGCAGCAGTAACCTTATGGAAGAACGTAGAACAGTTGTATATGAACTCACTGCAGCAGTAGATGTTCTTTATGTATATTACTGCCGCAATCTTAACTTGAAGGATCATTTTCTGTCTGCTGAGTCTGACATCCAGTTTAACTTTAAAGCTGAGCACCCTTCCTGTCTGGACTGGGCTGACATTGCTGTACCTTAAGTCTTCACATGCCTAGTGTGCGCAGGTGGTGCTTGCCTGTGCCATCTTTAGATGTCTGTCATACAGATAACTGCTGCAGTAGCATTAGCTGTGTATGGGTTGTATCCTGCTAAGGATATAGCAGCCAGACAGATTTCAAAGCTTCCAGGGCATTTTACATTTCACCCAAACTGTTAAGTCAGCTCGAGCTGAGCCATCTAAAAAGGTCAGGTTTGGGCACCAAGCCCTTCAGAGATTTCCTGGCACTGAAGAATTTTCCTGTTATGGGGTTTTGATGGTTGACAGTCTATTAACACTTTTCCTATCCTGGGCAGATAAGTTTCCTTCGTGTGAAAAAAAAAAAAAACTACCACTTTTAATTTTTTTCTGACAGAAATTATACCTTTTCTGTAAAATATTAATTTTAAAGCTAGGAAAATGTTTTTATTGACTGTCATGTGACTTACTTTTAAGCAGGAGTGTCAATTTTTTACTTTTGTGGTTACAAGTTAAAACTTGTTTAAAACTAATTTTTCTGTGGTAGAAGTTGTATTTTACATTGGATGCTGAGGCAAGTGTCTGAAGTTCTTTTAACTGTGTGCTTACAGGGATTTTGCCACTTAACCTATTTGATATTACTGCTGTCAGGCTTCTCTGGGAGTTGGGCTTTTTTTTTTTTGTCTTAACCGTGGAACAAACCTACAGGTTCTTCCTTCTTCAAGCCCTAAAAAAAGAAAATTATTAAACAGCCTTTGCCTCCATAGCAGGTTGCTAAAATGCTTCAGACACAGATGGATAACTCTGCTGTGGCCATTACCGGTTCTTCATACCATTCATCTTTTTCCCTTGGCTGCTTTTGCTGAGTCCTTGCAGCCACCATGGACACTAGGGTTAGACATGTCCTCTGCAGTTGTTGGAGTGCCTTTTGAGAACAAGTGAGAGCCACTCTTGTTTGTTCTGGAAGAAATGGCAAGGAGTGCAACTATGCTTAGTTAAAATGCTATGCCTTTTCCTATGTAGGTTTTTCCTGACAGACATGGGTCTGTCTGTTCAAAAATTCCCATCAAAAAGAAGCAAAAAATTAGACATTTTTTTCTGCCTTTTTCGCTTTGGACAGAAGTTATTTGTTGGGTTTAGCTTAGGATTTTGTTCAGGCTGTTGGCCCTTCCAGTTCAGCTGTTTATGATAAACAAGAGAGATTCATTTTCTGTGGAGATTCAAATGGAGGTTTAAGTTTTTGAATCTCAAAAGGAATGTGAGAAAGATTCTGTTTTGTCTTCTCAGATTTCTGATTCAGATTCTGGTGATAGTGTGACTTTGGCCAGTTCCTTTAAAGAATTCTCTTTCTTTGAAGCTATTTCCAGAATGATTTGGTTATTTCAATGGAAGCATAATGATATTCCATAGTCCCTGATGAAGTATTACAATATTTCAGCTGGAATTTCCAGAAGGTATACCAGTTCCTCCTGTCTTTTTCAGTATTGGAGGATGTTTTCTTCACAGCTTGTAATTGTCTGACAGCTAGCCTGATCTCCTCAAGCAAATAGATTGTATAACGTTCCTCCTGCTTGTAAGTTTTTGTACACTCATTCTAGATCCAATCCAGCAGGTGTTGCTTTAGTGAACCCAGCTGCCAAACATTTGTTTAGTACTAGTCCAACTCTGTCTGACAAGGCTTGGAAAGCTTTTGATTGATTTGGGGGGGGGGGTTCTTCCACAACACTTGTTTTTTAGAATTCTCAATTGTCAAGCTCGTATGTAAGTTTGTAAGTGTCTCCTTTGAGAATATGAGGAATATTATGACAACTGTTTCCTCTTCTGAGGAAAATGTTGCTGTGTGTAATTGGATTGCTTCAGTGTCTTAAGTGGATGCTCATTGTTTCAGATGTGCTTGTGATTCTGATAATGCTACTTCAGAGGCTGCAGCAACTGGAATGGGTATGAGGAGGAGGTTTGCTTGTTTGCATTCAAAACCTTCTAAAAGATTTCAAAACTAACATTTTGAATTCTCCCATAGATAGAGGATGTTCTGGGGCAATCTGTTGCAGACATCCTTAAAAAGTGTGGTTGGAGAGAGAAGTTAATTCTGATTCAAGGGATCTCTGTTGTTTTTTCAGCCTATGTTCTACATGTTTGCCAAGAGATTTACTTCTACCCATACAACCGTCTTTAAAAGGCATAATAAACAGATAACGCAAGCTGCTAATAACCAAATGTTTAAAAAAGCAGTGGTAAGGGATTCCAAAAAAAAAAAAAAAAAAAAAACAAATGGACCCCACCAGAAAAAAGAACAGTCTAAATCTGAATGACTACTTGCAAGACTCTCCTCTCCACTCCCACTTTGGCATACTCTTCTTAGTCTTTCCAGAGGGATGTAGCCTCCATTTGTCTCTTTGGCAACAGATAGTTGCAGACATAAGGGTTCTGAAACTAGTACATCATGGTTACGTGTGGCAATGTGAGCCTTTTGCTTAATTTTTTTCTTTTTTGAGGGACCTCCCAATCCAGCAGGCCATCTTCTTTCACTCAGCATTTGTTGCCTCAGGGGGGTGATAGAAGTGATCCCGCCTCTCCTCAGCATACCTCTCAACCTCTTAGAGCAAAAAATCTGGGCAAAGCCATAAATAATGGGAGGACAAATACCCAAAAGTAAGGACACTTTCTAAATATTGCTCTTACAAACATAGAAAGTTGATAAGAATGACAGGTTTTGCATTAGTATGAATTTTCTCAAGGATATAAAGTCCGAAACTCTAGAGTCTGTCATTTTCTGACTTTAACCCTCAGTGATTTGACAGTAAAAAGCAGAATATTTATGAGAAACAGACCAAATACATGAGGCAAAAATCTGGACATTCTTCGAAAATCTATACAGTTGAGAGGTATACTTCTCAGTTAAGAGAAGGGATTTATTCAAGAATGCTTCTGGTACTAAAGAAGGATTATTGGAGACCAGTTGTGGATCTTTCCTTTCTCAACCTGTTTGTGATGGTGTCTAAGTTCAAAATGTTATCCTTTCACTACTTGATCTCTGCACCCTCGGTTCTGGTTGGCCATCACTCAAGATTTTTGGGTGCAGAGACTTACAACCAGAAATTGCATCATTCCAGAAATTGCATCATTCCCTTTGTTTCCCATTCACAAAAGTTGCAAAGAAAACTTCCCAATGTCTCACCCCCATGGAGGAAGGCAGCAGCTCAAGAAATCTTAGAGGTGGTAGAGAAGTGAGTCATCCAGGAAATCCACCAGACCAGCAAGGGTCTGGAGTCTACTCGATTCTTTTTGTTCAGAAGAAAAAAATTTCCTCAGGCCCATTTTAAGACAAAGTTCTGGATGTTCATGGTTCAGTCCATTTTGCATACTTCTGAGAAGGTGCATATGGGGTCCCACCCGCCACTGACCCTTAAGTCACAAAAGGAAGATACTTGCCTGGGAGGCAGTGACCTTCATTTCAAGGCACTGCCCTTTGGTCTTGCCACAACCTCTTGTGTGTTCACCGTATGTATAGCAGTGGTTGCAGGGCATCTCGGACTGCAAGGTTCATTGTGTTCACATACCTAGATGACTGTCTCATAACCTCTACCCAAGGTATCTACTCATTCAAGCCACGGGCTCGCTCCTTGCTCCAATTATGCCTTCATCTGGGAATCCTAACCAGTGTGGAGAAGTCAAAATTAATTTCATTCAGAAACTTCCGGAATCTAGAATATTTACTCTGTCACTAAGCTTCAGAGGTGCTATCTTTTCCAAAACCCCCATCTAAATCCGTTCTTTGTCTTGCAGGCTTAATGGCAGTTTCCATTTCTTTGTTCCTCGTGCCAGATATTGCAGTAGACCTTCACAGTGCAGTGGTCCATGCTGTGTTAACCCCATGCTGTTTGCAGTCAGGCACACAAGAATTGGGCAGCATGTTCAGTGGTGGTTAATTTCCCATCTGGTTCATTTAAGTCATCCCTTTATCATGCTATCTCTGGTGATCATGGTTACCACAGGTGCTTTTCTCCTGGGATGGGGCATTTTGATGGGAAGACTTTCAAGGCATGTGGACCTCAACAAAGGCTAAGCTTCATATCATTCTAGGGATGTGGGTGGTCTTCCTAGCATGGTAGTCATTACAGGACTCCCTTTCCAGGGCTGTGATCACTGTTTAGACTAACAGTATATTACTGGTGTGGTACATCAGCAAACAAGGGTGAACCCATTCCTACCCATTATGTTGGGAAGTCATGAGGGTTTGGCAGTGAGTAGTGTCTTGCCAAAACTTTTAAGTGGCAGGGCATATCCCTAGTGAAATCCAGTGTTTTATCAGACAAGCTGAGCAGGTCCATTCTTTTGCCACATGAGTGGTCTCAGTCAGTGGCTGAAAAATGTCTTCAGTCACTGGATCCAACTTTACTGCAATGTTTTTGCTACCCCCTACCACCAGATGTAGCACGTACTTGCCTCAGTTACTCAGGAGGGAGTGACCACTCGAGTCCACAATAGGCCCTCAGGTTTCCTGCAGACTTATACTACCGTTCCCCTTATAACCAAATTTCTTAAGGAAGTGATCTGCAAGGGTGAAGGTAATCCTCATCACCCACTTTTGGCCTAGATAGATATGGTTCACCTTTCTTTAGTCTCACTTGGCATACCCTTCCTGGGTGCTGGGACCTCTTCCAGACTTGGTCTCTTACCCATTTGGAAAGTCTCACCCAGAATCAAAGCCCTAAAGTTGACAGTTTGGTTACTTCACTTACAGTGATGTCCAGCAATTCCTGGCTTTCTGCCTATGTGCTCCATATACTGTTTTCTTTTCAGAAAAATACTACTAGAAAAGTGTATAGAAGCAAGTGGAAAAGGTTTCCCATTTGGGCTTCCTACAAAGGATGGGATCCCTTTTCAGCTCTTTTACTATCTGTTCTTACTTTTTTTTTTGACAAATTTGTTTTAGGAAAATGCTAACAATTTTACTTTGAAATTTAGTTTAATTGAGAGCCATCCCCAGATTTCATGTGAGAGAGGACCACACTCCCATTGCCTTATTGAAGTTGTCCAAGGGCTTTCTACATGGTACCTTTATTATTCAGCCTCTGTTAAGATATCTGGTTCTACCTTGGGATATTACTGTCTTACTTGAGGCCCAAATAAGGCCCCCTTTTGAACCTGCTGGTAGAACTGAAATATTACCATGTAAGCCTGTGTATCTGGTGTTCTGTAAAGATGGTCTATCCCTTCAAACCAACTGTAATTTTTTCCCCAAGGTAGCTTCAGACTCTGCCCTTAGACTATTAATTTCCCTTTATTCTTCCATAATTTTTCGAACAAAGGATAATATACCATACATTTCCTGGATATTCATCACCAATTGTGGTTTTATATGTATTGCAGCAAAAATTTCGAAAAGTTGATTAATTTTTCTTCCTTTTTCAAGGCTAAATTGGGAGGTAGTATTTGCAAGATTCCACTACCCAGATAGCTACCTGATTCGTATTCCATTTGTTTAAAAAACAAAGTATTCTTTACCTCATAGACCTAAACTTGTTCTTATAGAGCAGTTGTAACCTCCACTGCATTCTTTGCTGGAGTGCCCGTTTATACCTTTGCTGGATTCATGTTAAGTCATCAAAGGTGATTTTAGCAAAAAGAAAAAAAAAACTGCTGAAACCACCATCGACAAACAACTAAATTTTATTTTTGCAGGAGGCAAACCCCCTGCACCCCCGATGTGGTTGACACCCCCCCAGACTTTAGACATACCAACTCCAAGGTCACACAGTAGTGGCATGCAAACTCCACTGTCAGCAAAAGTAATTTTGGAGAACAGTACTTTTTGTCTTTTTGCGCCAAAATTACATTAATTTACATGACTTGCTGCCATCCATGCTGCAGCTACTTCATCTACTCTTCATACCTTTATTCCTTCATTTACAAGCTGGACTTCTCTATTGCATTTCTCTACCCTTTTCCAATATTCAAGCCCCTTTCCCCAAATCATGGAAAAGACATCTGA